>NC_142829.1:5747947-6058097 GCF_057945365.1 Rhopilema esculentum
ACCTGGTTAGTCTGTTTTAGAAGTTTGCTGCTTTGAGCCGCCATATTTATTACAGTTTCCATATTTTTGTACTACTGTATTTGTATGCTCGTTTATTTTCTGACATTAGCAATATAAATGTCTGCATGTAATCCACATCAAAGTTTACTAACAAAGTAATATACTGTATACTTGTATCAGGAAGCTCTATTTCAGTTGTTCAGAAAAAATCAATAATGGATTTGTGAAGAAACCTTTAACACTCAACCCAAAATGATATAAACATTGTACAATCATTGCTTAACATTCTTGTTTATCATTTTGCGTTTAAGTTTATAAAATGTATCAAACTACCTTGTTTTGTTTTTGTTTTCTAAAACCCTTTCCTTTTTGGTTCCTTTTTGTCATTAACTTTCACTACCAAAAACGAAGAAACTTTTTTATTTGAAATACCTTTGTCCCTGAATTAAATGGTGTAGGAAATTTATATGAATTTATATGGCTTGAATAATGATGAAACAAATATACTGAATTCTGTTCATTTTACATTACTACATTCCTTTCGTTAATAGCTAATTTATTTAAATTGAGGTCATTGTAGTGTTTTGATGAACTGAATAATTGTTTGTGCGATTTTTCATTCATCCTCAAACAATTTGTATGAAAAATATTTTTGCTATCTCAGTCATTTACTTATTTGAAAGAATTTTAAATTGCCCCACATAATTATTAAGAATTAGAATCTTAAACACCCCCACAGAGTTTGGTATGGTAGATCGTATGTGTATGTATGCTATGAATATATTCCCTGTCATAATTGTATTAGAATATTTTCGTTATTACTATTTTCGTTCTTGCGATTGTGATCAACAGACTCTATTTTTTCGTTTTCTCAGGCAGATACTTTGCGAGAAAATGTTGGCTCACATGTAATTGTTTTGTATGCATCAACGCACACGAGACTGTCAAAAAGTGGCACTGAGACCAAGGTGTACAACATAAACACTTATGCCACAGAAGGGTTTGCAAGGAGATTTATTGGTGAAGGAGGAAGAAGTGATAGGCCAGAAGCTGGAAAAAAAGTCATTAGCCTCCTGGAAGTGATGCTAAAAAACGGTAGACCAGATAAATGATAAGTTTCGCAGAATTATTAAGCAACATTGTCTGTGTTGACTTGGTATATAAAAAGAGTATTTTTTCAAGGGAGATTTTTCTTTTTTGTTTAGAGCTGTTACTACTGGGCTCATTCTTAAGATTTATTTAACGATCTTCACACTAAGTTTCATGCTGGGATCAACTCGCAACAAACAAATTTTGATACTGAAATTTTTCTATCGTTACAACTACACATAAGACAGCTACTTACTTAAATCGTGTTAGAAAGTAAAAAGATCTTGAAAGGTTGGTCTCTAGCAAGCAGATTTATAACTGACAGACGATATTCAAAATTCTCCTTATATGGTTTTGATATCGTTCCCATGCGGCGTTTGGTAGCAACAATTATATCTGGTATAACATAATTGTCGAGCATTTGTTTGAACGAATTATATTTTTTTTATCATTCAAGAGAGTGCCTCTGAACCACAACCTGACATTTGTGTAACGAATGAACACTCCGGACTTTTGGAAGAAGATGCGGTGGAGCCATCCTTCCAAAAGGTAGCAGGAGACGCAAAGATGGAAGACGTGGTCCAACAGGAAGTCGAGTATGAAGTCGAAAATGAATTCCGAGTTCATGCGGAAGATGAAGCCAGAAATGAGGACGAAAATCCTGCAATAGGGCTTCAAAGGGAATTTCAATGGGTAGCTGAACGTAACCCTCCCTTGGCTCCAAGTACCCTGTATACAAAGCCTCCTCTAAAAAGGAAACTTGAAAAAGGCTCGTCATGTTCAGTTAATTTTTCATATACATGTGTAACACTGCGTATTGTTTCCATGTACAATTATATTGATTCGACATCATGTAATTGTAAAAAATCTGTTGTGTTTGAGGGGTGATAGAAAATGCCCTGAGCACTGTTCAATGTATATGCCACTTAGGTAGATATCTGACCTGAGGTGCTTTATTCCCAGGTTTCTCGTGACCTACCACAACCTTAAAAGACGTTTGATAAAATAGCATTTGATGATATCTTACGAACATTTATCGAATCATGTGACACAAAATCGTTGTCAATTTGTCTGGGAAATGTGCATAAATAGTGCATGCATTTGCTAAATTACAATTAGCTCCATGATTGCAATTCTTTTTTTGATTCCATGTCGTCAGGAAAAAAAATTTCCTAAAGAAACCCTGCATGCTTGTTGCTATTTCTCATTGAATAGTTTAAAACAGGTTGCCTTAATGTATAAGTGATTTTCATTCTTGTTGAAGCTTAAAAGGTAACTTATATGAAGGAAACCACTTAACGGAATTTTGTAAATATGTTCTCGCATTTTAGACAGTTTAACTTAAAATCTCTTTTAAAATGCACTAAAAGAACTCCATGCTTGATACCCGAGATATATTTATAATTTTCAAAACCTCTTCGCCTGTAGATGAAGCAGATCGTCTTTGGAAAAAATATAAAGAAAGTCGTGCTTATATATATTGGCCGACCTTTTCCGGAAATAGCAAGAAAGACATGTGGGGAGGCAAGTTCTGGGAGTGCACATTTGGCAAGGAAACGCAAAAAACAGTGGAAGTACTTTACAGTGGCAATTATGAAGATGATTCCGGTGCAAAAAAGTATGAAGCTTTGGGACAGTGTAATGTCATTGTATCGAAGCATAGCCTGTTAAAGGACTGGACAATCAAGTTGGCATAGGAAGAATATAGGCCTATACCTTTTTTATCAGAATCAACACATTGAATTCAGGCTGGCTGTTCTTAATTTGTCAAAACTTTTAGGCTGCATTGTTTTTAATTTTTTCTTTAATTGTTAGGTTTTAAGCAGTGAAATCACTAGCTATTGTGCCCAAGGGGAGTATTCAGGCCCCATTTGCCATCAACATGAAGTGAAAACAAGTCAATTCCGTCAGCCATAATTTCGATAAGATAATCACTAGATTTTCGGATGGATTTTGACAGGCAATGCAAAAATAAAAAAGCGTATGCAAACAAACTTTTTTAAAAACTTTTATTTTTTTCTTAATTTAATTCTGGGGTTCATGTTCTTATGAACATGTTCTTATAAAAAAAGTGTTATTGGCAAATAACCTTTTTGCCTAATCCGTATGCATACCAACGTAGGTTTTACATTAAATTGTAACAAAGAAAATTGTCTTTGTCCTAACGATGTCTATAAAAGTGCTGTCATATAGTGGTGTGTTATGCCATCTGGGGAGATTATTTATTGTGTTTCTTGCTCTCTCATGTATGGACCAAAAAAGCAGACATGATAACTTATGACACTGTTCCCTAAGATATAAAAATGTGTCTCCCCATTTTGAATTATTCAGCAGAATTGAAACAGATTCTTTGATGTTTTCGTGTTCTTTAAGTTTAATTTGTTTAATCGAAAAAGCGTGCGATGGATGATCAGTTTTACCACCATGTGCGTTGAGTTTCTGCCTTATGTAATTTGTCTATGCATCTGAAGTCTTACGTTCTTGGTGAATAAAACATATTTATATCAACTTTTTTCCTCTTCTTCTTTTGAATCGATGGCGTGTTACTTTCAAGCATATAAAACCACATCGTCCACGATTATGAGATCGTATCATTTAACAATGCATGTTGTAATAAAATCGCTAAAGCTGACAGAGCTCAGTTATCAGTCTCTGTAATTTCGATTCAGGCTGTCGGTTTGGAGAAAAAAGACGATTCAAAATAAGACCCTGGAATAAGCCTAGTCGTATATCCTTTAAAAATAGTATTGGTTTCATCTTCAGTTTATTACCAGGAGACACCCATAGATTGTCAGACTTCATTCACATCGCCAAAATCACTGTGAGTTCGTCAATGACGCTTTTAAGTCGCTTCAAGCTAGGCCTCTGATTCTCTGAATTGCAAACGCATTCTTGTGAGAATCTTCGCACGCATTGTGAGACATTGGAAATGGCAGCATCAGCTACCCTGATGTGCCACATCATAGTGTATCCCATACAGAATAAGTCACTGCTTGTTGAAAGTTGAGTTTCCCCAGACTTTACTTCATTTGGCAAGCAGCACAAATCTCCAAACCGGTTAAGCATTCGCACACCATTAACTTTGTAACCATCATCCCCATAGCTTGCATTGCTGAAGCCGCAAAGTGATATCTTGCCTGAATATCTCTCAATCAAAACATTGCTGGGATTGATATTGTTGTGTAAAATTTTTCTTTCCTGCAAATAAGCAACTGCTTGCATGAATGAAACTGCAAATTGGCCCAATTCCTCTCTCGAATCAAAAATGTAATTGGACAATCGAACATGTGTCCCCTTGTATGATGACATGACAAGCTTTGGGGTTAGCCCGTTAACAACACCAAAAGCATGAGGAACAGAGGGATGGCTGCTTAAAAGCATCAAAATATGATATTCCTTCAAAGCTGCTGAAAATGGTGCCCCTTTGAAAGCTTTGATGGCACAGGTCATGCTCTTGAACTCTCCTTCGTATACATTGGCATTTGGCCCTTTACCGATCAACATGCCAATTCTTAGCTCGTCTTCACCTATTAAACTTACTCCTTGTTGCAACAAGGCAATGTTAGACTGAATCCGACTATCTAATGTTGCCATTGAAAGTAAATTATAGCCTCTAAAATTGACTGCCTTGTCGACGGTTTCTAGAAGTTCTCTAGATCGCAATCCCATTCCATAGTTTATTTTTATTTCTTGGGAATTGTTTATATTCTTAAGCTTTTTGTTTTGATGCTTCTCTAGTCTGAGAAGCTCCCCAAGCCTTCCTATTTCGTTGTCATATTTTTCTTTTGTTTTTTTGCAAGTTTTGTCTTTGCACCTTCCCTAAAATCAAAATTTCAGGATCAATTAGAAAGAGTTGAAGTGTTGATGCATACTGTCGCAATGTTAGTGTTGCTCACCTGATGCTGCAACTATTTTTGTTTAATACTTTAAGATATATGCAATCTTGTGAACTTGGATAAATTCAAAATTTTTTGCTGATGGGAATGATTTGATAATTTTTAGATAAACGGGGACGGTTTTGCATAAAATCGCATTTTTTTATTTATTTTTAATTTTATTTTATTTAAAAATGCAGGTTAATCATATGTCAGCTTCAAGTTGACTGATGTGGACTTCTGTTGACTGGATCTAACAAAACTATGAAAATGACCTAACTATGAAAGATTTTATGTAACAAAACTACAAAAAGTTACATTAAACAAAACTTCATTCTGTTTGATAGTTTCTGTTGGTCTGACTTTGGAGAACCTGCTTATTCACAAGATATAATTACAATAGACTGAATTAATCCAAAATTTTCAAACTGACAGAATGTTTTGATACCTAAATCTATCAGTTTGGTTATGAGAAAATCTTAATCACCATAAAACATTATTTGGAAAAAGCCATAAATCAGCAGGTTTAAGATGTTGTGCAAAGACTAATATAAAAAATGATGAAAGGTGATGTAAACTTTACTGCAATATCAACCAATACTTTATTTTAAAGGTGAGAAAAATCATTAGGATGCAATATTGTGTTGTAATAATTGAAGTGCATTAACATTTTCCACAAGATTAACAGAAGAAAAATGTTCTGCCTGCATGTTGTATTGTATCTTATTGTCTATATATATCACAAATCTTGAAAATACTTTAATTTGTGGCAAACTTACTGATGATGGCAGACTGTGTGCCATTTCTTGGTCATCTTCAGGGCGCCAAAGCCCAGCAGCATCTAGTTCAGCTTGTAGATCACTGGCAGAGGAAGAGCATTGGCTTGTTATTTCATCATGATCTTCATTCACTGGCTGCTGAGGACTAGGCATTGCTGGCTCTGTGATGAAATCATTTTCATCTTGCTTGGCAGAATTCATCCTTTCTTTATTACGCTTTCTTCTCCTGTATTCACATTTTTTCTTTGATTTGTAATTGCTCCTCATAGGCTCCATCTTTGTCTTCTAATATATTCCCCTGTAATCTTGCTATTTCTTTAATTTCTAGTTTGTAAGCGATGGAAAAATAATATGCATGATCTGCAGTTGAGAAGCTTTTAAATTTCAAGCTAAAAGTAACAACAAGTAAAAACATGATCTGCTCGTGTACGAGACAACAAGTAAAAACATGATCTGCTCACAGGCCTTTTCCTAAGAAAGAGACTATGCGACAGGCCTAGCACTTGTGTGATTTCTCTTACATGAGCGATCACTCTAAAAATGATAATAATAAAATAATCAACAATGCTAAAAGTATCCATCACGTTTACAAAAACCATACAATCCTATTTAAGGTACTTTGGTGTCAGATAACATCAAATGAAAATTAATTGTAATCTTTAATGCACTACAAAAAAGTTTAGATACCCAATATAAAAGTGCTTCATTTATAAATTTCTGCAAATATCATACAGGCCCTGGGCCCACTGGTTTCTGACATAAACTCATTATCTTTGTCAAAGTTGAAAATTGAGAATCCAGGCACACTGCAGTTCGTGTGTAAAATGGTTGTTTGCTATGTATGGTTGAAATGGTTAATGTAAAATTGTTTAAAACAAAGAATGAATTTGACTTTGGGTATTGTGTAGTGGGAGAAAAATGTGTCAATTACTAATCATTGCCACTTTTCAGAGTTCGTCCTGCTCTTGGGCAAAACGATGGAACATTTGAGGGATTAGTGGAAAAGTCACAATTTGGTTCAGTGGCAATTTTGCTGGGTGCACTGGAAAATCAGCATTTGTTTACTAATAAGCTTAATCCCTTTTGTCTATGAACAATAGGGATTAATTTTGTAAGAAGCTAATTTCCTAAAATCTTGCCTAATGATCACAAAATGTTGTACCAAACCTTTTAGAAACGCTTTCACTGACCAGGTGATGTTTGTATTGCTAATGAAGTTCAAATACTGTTGTTGACTTGTTGTTAACTCAGCTTACTTATGTTTCCTGTATTATAATATACTGACTTTTTTATTGTCTATGTCACTTGCTTGGGTCACAAAAGATGACTGGAAATGTGTTTATTGATGTAACTATTACTCCTCACAATTTAACGTTTTGCGCAAGCCAACAAATGATCACGGTTTGGTTTGCGCGAGTGCCAACGTAATCCCAAGTGACAGTGCACATCAAACGAAAGGGCCTATTCTCATCACATAAACAGGAAAGCGTATACAAATTATTCCCTTTAAAGCTTCTTACATGCTACTGATTTTTAGCAAGAAAAGATAAAAACACTATTCAAAGGAAAACAGTAGACTGAGGTTATAAAGTGGGCTTAAACCTTGCAAAATTGCAAAGGCAGGGCGATGTCATACTGTACTCCCTCAGGAGAAAAATATTCAAATCACAACGATTTTATGGTGATTAAATAGATGTCAACTTACATGACGACCTTATGCCAATACCATAAGGTAAAAATCTTCCTTATCTCAATTCCTTTAGCTCCCGTACCTCGCGTTTTTTATTCTAATAAAATATTTATAAGTTTCCGCAGTGAGTTCAGTAGGAAACACGGTGAGGCCGCCAGTCGTGAACAAAAACTACTCAATTCCCTCTTCCCGCCAACTCTGTTATGTCGTTGTAGTTGCTTTCCCCGGCCACAGAGCCACCGCTACCTCGAATTTTCTGTCTATCTCCATTATTCTCCAACCAAATTGATGTAAGCAGGGCCCGCACCACCCGGGGTGGCGGGGTGTCCATGCCCCCCCCAAATTTTTTACGAAGCAAATAGTTTTAAAGCTGCAATAAAATGGGTCAAAAGCCTTGGCCCCTACATTTTTAGCTTTGGCCCCCCACTTTCAAATTTATGGCGCGAGCCCTGGTAAGGGTTTCTCAACAAGCCACTATTTAGATCATTCGGAATCTCGACTTTTTTCATTTCCCCTAGTTTTGATAGATCAGCTTATCTAGGAAAGTCATTCCCTAAAATACAGTGGTACCGTGATATTTCCCGGCGGGGCCGTGTCAAAAAATTACCTTATTGTGGTCTTTGAAATAGATGAAGCCCTGTATAAAAAGTGCTGTTTTAACGGCCCCAAACCCGAAGAAGTCAATAAAGAAAGTTTATATTATAATAACCATAAGGTCAAACTAAGAAGTAGAAGAACCTGTACCCTGGGTACCAAAGCTTCTAAAGAATCGAGTCAAACAGTCAAATATCAAAAATCAAACAGAAACAACAGAAAGAGGTTGAATAAAAAGATAAGACATAGAGTGGAAAAACGGAGAAAGAAGAAAAGGAGTAGAAAATACCACCTGGTTACAGCCTCGATCCCAGACAGAGAGTGATTGTGGTTGAAGATGGTATAGAAAATAACTTCATCGAATATCATGGTTGCTAACAGAAAAGGACAAATATGACATTTATATTATTCTACAAAATATTAGTCATTATTTTAAAGAGAAGGATTTAACGAGCCAAGAAGCTTGACTTTAAAAAAGTTTGATTATGGAAACTATTTACGATTTGACTTTGCAAATCAATGCGCAAGCTTAACAAAGTTTGCAAATCTTTTCTATGTTCATATTATATTGTAAAACTGTGTTCAACCTTTTGCGCATATAAGATTATTCTAAAACTTTGCAAGACCTTTAAAATGTCATGTCAAATTCAAGCCAAAACTTTGGAACATTGCAGTTGCTCCGTAACGTCGAATTGTTCTCAAATATCAGGCACAGTCTTTCACAGGGACGTTAAGAGGGGGGGGGGGGGGTTAGGAGGGGGCAAAAAGTCCGGAGCCCGTGCACAAGCACTGTCCTCGCAAACATATCTAATCATGCACAATAATCCAAATCATACACACACGCGCGATTCCATAAATCCAAATACGTATTCTATATATACCTTAGTCCCTTCAAATTTAGCCTACCTTCAATTTTGGCTCCCTTTAATTTTTTCCCCTTAAATTTTCGCCCCCTTTTGTGCACAAGTTCGCTCCCTTTAATTTTCGCCCCCAAACCCTTTAAATTTCAAAGCTTTGACCTAATCAGTTTCCAAGCAATGAACGTTCATGCGGCATTGAACTACACTCGGGCCTCTGAAAAATCTTTTTTTGCTTGTGAACTTTTTGCTGAAAAATTGCTTTTGCGATTTTTTCTTGAATTATGGAGGCGCTTTAGAAGGTCGTGTACGAGACAAGAAGTATAGAAGATCGCCAATTCCTAAAGGTGGACTCGAAATACCGATTGTACTAATCGTTATTAAGGATAAGGCGCCAAGTTCTGTCTTCAATCGAATGAAAGAATATCTGCAAGACTACTATATTGACCCAGAGAAGATGATAGTATCTTCTGACCAAACTGAAGCCGAGGAGAGATTGGCCGCTTGTGTTTCGGACGAATATGGCCCTGAGGAGGAGAGCACTTTGGAAATGGAAGAACAAAATCACCCTACAGACATTGGAGAGGACAATATTATCGTTATCGAAGATTAATGGATTTTATTTTGAACTACAGTAAGGCCTCCTAAAAAGACATCAGTTTATCATCTTTGTCGAATACTTAAGGATTAAGACCTTCAGTATGGATATTTTTACAGAAAGTCACTAAATGAGAACTGTAACAATGAAAGCAATCAACGCAGGATGAAATTTTGACGCTCGTAAAGATGGTAACTTGAAGCCTAAAAACTAAGTTTCTATTATAGAAAATAGATTTTTTAAGTTCCCTTTAATTTTCGCTCCCTCTAATTTTCGCCCCATCAAATATTTCCATAATTCGCCCCCTTTCAATCTCGCCCCCTCCGGGGCCAAAATTAAAGGCAGGCGAAATTTGAAGGGACTAAGGTATCCATATTTTTCCCGCTAAGGAATATCATGCCAGCCACCCCCCCCCCCCCCCCCTTTGTTATACGAAATAAGCAAAGAGAACAGTGGGTGACGTTCATGATCTAAAACCTTCAGTGCAACTTTTTTTAGAAACACCAAAACAACTAACTCGCAACCAGAACCGACGAGATGGGGACAAAAGGGCTAACTGCCACGATCCCTCGAGGTTTTGGACAGAGGCGGTGTCAGCGACTAGTCTCTGGGGGAACAAAAAACTCTTTCTAGGCCACGCCCTTTTTACTATCAGAAAACGCCCTTTAGTCGACAGGAAATGCCAATTTCACCAATAAGGAAAGACCATGACCAACTTTTAATTATGTTAAGGCAGTTTCAAAATCATAGGATTACATCACAAAAATGCGTTGCCAAAATATTGCCCCTCCCCTTACATTTTATCATCCAATTAACGAAACACATAAATTGACCCTGCTGACAACTCCTATACCCCCCTCCCCCTATACACTTGTACAAACTACAACCAGGATTTGATGAAGATGCAATCTTTCTTATGGTATGAAAACCCAGTCCAACCTGTAACCGGGCGATCGCATCAAATTGTTCATCGATGAAGTTCAGTTAGAAATTATTTACAATATATATCCTCTTGCAACCAGCACCTTGTTTATTTTATGAAAAAAAGAAAAACATAAGGACAAAAGCAACGTATCTTTTACAGGTTCAAATGATTGTCCTACCAAAGAACCCTTGTTTTTGAAAATTCCAGTTTGACATAAATTTAGCGTTTTTCATCTGCCTTAAGAATCCTTGTTATGCTTTGAAGAACTCTTGAAAATTTTTGCTATGAAGATGCACCCAAGGCAGTGGCTGAAATTCCTTCTTCAGGTGGGGGGGGGGGGGGGCGCAATGCCCACAAAAACAAGCGACTTTGTCGACAAATGGCATAATTTACCGACAAAACCAACAATTTAGGAAAACCTGGGGAGGCGCTTGCCCCCCACATCCCCTTAATTTCCGCCACTAGCCCAAGGTTTCTTTTGTAAATTGGAAATCGCGGTAATTTGTACAGAATGAAATAAACTGTTTCTTATTGCAATTTATTTCTTTTCAGGGTTCTGACCAGTATTATCGTCCATTAGTTTTTTAACAAGTCATATGATCGATCTTTTCAGACTCATTTTTGAATACTGTTTATTTTAACACCTGCCCCAATTATTTGTCAGATAATTTGATCTGCATTTGTACTTATTCACCTGCGTTCTAGTAAATTTTAATATTATAATTATAACTATTCTCGCCGGTTAGGAAGTTAGTATTATAGCTGACCTTATTCCAGATCAATTTAGGCATTGATGAAAAGATAATAATTTAGTCAGTAAAATTGCTTACTTAAGCTTTTATCAACGTAGCTTTTGCTTTTATTCACAACAATTGAACTTTTAATCCCCATAAAATCTTGGATCAACCCTCAAGGGAGGGTAAACATCCATATTTTCTGGTAGGGAAAATGCCATTTTTTGGGGTGCCACTTATTAGGAAATAAAGTTTCGGATATCGTATTTTGTAAGTTCCAACAGGTTTAAAAGAGTTGATGCAAAGTATCAAATTGAAAATCTTTCATGAAATAAAGTGCAGTACACAATAGTAAAGGAAATTGATTATTTTGCATACTCTGACATTTATAACATGTATTTGATTTTAGATTCGATTCAAACACTTGAACCCTCCCCCCTCCAGATGAAATAGGGTGAATAACAAGTTTAGAGTCCATCTTAATCTGTCTGCACTCTACATTTTGTAGCAGTGCACTTATATTGGTGCAACAAAACGCATGAAACCAATATGTCAAGGCTTCCTTCATGTCTACTCGAAAGCACCTCCAAATTTTTACCCAACCCTGTTAGGAAAATCGATAAACTTGTACATAATTCTAATATCCACAAAAAGGCTTTCGTAATATAAAATGACTACGGTGGATATTTGTTAGCCAAATAATTTATTCCTTAGACCACCGACAATGCTATAGTCATGAAGAAAGAGAATGGTGTTGTGTCAGACAAATCGTTTGTGTTATCAGGTCACTGATTCCTTAAACCACCGACAATGCTATAGTCATTAAGAATCAGAATCGTGTTCTGTCAGACAAAACGTTTGTGTTATCAGGTCACTGATTCCTTAGACCACCGACAATGCTATAGTCATTAAGAATCAGAATCGTGTTCTGTCAGACAAAACGTTTGTGTTATCAGGTCACTGATTCCTTAGACCACCGACAATGCTATAGTCATGAAGAATCAGAATCGTGTTCTGTCAGACAAATTGTTTCTGTTATCACGTCACTGATTCCTTAGACCACCGACAATGCTATAGTCATTAAGAATCAGAATCGTGTTCTGTCAGACAAAACGTTTGTGTTATCAGGTCACTGATTCCTTAGACCACCGACAATGCTATAGTCATTAAGAATCAGAATCGTGTTCTGTCAGACAAAACGTTTGTGTTATCAGGTCACTGATTCCTTAGACCACCGACAATGCTATAGTCATGAAGAATCAGAATCGTGTTCTGTCAGACAAATTGTTTCTGTTATCACGTCACTGATTCCTTAGACCACCGACAATGCTATAGTCATTAAGAATCAGAATCGTGTTCTGTCAGACAAAACGTTTGTGTTATCAGGTCACTGATTCCTTAAACCACCGACAATGCTATAGTCATTAAGAATCAGAATCGTGTTCTGTCAGACAAATCGTTTGTGTTATCAGGTCCTTGATTCCTTAGACCACCGACAATGCTATAGTCATTAAGAATCAGAATCGTGTTCTGTCAGACAAATTGTTTCTGTTATCACGTCACTGATTCCTTAGCCCACCGACATGTTAGATTTTTTTCTGCATTGTAGAGAAATAAAAAAAAATTGCAAATCAACACACTGTGCATTTCGTGCAGTTTATGTTATTACTCAAATCTATACAGTTAATTCGAATATATAAGCAATAGTATTTGCCAATATTAGATTGAATAGCCAATGTGTTCAAATATTCTATAATCTTTCTTCCTGAAACATGTCATTCTGTTGAGATTTACAACGGATTTTCACGAAAGTCTCGTTTAGAAATCTTTCAAATATAAAAAAATTACGAGATTTGTTATAAATTTACAGTTGATTCCGTAAAGATTTGAAAATTGCAATCTGTGGGCCGTAGAAAGCCTGATGCTTAGAAGTGCTAACTACTTAGTACTAAATCAGTAAATTATTAATCATATATTATTGCAAAATTTGCCATTTTAATAAAAGTAGGCTTCTGTGTACATGGAACATTACAAAAGGTGTATTTATCCTATAGAAATTTTAAGTGATGATGTGACAAAAATATATTTTCAGAATTTTTTTAATTTGGGCCCTGAAAGAGCATCAGGAAAGACGTATAATTGAGCCAAAGCAGGTAAAGGTGTTACGAATTGGCTTAGGTATGGCCACATTAGCACAGGCTTTTTCCCGTCAAACCTCTGTAATTTGGGCTTTGTTCATAAATTTATGAACAGAGCCAAAATAACAGTAATCCGTATGCAAACTTCAAATCTTCCATTGACCATATGCCCAATTTTTGATATATGTAGCATATTTAGAAGTATTTTACGATGTTATTTCGTGTTATGTGGTCAAATTTCAAAAATTCTAAAAATAATTTGTTTGTGATGTCACACAAAAACTCTATACTTATGCTAAAATGCTTCAAAACTATTTTCGCTTTCTTCTTCATCATCAGAGTTATGACAACTTTCGATACTACTACTATCGCTTTCACTGTCACTCTCAACTTTTTCATTTGAATCCACTTCCATTCGTAGCTCATCATTTGTAAAAGAAGTGTCGTCCATCAAGTATTTTCGAAATTCTTTCCGCCCATACTCGATTTGCTTAGCACAGTTGTCAAGGCCTTGAAATGCTAACGAACGCAGTCCCAGGCTCTGTCTGCATGTTCTACATAAAGGCCTCCGCAATGTCAGCTAAGGGCAATAGAGAAAACAGCGTGAATCGGATAAAATAGAGTATGTATGAGATTTCTGTGTGTATGAAAGACATAACCTCTTCACAGAAACAACGTTACAATTAGGTAACATCTGAAAAATATAAATGACAAATACGTGGAAAAGAATTTCATATGCATTAAAGTGCATCACTACCTAGTGATACATTTGGGAAAAGCAGGTACACAGATAAGTTACACAACTGCATATTACTATAGTTGAAAAGCTACCAGTCCTTTACAAAAAGCACCGTAACTATCCATTTGTAGTGCATAAACCTTCAGAAATAGGTCCCTAAAAGTTGAGGGAAATGGTTAATTGAGTTGCAATAATAACACGGGTAATAATTATTGGCTAAAGAAATAGATCTGTACAGGCTAATTTCAATAAGAGGATGGAGTGAATTGGTAAAAAGAAAACAACAATACTCTGGTATTTTTAGATTACTAGAAAAATAAGATTTCATAAATTCAAATTACAAAAATCATTCATACTTCATCGGTTGAGGATTCCTGACAACTGCACAAGTTCATGCTTTCTAAAAAATAGAAAAAGTGTAGGTTTTCTGCCTTTGACAAAATGATGAAACTAGATAGACCTGGGATAAGAACTGTGGATAATCCTCGGCACATTTAGAAATACAATGGGCACAGACAGGATTTTTAAATTTGCAGACTAGCAGCGACCTATGACATCAATCTTATATTTATATGCCATAGTTAAATTTACCTTAAATAGCATTCTTGTCTTTAATTTGACCGAGAGCTTTGATTTCCTTTAATAATTTGTAATTAAAAGTGTGCTGGAGAAGGGCAATCATCCTTAAAAAAAATCACATATGAAATAGAAATTAATACGACCGAGAGATTTCGTCGAAACTTCACCGATATGATGATAAATCCTACCTTACCTTCACATGATGATATCTTCTTCTTAAGAAGTGGCACTATGACATCGACGTAGTAAACCAGGTAGTTTCTCATTTCTAATTTCAACAAAATCTCTTCCTCGGCAAGTCGCTCCAAGGTTAGACATCTTAGTAGTAGCGCTTGCTTGAACTCTTGAGTGACTACGAAGAAACAATTATGTCAGATAAAGGGTTTCTCATTAAAAGCTTCCAGTTTGAAACACAAATAACACATAACCTGTGTATTCAAGCACAAAAAACACTCACAAAACACTATTAAATGATCGCTAGGTAAAAAAAATTAACCAACGGAAAAATGGTTTGCAGGGATTTTAAGGATATTAAGATTAGGAACTGGCCATGTAATAATGACCTGCCTTTACTTTTCGAGTCATCTAAAAAATAACGACACCCCTGCAAATGACGTTATATCCAAAAGTGTATCAAACCATATCTGTAACCAGGACGGTAGCTAGTTCAGCAAAATGGTAAGAATAAAGATTAAAGTTTGATAAAAATAAAGATATTGAAAACTGGTTCCAGTTCGTGAATGGCTCATGCCCTGCAGAAAGTACAAGATTCGGACTAGCAAATCTACTATCAAAGAGCTAACCCGATTCGCTGTCATCATTATCAATAGATTTAGACCATGGGAATTCGCCACGGCTTAAATCTTCCAATTTGCACATGGGAAAAGATTTCTGCAACATAGCAATGGTTACATTATCGTTGTACTGTTTGATGACTTGCTTTAGTTCTTCTTTCTGACTAGCAACCTTCAGTCTTAACTGTCTTCGTTTTTTGCAATTGTCTACGTAGAAATACAGAAATAGTTAATAATCTACAATGGTTTGCATCCGTCAGTAAAAATTTCCTCGAAATTTTTTTGTAACAATTAGTCAGGAGCAAAATGACAAATAAGTGGCAGAAATCACATTTCTCATTAAATGAATATGCACCTTAAGGCAGCGCTGAATTACGTCACTATTTTCATTTCATTATAATAGCTAAGAGAAGTACAAAGTTAATTGTTCAGTTATGAAGGGTTGCCAAAACATTAAATGTCATACCAATCAAATAATTCGATTTGTCTGAATAAATGGCCCCAATGAATAACCTGGGTTATTTCAAATTACCGTCCTGCACCAGGTTTTAATGAAAGCTTGCTATTATCAAATGGGAACTAGTGACACGAATTTTGGCTAAAACTCAGTCTTCCAAATCCCTCGCCATTCATTATATTCCACATTATATAATCACCTGATAACCTGCCAAGATTGGCTGAAATGTGAAGATTTGAATAAAAAAGTGCTTCAATCCTACGCTGTTGTACTGTCAGTAACATGGACTTCAATGCATCAAGTTCGGATTCTGGTGAAACGATGGTATCTTCAGAGAGTTGGGTATTCAACTCGGAATATCGTGTTATAAGCCCCTCGATGGGTTTTGCAAGAGCTCGGAGTTTTATTCTTTCAAGTGAAAAAGGAACAATGTCTTGGATATTCACTGAACAACCAATGTTGACTGGAATCCTCTTTGTGCTTTTGAGTTTCATGGCTATCAGCAAAAACTCCTGGCAACGCGAAAGATTTATAGCGGCAGGCAAATTCTGGGACGCTGATTGGAAAAAAAGACCAGAAAACACATGAGTATAGCAATAAGAAAAAGAGAGCAAAAACAGTAGTTTTATGGCTGCATTATTATCTATATTCGAGTAAGGCATTCTTTTTTGGGGGAGTTCTTACCTTGAGCATGTTCTGTTGCAGATTTTTTCCAAGCAGACAGACTCTCTTTCGTCAGGACAAAGTTAGTGCTGGCGAGCATTCTTTCTTTTTCAATTTGAAACTTAGTAGATTTTGATCGCACCTGAGGGTTTACAAATTGTTGCTGTTATCGTATAGAATGTAACTTCTAAACCATAGGTGATTAGACCTTTCAATCTAAGATATAATAACTAGTTACAATCCAAAAATTGAAGAGAAATAAAATCATTCGTCAGGATAGGAATCAAATAAAACGTACGTTGCACTTGTAACATAAGTAACATAAGCTAACCGAGCATGTGACAGATGAAAACATTCATCGATTTTTTGCTCATGATCAAAGACAATTAATCATAAAGCGTCCTCCTTTGTCTCCTAAACCAACAGTCACCATAACAACAGGCGAATGGTAAGTTTGCCTAGTAGTTTACCATGGAGGTTATAGCATGCTAGCTGGAAGTTAGTAAAGCTGTCAGTTGTCATCACTTATTATCAGTGTACTTTTTACTAGTTTTCAGCAAAGGCTTCCGTGCAGCTAACTGACTTGCATAAAGCTTACTTCATAATAGTAAACAGAAAGAGCTACCTGACAAAATCTTTTGCAAAGGAATTTGGCCATATCTTCTATCTTTCTCTTATTCCAAGACATAGCAAATTCAGTGATTGCCTCTTCACGATCTAACAACAAAAATGTAGTAATTGTTTTCAAGATATTGCTACTTTATTTTTTTATCAATTTTGATTCAATATTTTTCAATCAACAAGCTCAAAACTATCTCCCTAAGAGCCAATGTTCTCAAATTCAGATCCTCGAAAAATCTTTGGAAAATATCAAAGGAACAGAAGGGTCAAATGATTCAAATTTGCGTAATTTACGCATAATTTGCGTAATTTCAAAAATGCAGAGAACAATATCTGATTTAGGAACAGTGACTGTCCTACAGACAACTTCCTACATACGCTCTGGGCTCATGTGTTTAGTTGTTACGCCAGTTCTTGAAAGATAACTGAAGACCTGCTCATCTTCTTCACCAATAGTGTATCCACTACCTCGCTTCCAAAGACCACCATAAAGTACCTACAATAAAAGGATTTAATACTCATGTAAATCTAGAGAAAACATTTGAGGGCAGAGTGCCTTAAAATGCCATTCGCTAAGTTGAAGCATTGGAATTAACTACAAATCTTGCCTGAAGACTGAAGTTTATGCCATGATGCATGACGACATGTTTGGAAATACACAAGAATATTATAAAAGCAATATTCAATATCAAGGCAATAGAGCAGCAAATTCTAATTGACCATGACAGTTCAAATACTTCGATTTACAGTAAATTTAAATTATCATCGCAGGTTCCAGTATATATTCCTTGACATTTTAAGTTCAAAGTAACTGTGATGGACTACCACTTCTCACATTTCAGACCAAACCTGTTGGAACCTTTCCGGCTGTTCTACAAGTTTTGATATGCGAGATAAAACAAAGTAATGAATAAAGTAGTGGAAAGTTGACAACTAACTTCACATGCGGGTGGATGGCCTTTGACATGCAACATTCCAATAGCAGGTGTTTGGTGTGTGTACAGCTGAATGTCAATTTTTCCTAACCATTTCCAATATCGGCAAGCAACATCACTAAAATAAAACCGTGCATCATATTTGAAGTTTTTCTGCAAATAATAGGCATAGCCGAAGATTTCGCCACGAAACATGTTGACAGCTTTCTGTGCTATGCAATGCCTGCAGCTTACAAGTTCTAAACCTGTCTCATCGCGAGTGCCTCCATTCTGTTGCTTATTTCTGGCAGCAAGCCATCTCGATGAGCCACATAAACTGCTTTCGTTGTCCTATAACAAATCACTCAAATCGGTTACTTAAGTTAGCCATTAGCTAAATTCTTTCATTACCTACATTTAATGGTTATCCGATAAAAAAGCAAAAACACTTTGAGCTCTGGATTACTTGTGAAACTGACTTGTCGGTCATAATCACTAGCGAAGCAGTTATTTGGAGGCATCTTACTTCATTCAAAATAAATCTTGTAAAAGTACTCAATGAGAATAATTGTCTTAAACTTGAGCAAGAAAATGACATCTTAGAGCTCTCTTGCTTCGATTAAACAAATAGCAATCCTCTTTCCTTTCTTGATATTGCATGGCAACCAATCAATATTTCGAAATGAATTTCAATAGCTAAAATTTTTCAAAAATAAGATGGTACAAATTAGAGGATTCCCTTCAAGTTTAGCGTCTAATCTTGATTGGTTGCGAAGCACGATCCCTAGGAAAACCAGCATTATATGTAATCTTTACTTTTTAACTTAGTAGCTGATAGGGTTTCTGTGTAAAAATATGATAAATGAAATGCGAAAGGAATCGCCAAATCCGGAGTCTCCTTCAACTGGAACCAATCAGATTGCAAGAAATGAATTTTTTTAGCATTTTGAGCACATTTCCAGTGTTGAAAAATTGAACGAAAAACTGAAGACATAGAGGTTGTCAAGGCTCCATAATGAAGTTATGAATTTTGACTAAAAATCCCATCTGCTTTTGAAGTGATGCAATGCTATTAACAATGCTTTATTTTAGTATTATCACCATTTTAAGTTCAAAAAGACCACTGCAGCTCTGACCAGGGGCGGCGCCATCCCCAAAAAAATGGGGTGGACAATGGGTTTCCAGGGTTTTCCAGCTATATGACATATTAGAAGCAAAGTTTACATATTCATTAATTTAGAACACTGCAAACCTTATTCTTTGAAGATCTGGGGTTTTGGTAGATGGAATCTATTACACTGCTGACGTCTTCATTTTTGCAAAAGAATTTGTCTTTGTAATATGATTCCCTCATTTTCCTATAAACGAATTACTTCAATTAGGGTAGAAATACCAGAACTAATTCTCACCCTTCAAATATAAAAAGTCCATATAATCAAACGCTTAAACTGTTAATTGTGACGGTGTCTCTATGATTGTCTAAATATAAGAACTGCTGGGGAAAGTTTGGTCTAGGATGATGTTGGGCCTAATTTTGTAATGAATAAGAATTCTCCATCTTGCAGATGACATTTTGCTTTGCAAGGTCATAGGACATGAGTCCTAGGGGCGCCAGAGAAGGAGGGCTCAAGGTTAGCTCCTTATTCTTGCCTTCCAAACTGTATACTAATAATGTCATCATGTTTCGATATTAGTGAAATTAAATGGTTTGTTTAATTAGCTTGTTGTATAGAATACTATTAAAATTATTTAATTATTATGGCTCTTTGATTTTGCTCTTAATCATCAAACAAAAACAGCCAAAATAATCCTCACCTTCCGCCACTTTTATAGCGATATGTCTTCATGTTGCCATCAAATATAGCCGCATGTTGCGAAATGTGACATGGTGGACATTGGAAAGAATCAAATTCCTTTATCCTGCAAAGCTCATATTGCAAGTACTTGAACTCTTTGAAAGCTTTGGAGAATGCATCTTTTTGAATTCGAGAGATCTGTTGGGAAAACATTTGTGATTCCAGACAATAAATTATACCACATGTTTGGATATAAAATGTCATAAGAAAGTGATTTTCCATAACCTTGCTCGATCAAAAATAGCGTCCAATTCTCTTTAAAAAATATCAATCTGCCGGATTTTTTCAATACCAGAACAAAGCATAAACTAATCACTATTGCTTTATATGTTCTAAAATTCAACTGTCACACTACCAGAGAATTTACTGTTGGTCAAGTCCTCAACCTTTTATTGTAGCTATAAATGGTCATATCAACAACTTCTCATTTTGGCTCATATAAAGAACATGAATCAAATAGCAAGCTCTTTGTTTATACTGTATTGAATGTTCAAGATGAACTTGATCATTCAATCTCACATTGAACAAAACCCTCACATTTTCACTTAATGATTGTATAAAAAAGAGTTGTTTGTTCTAGCTTGTTTTGGTGAATTAAATTGCTGAAGACTGTGTGCTGGGAATCTTTGATAATAGACCAACAGAAAGTAAAGTGCTGAAAAAACCACTTCACTTGTTGAAGATGGTTGTACTTTGAAAGCTTATCTTTTGCTTTTTGTTACTGAACGAAAATTATATATAACAAGGAAACAATGTTCTGTTGAAAGAGAGTAGAGAAATATTGTATGGGGCATACGATAAGGCTGTGGCACAAGTTAATAGGAATAATTGAATATTGTTGATTTACCCTGTTATTATCCTTTGAAATGTCACTCAAGCTGTTCAGAAACCCATATTCAGAGGAGCCAGGCATCCGCAAACGAAAGGAATCCCAAGATATAAACATGTCTTCATCAAACAAAAAAGTAACAGTATCAACTGTTCCAGGCCAATAGCGAGATGCAATGATGTATGGCACATCACTGAAAATGTCCACTTCAAAATTACAATTGTTGCACCGTAACAAAAACTTGAACAAATCAAAACGACCTGGCAAGAGAAAATTTTCTCTTCAAAAACATTATCATTCAAAGGGACTCAAAAAAGTAATGATCAATGTGGAAAAAATGTAATGTGCTACTATTAATGATTTTTGAACTTGTGTTCAGTTATGTGGAGCAACTGGTGAGCTAACAGCAGCTTCCATAGACTGGAAAATGTCATTGCCAATAAATCAAGTGTATGAACAGATAAAGAAACATACCTTGGTGATTGACCACAATACATGGTTGTTGGCTTGAATATCTCTCCCAACTTGTTTTGCACTTACAGCAAGGACATTCTGATGGCCAATTCATGATGGGATGGCGAACTGTCAAGGTTAAAATAGTCTTGTGAAGCTGTACATCTAAAATTTATTTGAATAAAGATGCATGTTCATGTATGATATACTTTACATGTGTTAAGCACATGTAATCATTCCTCCTTAGGCCGGACTTGCATCATTCTGGTTTTGCACTCTACAAACTGAAATTTTGGATGGGCAATCCCCTAAGTAATTGCAATATCAACTTACCAACATTAATTATATCACCAGCTGAATTGATGCCCTGGCATGGGGTGAGTTTTTTAAGACGTTTTTCAGTGTAGAAGAGTCTGTCATGAAGTGGTGCAGCTGAATGGATTACATCATCACAAACAAAACATAAATGTTTTCTGCCTTTACACTGCTTACAAATTATTGATGCTTCTCTTTCATTGCAATAATGACAAACAGCTCCTTTCTCAATATACTGTGAATGGATCAAGCTCTCTACCAATTCTTGTCTGACATTTTCCCATTTTGTTAAGGCTGCATCATTCCTCTCAAACCAAGTTTGTCTTTGACTTCTATTCTCCTTTGATGAACCCTCAAGTTCACTAATCAGAAGATCACAACTTTCGAGAATTGCATCAATTTCTGTTGACAAAAAAATCATTTCAATCAGAAAAATTGATACCCATACACTTCTTTGTACTTAATAGAAGCTATGCCATAAAGTACATGTCTTTATCATGAAAAAATTACTAGTATTTCATATGGCTTAAAAATTGTAATCACAATGTAAACAATTTTTGTCATGCTTATATGCAGAAGGCTTGCAGTGTTCCAGATAATTCATCTAGCAGTTTTGGAATTGATATACACACAAACAAAACAACCGCTATTGTGTAGACAGAAGGAGTTTGTTTTCTCTCTTGGACTCCATTGGTAATTTTCTATAGGCATGCAGCACTGTTTGGCCAACTTTGCCAGTCATGTGCTTGCGTTTCTCTGACATCCACAACTGGGTATATATTTTCCATTGTGTTCTTTCTGACCCTTATTCTGATGTTTTATACTCTGAGGGAGGAGTGTCAGATAAAAAGCTTGAAGTATTATGTTGTGAATTGTCTGCTTTTTTCAAAGCCATTTACACTTATATCTAACAGAAAACTTTTTAAAAAAAGAGAGACAAATTTACCAATATTTGTATTTGGAGCTACTTGAGCAGCAACCTCAGTTTCAGGATCTCTAGCATCCAAGTCATCATGGGAACCACTTTCAGGCCATGCTAGGAATAATTTTGCTTGTCAAATCGAGGCAATAGCGTTGTACTTATAGAATAACAAAGTATTGGTTTTGACAGTAAAAAAATCTGTAATCTAGCCCATTTTAAATTTTAAATAATCTTTAAAAACAGCATTAGTTTATCTATCTATTCTAGAAGTACATATCTAGATATGTCAATACTAAAGTCTACTGACTCAGATGAAGTCTACTGTTCTATGATAATGACTCAATATGTATCTTGTAACATTGGTATAATCCTGGTGATTTCACAAGAAATCTAGCAACTCAATAAAAAACCTTCCAGAAAGAAATATATTAATACTAGTAGAATAATGAGTTAAAAACTGCATATACTGCACCTGTGACATTTTCAGATAAGTTACAAAGATCCTTTGTCACTCCATGGTTTATTTTCTTTTTCTTCACATTCTGTCTTTTAGCACTTTTTCCAGACTTGTAGCCATATGAACTTATACGAAATATTTCCTTTTTTGGAATCTTCTTCTTAGCATTTGGAACTTTGAGAGACTTGGTTAGTTTATCAATATCCTTAAGCAAGTCATCAACTGTTTGGACACCTCCATTCGCATTTCTCTTCTTTGTCTTTCCTAACATGATATATATCTATACTAAATTTCGAATATTGCTATCAGCAAGATTCATCGAAAACAACTAATGTTTTACAGGCAAGAAAATAATAGGGGGCAATGTCCCCAAAAAGTTTGAAAAATCTAATTATAGTTTGAAAACTAAACAGTTTACTTGGATTTTTACTTGGATAAAAAGACAAAACCTGTGAATTTTATATTTTAGGAATTTATGGATTTTAAATGTAAAACATTTAAACCTTATTAAAATTCACAGGGTGGAGCAGAACCATCCACTAATTGTATTTTCTGTAAAGCCCTGTATCCACTGGATCTTGCACCATTACACTGTTTTTTTCTTTATGACAAGAGATTAGTTGAATCAATTTTTTTGAACAGGCAAGGGGATTTTCAGATAAGAAACTTGAAAATTTCAAATTACTATTGAGCCTACAGTTTTAAAAATACAATACCTTTTGTTGATCAAAAAAATTTAAGTGGGAGTTTTTGAAGAAAATTCAATAAAAACTTTAGAATCTTTCAGTAATAAAACCTTTCAGTATCTTACAGCTTGTTTTAAAAAACCAGTGTATGCTATGCTCCCCCAGTTGTTTGCAAATTTCCTTAACTCCTTATCATAAATTTCTATAATAAAGCTACTGAGAAGCTAGAAAGCATTTCAGAAGTTGCAGCAGAAGTACTTGGGCAAAAAAAGCGTTTCATCTTACAAATCAGGCATAGGCACTTGCTCTTAAATATCACAAAATAGATATTTTGAATAAAATTGATCTACAGCGAATAGCTTTAAAAAGGGCAAAGCAAAAAACAAGAATGCTGTTAATTGACTTGAAAGGATGTTGCTCTTTATCATTAAATATCTCCAATATATCCAATATCCAATACTGGTTAACCCAGAGTACCAGAGCTGCAATTTTTGATTATGCTTAGATGTTGCTTTACTTCTTGCTACAAGTTTAAATGTTCATGTTACATTAATGGACTTTCTTTAGTGTTTTTATGGCCCTAGAGGCACTGAACAAGATTTTAGGAAGAACTTCTGACACACTTAATCTCTATTGTTCATAGAGAAAAGGAATTTAGCCTGTTAGTAAACAATGCTGACTTTCCATTTTGCCCACCCAAATTGCTGAGCTCTGGAAAACACGGAGATGATTAGCAATTAACCCCTTTTCACTGGGGCTACAGAATACCCAAAGTCAAATCATTCTTTGTTTTAAACAACATTACATTAGCCTAACAGCAAACAACCACTTCACAAATGAACTGCAGCCTGCTCCAATTTCCAAGCAGAAATCTGATCATCTTTGTCAAACTTGAAAAAGGGTTCTCAATTTTCAGATATTAACAAAGATGATGAGTTTAATGTCAGATTTCAGTGTATCTAGGGCCTCTGTTTAAGGCTTATTATCATGAGTAAAATGTTGGTAATTACAAAGAAACTGGAAATCTGGATTTAGGGCTACTTCCAAACATGGTAGGTACAGTATACTTACAGGTCGAAAGAAAAATTCCTCAGGTAAAGTTAGAATTTTGATCCTTTCACAATCCCCCAAAATAAGCCACTTGTTGCCATCCCTGGTGTTTTATGATGTGGTCGTGCTGTCTTAATGGGGGCTTGGGCTATAAGAATTTGTTTTCTCAAAATTTTTGCTTATTGTAAAGACTTTCAAACTGATTTCGCCTAATCATCTGGGTTTAACTGTTTGATCTACATCTAAATTCCTAATTTCTCATTTCACTGTAGACGCAAGAGGTCCAGCCTAGCCATTTTCAGAGTTTCCAGTCAACCCCCCCCCCCCCCCCCCCATCAATTTTCAGAAATAGATATCAAGTGTCTATTTGCTAATAGCAGACCTGCCCCTTTTGCCTTTATATTCCTGCCTCCCCTACTTTTGAAATGCTTCCATCGACTTTATTACGGCAATCCTAATGTTTTCTTGGATTGCAAACTCAGCAGAGGGGCCTAAAGACAAGCAAAATCCGCTTTATTCTTTATTGCAAAGGCAAATTTTGTATTTTTGTATAATTGTATTTTGTTTCTACCTAGCACCCGAAGGTAGTTTTTAGGACAATGAGAAGCTTATGTTTATCGAACAATGTCCTGGTTCTTCCTCGCGATGTGACCACATTCGTGATTAGGCCTAGCGCCTGGAATTACAAATCGCCAGTGGACGGCTTCAAAAAATGATTAACCATTTAACTGAACAGCTTACCCTGTTCAAAATCTTTGTTGGTGCAACTTTGTGGACATGAATTGTTTGTTTCTCCAGTTTGTTCAGCGTTAATCATTATGATCGCACATTTGAGGTTTAAATGGCGACCCTGTTTTCAAAAGATTTGGCGCATTTTATTTCCCGCCTTTCCAGCATTATCAATATAATGCACAACAGGAGGCTATTGTCACTCTTTACTATCGACTACAAATTACACCACATGTATTTTTCACGCTATTATGTAGAATTACAATGTGTGTAATTTCTACGTACGAGGTCAAGTTGGAAATGCTGTAGTCTCGTGAAAATACTCGAAACTTGGAGAGTCAGGTCAAAGTTCTTTGATAACACATTATTGACATGCAGTCTTTATCTGATTTTGGTGGAATCATTCTAGATGATATTAGAAAATGACCCGGTGAAATTCCTGTCTCTTTATTAACATTATCCAATAGAAAATCTCTTAAACTGCGAAATGAAATATAGAAAGTCTAGTAAAGGTACGATAAAGCTGTTAGAACTTAACCTAGAAATGTCTAAATAACTGATTGACATTTCTATTAGGTTCTATTGCGCCTGACTCGGCTAGGATTTTTTTTAATGGTTTCCTGTATATAGACAACATTAACAAGAGTCTATTTTGATTGAAAATGTCCAGTGCTTTTGCAATTAAACAGTCTTGATCAATATGTGTTGCGACTTCTAACTTTAGGTTATAGGTTTCCAACTCTATACTTCTAGAGCCCCATCAAAAAAGGTTTGTAAAGCGATGACTCCCTTAAACACAGTATATCGCAAGAGAGTATACAAAAAATTCAATTTTCTTGTAAGTTTGAAATTCTTAAGCAAAGCCAAAATACACTCATTGCTTAAGAATATTTGTTTGATTTGCCCTCTTTTAATGATGTCTCTTGTAC
Organism: Rhopilema esculentum; assembly: GCF_057945365.1. Classification (NCBI taxonomy): domain Eukaryota; kingdom Metazoa; phylum Cnidaria; class Scyphozoa; order Rhizostomeae; family Rhizostomatidae; genus Rhopilema; species Rhopilema esculentum. The sequence continues at coordinate 5,774,220 of NC_142829.1, forward strand.
AGTACTGTAAGAATTATCAAAGAGTTTTATAATAAGCTATCCGTTATAAACGAAGTCACCAAAAATCTCCGGCGATGTTTTTAAAATACTTTGATAATTCTAAAAACCCAATTAATGTTTAAATTACCCAACAGAACAAATGAAAGAAACTTAATGTCGATGGCAGGCCCGAAAACTTAGCAGAAACACTCGCTTCGCTACCGTGTCGTTTCCGCAAACTCAAAATTGCAGTACCGTTAGAGCGTCTCCTTGAAATTAATGGCAGTAAATACTTCTTCAGCATTTGGAATATATTCTTTTTTTTACGTTACTTTTCTTGTTCTGTCGTTTCCGCGACCTGCCAATCACGGGAATGATAGCTCGTTTCCCGAAATGATGCGATTTCCACAGTCAGCCTGTTTTCAATTACCATCGGACTTTTCCACTTTATTCAAGGCAATAGTTGTATCACGCAGAAGTCGAACATTCAGTAAGTCAATTCATTCCCTTACCATAGAACACACTTTGCCAATCCTTATAAAGGACTTGAAGAAGAGAGCGAGCAGTAGAAACATTGGTGATATGGTGTTGTCTGATTTCTTAAGAAATCAATGACCCTTTTCATAATTCTTGTAAGTTTTTTGATAAATTTTTTGGACGGACATTCCTTGCTGTTTCATAGGAGTTAACCCCTATTGACGTTTGTTGGTTATCCCCTAAAGCAAGTAGTTTATAACGCAAGCAACTATGATAAACTTTTGCTTCGTTTGAATTTCGCTTTCGTTTTCCAAACGCGTTCGTTATCCGAAAATTTGTTGACCGTATAGCTAATGTACAAGTATTCAGTCACATCTCATTGTATGATTCTCCCTTGATACCAAAGGCACAAAAGTATTCTGCACCTGCCAGCAGATGAAACAAAATATCAAAAATGCGTGAGGTCTCCAGTTGACTGAATTATGCTTTTGATCGAAGTTCTTTTACACAAGAAGGCCGATTGGCGGGCGTGGGGGCATCACACCCCCCAGTGCCTGCAGACTTCAGGAAAGTTGATAATGCAGAGGGGAACCTTAGCATCAAATAGGAAGTTTGACCAAATTTCTACCTATACTTCATTCATTTTATTGGTCATGGTTGGTCATAGCCAACTTTTTTGGTTTGTAATACATTCTTTTTTTCATAAGAACACGAGCCTCGAATTGGTCAAAAGTTAAAAACAAATTAGGAACAAGCTGAGGCTAAGGTACTGCAAAACGCAATTTTGAACAACGTTTTATCTAAAAAACGAGGACTTTTAGCCATATGTGGGTTCTTTTTCGGTGAATATTCAAACTTGTGGGCAAATGAAGGCTGTCTATCTCACTTTGTGGCAAATAAGGCCTGAACACCTCCCTTGAGCGAAAACGCTAGCAATCGCACTGCTTACACCCTATTAATTTAAGAACAAAGAACCATTTACCCTCATATTGTCTTTTCATTTTGCCCCAGAGGCTCTGAAGCCTCTCGGCGGCCTTCCAGCCATATTTTCCCTTCAATTCAAGATTTTATAGATTAGAGGAAATTTTTTATGCTGAAATTATTGTTCATGAGGAGCTCAAAAGAAACCGCAGTTCATTTTCGCACATTTCCTGAAAATTGGCTTTTCGCAAAAATATGCTCATAGATTCACCCAAAAACGCGAACTCCAGGACTATTAGTTTCCGCAAACTTAATTTCCTTATACTTTCATGCCATCATTTGCTCTTACTTGTTATCATTAAGTGTGTATATGATATGATCATCTATTTCATTGTTAATGAATTTTCTTTGGAGAAATGATCGGTTAAAAAAGTAAAGTTGGTCACTTTTTTCTGAACGCCCCCCTCCCCTTTGTCTAGGTACATCACTGCTTCTATCCTTAGATATTGCTTTGCAAATAAGCGATTTTTATAATGCTTCTTAGGCGAAGATATTTAAATTTGTATCAATTTAGAACTCCCCGTTAACAAACGCTTTCTCACTTCTTTTTAGTTCGATATCTCTTGCCTGATAATCGCATCAAGCTTGAAATTGTGAGTTGCAACTTAGAACCATTCTATTCTATACATCAAAGCGTATACAACTCCGCGTATGCAGTGTCGAGTACAATATGACCTATCGGATTATAGCAACCTTCATTCTTTGAATTTCGAGTTACATATTTCAAATATTGACATTTTTCAAAGTAGTTTTGTTCTTCGTTTGTTAGCATCTATATGTTCTTCTGGCCTACAAAATCCTTATCTAATTGATCTTGCAACTCAATTCGTGAATTTTAATGAATGAAGGTATATTTGAAAGCAGAATAAAAAGATTAACTGAGACATTATTTACATATAAAAATAAATTCTAAAATCATTTTGCTGCAACATTATAACTTAATCATCTTCATCTAATTCAAGATCATCTAATTCTTGAAACAATGATTCATCTACTTGAACTCCACCAGCTCCTGAAAATATATTTATCACAGCCTTTACAAAAAGATACATAATTTGATATAATTTAAATGCAACGTTTTACATAGAAAAGTCAAATATTGTTGTGATATTTTGAGCATAACTCTTCATCAGGCAATAAAATGTGTTATTTTTCATTCATTTGACGTACAACACGCTGAACTAGATTGATAATTTACAAAAAGATGACTGAATGGTCCTTACATCAAATTTATTTAGATAAGCGTAACTGCCAATCATCAGCGGTGCTAGCAGGTACGAATTTGGAGAAGCAGACAATTTTCTAAACTGCCTAACCTCTACTCTTTGAAACTGAAAAAGTTTGCAAGAGAAAAACAAAAATCTTCGAAAAACAAACCTTCATTGTAGAACTGTATATCAGAAAATTGTAAACTTGAATCAGTCTGAAATAGCTGCCGACCTGAAAGAATTTTTATGGAAGAAAAATTAATAAAAGAAATTCCACCTGTGAAATTTAGCAGTGTGTTGAAAACAATGTTGTACCTTTTTGGCAAAAATAAATCAGGATATAGAAAAGATTGAGAAAAAATCAATCACTTGCGAAATTCTGTTAAGAGTATAATCTAAAGTCCCATCCTTTCTTGTTATGGCGAAAGAATCTTTAAAACACTTATAAGTGATTTCAGTTGACTTAATGGTTGATTAACAAGTTGACTTAAAATATTGTTGAGGATGGGTTGAATAAATTGAATTCTGAGCTAATTGGTATCACTTCGCCACAAATCTTAACAAAATCTAGTCAGTTTTCCTGCAATAAAATTAAAATTTGTCTATCTAGGCTATGAACAGAATTTTATTTTAAAGATAAGTAACAAGAAATACAGTAGTTAGTAGACAGCTAAAGAAAACTAAAGTTGGGGAAAAACTGCCTAACTTGCAAAAATTAATTTACTTCAGTTGTGCTACTTCTAAACCTAAACTACCTGTGAGTTTTTTGGGTTCTGTCTCTTCTTTTTTCTTCCCCAGCTTTTCATTCAGTTCGTTTTCAAATTGTATTCTCCACTTTGTAAAAGATTCTACAGTCACTTGGGTACCATGGTATTTCTTTTCCTCCTCCTTTTGTATTTCAAGCTCGATCTTTCTTTTGGCTTCCTCTTTTTCCAGTTTTATTCTTTCGATTATTTTTGTCAAATGTTCTTCTATTATTGAAACTAAAGTGAATGTCATTGCCATGCCAGTGTTATCTTTTGCCTAGTTTAAAAGAAATCCCAATAGTCAATAATTAAGAATATCAATTATAATATCAACAGTCAATTATAAATGAGTTACTTTGTATAAGGCTAAGGTCACAAAACTAAGTTTTGATTTGGGTCAAGGGCTGACAATTCGATTTCTAATTTGGACCAAATTAATGGTATTCTAAATTTTAGTTGATTATTCATAGATGTCAGCTCATTTCACTTCAGGTTATGTGCATCAAGAATATCAATTTTCACCTTTAGCATAAGCTGCATTGGTTTGTAGTTAGTCATCTTACATTCTAAACTGAAACAGTCTGGTGAATTAAAATCAAAATTCAAGTTTTTCTGATAGTGCTAGAAGAGAAATTCAATCTGCACATGAAGTTAAGCTTAGTACAGATATGGAGGAAATTGACACAATAGGCAGTAGTGGTGGGTGAGTACCAATTTGCTTGTTTGATATTTCAATCTAAGACTGTCAAATAGGAATGCAACCATTTTCAATTGTAATATATGACGTTTATCAAAAAAGCAACAATTGGACATTTGATTGTCAAAATTCAGCAACTACAGGTTGTTTGTCTGATCATTCATAGAGGGTTCTTTGTGTCAAGCAGTTGATAAGTTGGTAAAGACACAGAAGCTGAAAATAAGGTCATGTCATATCTTTGCTTTCAGGTCAATTTTTTTTCCACTTAGCTAATTGCATGTTTTATTAGTGCTATCAATCAGATTAAAATGTCAGATATAACCAAAAATATTCAAACACAATTCCCACTATCAATTCTATACAGTGGTTGGCATAGAAAAGAAAGTGAAATGTGGTCTTTGAAAATTAAGCGATCTAATATTCTCAATAGATTTTTGCTTGTGGGGATATTCTTAAACTTAAAAACAAAAAAATTCTTTCTTGAGCTACATTCACAATAGGCATTAAACAGAAAGAGACAAGATGTTCTCTAAGCTGAACTAATTATATTAATATTTGAATAGTTGTTACCTCTTCTTCTAAAACTGTTATAAGCTCTTGTTCATCCTTTTCTGTCATATTACTGCTTCTTGATACCTCCATTGATGGAATTTCATCTGGATAGCATTCAGTGAATGTAAACTGTACACATGCCTCAACTAAAATATTCAAGTCACAAGACAAATGTTGAATTCTGTAGAATTATGTAAGAAGGTGGGAAAAAGTAATCATATGTTATATTGATGTTAATTCTGCTAGCTATTAAGTGAAAAAAACAAGATTAAAGGCATTGAGTCATGGTAAATAGGACTTCTCTATGGGGGGTCATTTGGTTTCGGTGTGATCGCTGATGTTTCATGTGATATTTGCATCCGTTGTTGACAACTTGCTATTGATGGAAATTGTTTTGTCAATCAGTATGAGGTGAGTTCATGTGACCAGTTCCAGGTCAACCAATAGCATCGCAGTCATGAAAATCATGACTCAGTGGATTTTATCATGACTCAATGCCTTTAAGCTTAAATGGTTACACTGGAACAATAATTTTGGTCAAAATTCTAGATTTACAATATAAACACTTTGTCTTATTTTCAAGTCAGTGATTGTCAGCTATATAGAATTCTGGCCAAGAATTAAGTATTTAAGATTGCTGTACCACTAGTGCAGTTTGTATCGATCTTTACTCTTAATTATCATACAATCTGATATTGTGAATTCTATCATTATCATTATACTTGCTGGACAGAACTATCATAACTACTACATGGTGTATCTGATGTGCAGAATGATAGTTTATGCCCATGCTTCTGTAGTTTCTCAAAAGGAAGAAAAGGCAACATCAATGATTAACAACTGAATTCTTAAAAATCTCTCTAATGTCCAAAAACCTTTAATTCCATTAGAGATATGGAGCTCTGATGTGACAACTACATTAAGAAAGCCATGAGAGGAATTCTTGAATGTAGAAACAGGAAATCCTATTATCATAATGCAGAGACAACTCATCAAACTTAGAGTAGGAGTTGCCATTCTTGAAAACTAGATACTACCCATGACCTTTCTCTTATAAACCTTCATATTAGTTATTTTCTTCCTACTAAAGCATTTATAAATCAATATTTGCTTAAACATAAGTTTTCTTTACCTGACAATTCTTCATTTTGATCAATTTCTTCAGTGCACTTTACAGGAATAATGAAACAATGTGGTTCATCACCTAAAACTATACAAACATAAAAAACCTTGGTAACTGAGGTAGCTTGTCTAGATGTCTAGGTAGAAATAAAAGGAGGATAACTGCCTCTTTTGGCACTTAAAACTTTGTTGCACCCCCACAACTTATTGCTTGCAAATTTTCCACCTGCCCACTTTTGCATATTGGCAGCACAAAGTACCTATTTATTAACACTTTACATTAAATTCTAAATGTGCATAATTTTAGTTGGGCAGTCACAAACTTTCAAAATGAACTCGTCCGTGCAAGAAACAGAGTTTTACAGGCCTGCAGTCGCAAATTTTCAAAATGAACTTGCTCATGCAAGAAACAAAGCTTACCTGCTTGTTTGTAACAGGCATGAGCAGAAGCCAGTTATTTCCTGGGCACAAAAAATACTTTGCACCTTGGTACACAGTAGAGTGCTGGATTGCTAAGCATATTGATATAGATGACTAAATGTTTATTTATTATGCTTAATTGTACCTTCGTCTGATGGCTAGACAAGACCTGAAATGATTTGAACCTGGTCTTGACACAAAGTAAATGCAGTGGTGTCAGAATCAAAATCAAGATACCTATCTTTATTTGTCTTAAAACATCTTGTAAAATTTTGATTTATTATTTTCCAATCTTATTTCTTCTCTCAGTTTTTCCTTTCAAGCTTATTTCTCCTCTCAGTTTTCCTTTCTCCATCCATGTGTAATAAATGGTAAGTTTGAAAATGGCTTTGAAAAAAGCAAAAATGGAAAGTAATATAATTGATCTATGACTTGACCTTCTCCCAGTCTGGATTTCATGGCAGTTTTCAATGAGTGCACAAGATATTACCCGGGAGTGCAAGAGTGCATTTGTGATAAGTGTGCACATTCGAATGTGCACCAAATTTCCTGGTAATTCTTGGGTGTGTGCATATTTTCCTGGCAATTATCCTGTTTACATCCATTTTACATTTCAGAGAAATTTAGTGATTGAGAGTTGAAATATGCTTACCTACCACTACCATCAGTGGTTGTTATTCAAATTCCTAAAGGTTCCCCAAGTAAAGGAACAAATTTGGACTTTAGGGCTTGACTACCCTAAAGGATTGTCTCAAGCAGGGGCACCAAGAGGGGGCAAGGGGCAAATTACCCAAGGGCCTCATGGTCTTAGGAAACCTAAAAACATTCCTAAGAAGGGAATTAATCAAACGTAACAGAAGTAATTGCAAGAAACATTTAAACATTAAAACATTTAAAACAATTGCAAGAAAATTGCGACAAATATTCTCAAGTGTATTTAAGCCAATCTAAAGAAACTGATCACAAAAATGTCTGTTCACTTCGCTCGCAAGGGGCCATGTCTTTTAGTTTTGCCCCAGTGTCCCTAAACTTCTCAGGAGCCCTGATCTCAAGAAGATCATTTAATTTAAGAATAGAATGTCACATATTTTCCAATCTCAGTTGCGAGCAAATTTAGAAAGTAATTTTGTCATATTTGAAATTGCTTTTTAATTTGAGCCACACCCAGAACCACTCCCATCTTTCGGGTGTGAAAGAAAACACTCGTAATTTTACAAAAGTTTATCGGGAGTGCAACTGCCATGGAATCCATACTGGATCTTCTCTACTTCGTCACCAGTTTATGCGACTCACTTTCTATTTCTTCGGCATATATCGAATTCAATGCTTCAATTTCTCCTGTCTGTTCCTCTTTATACCTATTTTCATCCATTCTAATATATTCAATCACATTGATTAAATTAATAAATATTTCCTGTCCTCTGGTACTGAATGATTGACTGCATGAAGTTGCAATAAGAACGACATTATGAATAGGCCTCTTTCTTAATCAAATCTAAAACGAGATTCGGGACTTCAAGGTGGCAAATGCTGAAAGGTAGGATACTGACTAATCTTAGACTTTATAAGTTTGGTTGATTATCTGCAAGGCTCACAATATGGGCCTTGCTTTAGCAAAGTCTCAGAAACCTAGGGCACCAGTCCCGACAGGCCAATTGGCTGAAGAAGATGAAGACGAAGTAGATATTACCATACCTATAAAGGTAGAAAATGTGCACATTGATGGACTGAAGAAAACTGAGCCAAGCTTAGTTACAAAACAACTAGAGGGTTTACTGGATGCAAAGTCGTTTGATGAGTTACTAGACAGTGCTGGTCATGCAAAACTTCGTCTCCAAAGACTGGGGATTTTTAAAGCCATTGAAATTTTTGTCGATGTTAGCCGAAAGGAAGATGCTTCACCAGAAGGACTGGATGTTTACTTTCTTTTGGAAGAGTCTCGGTTTGTGACAGCAAATGCAGGAACTAATGTTGGAAATAATGAAGGAAATATGGTTTTTGGAGGCAAATTGAACAATATAAGAGGAATGGCTGAGAGTGTTCGGAGTGATATATCAATAGGAACAAGATCATCTTCCACATATGAACTTTCATTCAGCAAGCCGCTTTTCAAAAACCCAGACTGCAAGCTATTAGCTAAGCTCTATAAGTCATCAACAGAAGTCCCACAGTCCTTTTACAAGCAATGTTCAAGGGGTGTAGGTATGGAATTTACGGTACCTAGCCCCATAGGATTGCACAGTTTCAAATACGATGGTCAGTGGAGGGAAAATTCTGATGTATCACCTAAAGCACCATTCATTGTTAGGGAGCAATGTGGACATGTTCTCAAGTCATCAATCCAACATTCTCTGGTCAGTGATGGTAGAGATGATCTTTTGCTTCCAAAAAATGGACACTTTTTCAAACACGGCCTTGAGTTTTCTGGCATTGGTGGAAATGTCAAATATGTGAAAAGTGAAGTGGAATTCCAGTTGAATAAAGAATTGATCAGTGATGTTGTACTTGGAATGTCATTCCAAGCTGGTGCCATGAAACCGATAGGGGAATCAGATACCCTGATAAATGATAGATTTTTTCTTGGTGGTCCCCTTTCAGTGCGTGGTTTTAGAATGAAAGGTATTGGACCAAGGGTAAGAGAGGCCTCTTTAGGTGCAGATGCCTTTTGGGCTGCAGGGCTGCATATGTACACCCCATTACCATTCAGGCCTGGAAAAGGGGGATTTGGTGACCTCTTTAGGCTACATTTCTTCGCAAATGCTGGAAATGCACAAGACATGGACTTAACAGCTTACAATCACATGGAGATGAACAAAATGATTAGGGAAGCAAGGTGGTCATATGGACTTGGCATTATGATGATGATAGGTGGCATAGCTAGGCTAGAAGTTAACTACTGCATCCCAAGAAATGCAAAGACAAGTGATGGTTTAAACCCAGGACTGCAAGTTGGTGTAGGCATGAACTTCTTGTAGATTTGGTTTTTGAAGATTGGATTGTTGAATGCAGTTGTTTTTATTACAAATTGATACAGATATATTTTCATGTTTGTTATAGTTAGATTTCATGAAAGTATAAATAGTGCAAAATCAGTAATTCAAACTTATAAACTTTTGTCTAAAACAAACTACTATAGACAGGCCTTTTTGTTTGATGCAAGCGACAAATCAAGATTGCGTCAGCGCTCATGCAAAACCAAATTGACAAATGCCAAAGACGAGAGCTGAACAAGCAGAAAATTATTGTGACCATGCCCTCCCAATTATGTGGAAAAAGAAGGAAGTGGGTTGCTTATGTTTACTTGACCATGCAGTTTTTGGAGTTACTTAGTCTGAATAAAGGTAAGTTGGTCTGACAAAACCCTAGCTCAAAGAGTGCCAATGATTTGCACTAAAACCTTATTTTGCCCTGGGGTTGAGAAAGGCCAAAGGAAGCTCTTCTGGATAATGGCTACAGATTGGAAACGTTCATCAAAATTTTAAAGTCAAAAAAGCTTTAACCAGTTGTTGTTTCATCCAATGCCTCGTGTGGTGTTTAGTACAATATTCACGCTCTTGTCTATTCAAAAAAATATGTTCTTACAAATCGAACGAGGTTGATCATTTTTGAATTTTTCTGCCAATCTGAAGCATGGTGTGAAAGGTGCACTAGACAGTAACTTTTTATTTTAATAAACTGAATGTTCCCACAAATTCACAAAAAAGCTTAAGCAAGATCAGATTGCCCAACATAGCTCAACATTTATTCAAGAATCGTATAATGATATATGATTTGGGGAAATGTATTATGAGGAGGATTTGCAAATAATCAGGCAGGCAAGGTTGTTTTTTATTTTATGAAATTTTGAATTTGTCTACATCAGCCATTCTGGTCGCCAACCCACAACAAGATTTCACCTGGCCTGCTGAATGCTTTTACCTCAGAAATATTTTTGGCTGATGTAGACACAACATGGTCATAAATTTATCTTTATTTGATATTGAAGACCAGGACAGTGCCAATTCTTTGCATATCACCAGATTTTAAATTTTGTTCAGATTCTAAAATTTAGGCAGTTATGATGCATAAGGTAAAACAAGGAAGAAGTCAATGAATACCATCCCTTTCCGCCAGTGGATATTCATTTTGAAAATAGAATTTTATTTTTGAAATTTGCTCCAAAGGGTGCAATTTCCGGCGAACTTGAAGCATATAGATAATTAAAAAAATTCCCCTTTCGGCGACAACCATGGTGCTGCCTCAGGTAGTAACTTTATTCAAATCCTTGTCCTCATCTACAAATCTATATAGGGTTGCGATATGTCAGGGATAATCACAGCAACTATGAACGAAAGACGGGCCGGGCCCCAGGGCTGGGACTGCCATGGGGCCCCACCGTCGAAGGCTTCAAAAACCTTTTTTGGGTTACCCCTTAGCAATGCAGTTAGATGGACTGTAAAAGGCATGAATTTTGAAATCAACGCCCCTGAAACACTTGAATTTGTATTTTAAGGTCTTTAACAGAACATGTAATTAGTGACTATATAAAACAAATCATTAAAACAAATCAGTTTAAAAATCAGAGTTAATCAAATGTTTAGAAAACTGCTTTTCTTGCTTTCCTCATGGCGGAATTCTTAATCTTTTCCCACAATCTTTTCCAGCTGTCGTTCGCTCCCCAACCATCAGGAGAAGCCAATTTTTATTTTGAACCATTATTAATAGTGTGCCCGAACAACCTGCATGTCAAACAATAGAGTGCAGCCTTTGTAGGACTGGAAAAAAGCCAGCTTTTACTACCTCCCCATTTTGCTGCTGCACATTTAGGACCGTTGTTGGAAATTTGTGGCCGTCACAATCTTTGGGAAACTCTGGAGGATGAGGCAAATGACCAATCCTAACAACCTTTTCTAACTCCTTTATCGTTGGAAATCCGGTCAATGTGCCGACATCAAAACTAGATGATCCTTTATGAACAGTATCTTGATTTAATGATGAATCAGTAATGCTTTCTCTACTTTATGTGGTGTCATGGTCTACCAAAGCAGCCAAGCCGTTTGTGTCTTCTTCTTCTTCAGCAGTGCTTTGAACAGAGCTCCACCAGCTTTATTTAAAGTTGAATCACCTTCCTTGTCTCTTTTGTAAGCACCTACCTCAAACAATGTGCGAGAGGCCCCCTTTGCTTCTTTTTCTCGTATCTTTTTTCCTGCCTTTTCTGAGCACCAGACTTGTGCCTGTAAGATGACGTCGCAGGGGTTGGTTGGATCGTGATCCAGCTTAGTGATTTTGATAAAGACCTTTATAGCGTTTGGATTTGTCTTGGTTCTTCGCATGTGCTTTTTCTCTGGTGTACGCCGTGAATGGAATTTACTTTTACGTTTATAGGAAGTCCACACAAGGAATAACTAAAAAATTTGACCTAAAAGTAGATATGTGTAAGTGCAATCGAATTTTTCGCCTTCCGGAGAAGTATATTATGATCGTATCGTCGATGTTTTAATTATAAACCTTAACAAGAAAAGGCCCTCATCATAGACCAGCTTGTTGATTCGATGTTGAAAGATTAAATTTCGAATATCAATCGGGTCATGGGCCCGCCCTGCCAATGCTGCTAATTGAAAACTCATAGCCAAAAATACATACCTTATTTTCTACGGGCCCCTCAAGGCCCCGGGCCCCCTGGTAACTACCCTGGTTACCCCCTCCCCTCTCGACGGTCCTGGTCCTATCCGACAAGTTTTGTGTTGGATGGAGACCGACACCACGGGTAAGATATGAAAAGAAGTGCACTACGTGCTACTTGGGTAACCTATCCCCCTATACATTATATATACGTACCAAAAATTTATCTATACCACAGATTCGCTAGACTTGTGAAAATCATGGGACAGGACGGGAGTGAGTAAATGCATGTCCCTTCGATGCTACAATGGATTCAACTATTCTACGGATATAAAACATGAGATTTTAGCCATATATCTCTCTTCAAGCCGTTTTCTATAAGTATAGGTTATTTCTTTTGACTACAAAGTTTTCTCAACATTTCGTTTTGCTTCTAAGCCAGTTTAACTAGCTACGCAAAAGAATGAATAAATCAATAATCAGCCAACTAACTAAATAAGTACCTAACTGAGATAAAAAGCAACAAGGAGACCTCGATATTGCGTTCAACCTCGTTTCCAGTAAAACGTGTAAAGGAAAATGGCGGTCGTCCGAATTGAACAGCTGTTGACATCAACAGATTGAAACAATGCTTCAAGGTAACGAAAACAGAAATCTATTCGGAATTTTTTTGAAAATATTTCCTAACAATTGCCATTCTTTTTCAGGAAAAATTTGAGGGACTCTTACTTTTATCTAAATCCGAAAAGAAAAACAGAACAAAGTAAGAAATGGACAGAGATGTAATTGAATGAAAGTATCAGGGCTTCCAACGAAAAGGGGCCGGGGAACCATGGCCCCCACCTTTTTGAAAAAATAGAGCTTTTTTTATACTTTAAGGCTTTTTTAAATCCTCTCTTATGGTTGTTAAAGTCTACCTTGTCCCCCTCCTGCTGGGCCCTATTTTTCAACCATCGCCGGAACCAGGAGCCAGTGTGCTAAGTTTTTTGCACGGGGAATAATTTTATGCTGCTAACGAATTTTGCAAAATCATGTTGCAGAGTAGCAGGTTAAATGCTGCAGCCTGCAGGATTTTATTTTTAGATAGCATTTGTAAGCCTCGAGGTAAGGCTGTGCGTGGGTTTGCTCCCCTCTAGCATCGACCATTCTTGTATTCTTGCTGCGAGTTTATTGATTAAACCTCCTAATTTAATGTAGGATTTTTAGAGAGGTGGGATTATAAGAGACACAAGATTATAAGAGAGGTGGATTTAATTTTTCAACATGGTTTTTTTAAAAGATAGGGTTGATTTTTTAACATGTTCTCTGATGCTTTTTCACAGAAACTTTGCATGTAAGTTGCAAAGAATGATGCTGAAAGTTGGTTTGAAAGTTACACTGGTTGGTTAAATCATTTTTCACCCCTTGCTCTGATCAAATGAAAATGGCCCATTTGAGCATAGGTCATTATACAGCAATTTGAGCGACAATGTTCTTATTTGGCTCCCAACATATGAGAATAGATAAACTCGAATTTTGAATGAGTATTTTTGACTGACCTATGCTTATTGCAAAGCCATTGATGCTTGGATTAATCAATTTACAATCTAAAATTTCAGTCTCCAAAAAGGCCTAGCCCATGATGGAGAACACGATACTCTCACTACAACACACCTACTTTACCTAACTACATATAACTACAAATTATATTGGTTAACAGATTAGTAGTTTCGGCACTTGCAAGGGCACTTGAACAGCATGTTTTACTTTGGCTGCATGGCAACGTATTTTACAGTTAGTGATAAGACGGCTATAACCTTGGGTATATTCCATTTCTCTTGGAAACTAGTCAATCCTTTGTGGAAGATTGTCAAGAAGGGAACTACCCGTAGTTAAAAACATGCATGGAAATGCTTTATCTGTAAAAAGTAGCCTACCCAAAAAATATTTTGAACAAGTGCTGTACCCAAAAAACTATTTTTACCCATAATTTTTAATAGCACAGTTTCAGGAGCTTTTCGCTATTGGTTTTAGAAGAAAGCCCTTTTCAAGGTCATACCAAGATTTTCTCCATTGTTTTAGAATCATTCTTAACAGTCCTTCTTCATTTGGCAGCTTTCAGGCTACTGCTACATTAGCAATTTGAGTTTCAAGATTTACCTTGTGATTCAAGAAAATTCAATACAGTTCTCTATATGTGCTGGGGTTAGTTGAGAGTCTTTTAGATTCTCTTTTTTGAAAAAAATCTTTATCCTCTTTTTTAAAACTGTTTAACATTTAATATTTTCTTCATGTGCATGATTTAATCTTGGCTTGTTGACATTACTGAAAATCATTTCTGACAAACACTATTAAGAATTATGAAAAGATGATAAGTATGTAATTTTCCCCCTTTAAATGAGCCACTTGCTTGAATGGCAGTCTTTTGAATCTTTCAGTTGTTATCTTCACAAGGTTGATCTATTCATGCATTGTTGTCTAGAACAAGACCATTCTAAGTTGCAACTCTTAATTTTCATGTTTAATGCCATCCTCAGGCAGCTGTTGAAATTGGTAATGGCAAGTTTTCTTCCAGACAAATTTTCTTCCAGACAAATTTTCATAGTTCAGATTTGCGTAATATGGAGTTCTAACAATTTCTTTCTTTCAGAAGCCACCAGCCATGTTTCATATCATGCTTTAGAAACTGGCTATTCTGGGAGCTTAAAACTAGTTTCATTTAATTTATGATTTTGGTTTCAGTTTGTGTTTTTTTTGTCATGTAAAACTGGAGACATCCAATAGATGAATATCTTCAGGAGCAGATTAGTTTCCAAACGAGAAAGCCCATTCAAGATTATACATGGAAAATGGCTTGCAAGCTGTGGAACCGAAGAAATGCATGCAATAGGTATGTGTATGCATTCTCTGCAGGTCTTGATCAGCAGGATGCAGGAGATAAAGCAATTTGCTTGTCAATGTGTTCTGTGCTTGTCAATGTTTGTTCTGATGCACACAATGCATTCCCTAATTAGAAAGATTCTAAGATGTTTCAAAACCCTTTTATTTTGATCTCAGGGATATCATCTTTCGGTCGGACTGTGTCTATCCAGCTGTAAAAAAGGTTAATTTGCTATCCATTTCCAATTTAAGTCAGATTTTTATAGTAATTCCTTTTCAGCTATACAAATAAAGTCTACTTTGAATTTTTAAAAGACGTAGCTTGAAGCTTTTCAGATTATGATTGTAGTATGAAACTTTACCTATTGATTGGAGTCATGTCATTTTTTGTAGCCAACATAAAGCCACCAAATATTGTGGTATTCAGCAGAAAGCCAGATTCATTGACAACATGGAGGAGTCTTCTTCAAACTGTTCTATCTCAAGAAGCATATGTGATTTACAGTTTGCCCGAGAAAGATTTTGTTAAAGACTATTGGAAGTCAAATACAGTCATGCTGGTTTTGGACCAAATCAAGCTGGATTATCTCCAAAAGGAACAAGTTGATAGCTATGTTTTTCATGGAGGAAAAGTTTTCTCTCATTGTAGCACATATCCAGTTGCGAATGTAGTATCCAGTTTGTTAGACCCTGTTTGCTCTGATAAAACTGTACAACAAGGATGTATTTTCAGCTCCTATGATAGAGAGATTGAGTTTCAAGGCACTGTGGTAAATGAAATCAAGGACTCACTGGGTAAGCAATTTTCAAATCACTTTAGTTAGTTTCAAACCACAAAGATGTCCAAACTCCAGATCCTGTCAATACTTCAGTTTCTATAGATATAATTTCCATGAGCCTTAATCCCATGTGTCATTAAAAGGACCTAGTCACAATTTTGATCTATATAATTGGAAGAATGGCATCAATGGGAGAAAAAGCCATCATAACTTGCAAAAAATAGATACATATGTTCAAAGATGTTCTTTTCTACCAGTTCAAGAAGAATCAGTAAGAGCTTGTTTAATTTCTAAACCAGGCTGTCCACTTACCATTCATCTAGGCTCTTTAGTGTTTTAAAAGTTTTGACAAGCTGAAATTCTGTTTGATATCTTTGAAATTAAGTCTATGAGCTTTGCTATACCAGGCTTGAAACCAGCATTTTCTTCCTAACCCTTTTAATGTCCTTTTTTGGGATAGATTGTTCTGTCTAATTTATTTAAAAGCTTCTTAAAGTAATGCTATTTTTGCAGGAAGCTACACCATGAAAACATTGTGTAAAACAATATCTCATCAACATCCTGTTGTGAATCCAAGCAAGTTTGGAAATGGCCTTGTAGTTACATCTGCTATAAATTTCCAATCAGTTTTCAAGAATGAATTTATCAATGAGAAGGAACTTGGGGAAAATGGAAAGTCTGCACTAACTCTGTTGAAAATGGTCTTTGAAGCCCTTGGCTTGAAATGTCTCGATCCGGGTTCAACATTGAATATAAAACTGACGCCTGGGCATGTTTATGGAGACAGAAAGGTAAATATAGTACATATTTGCCTCCTTTATAAGTAAAAGTTTAATAAATTACAAATCAGTTAGACATTAGAAAGGTTTTCCTGCTTGTAAAATGCTTCAAAAATACCCTGCTTTAAAAACATCTTAATTTGCTTAAAAAAATTCATGCCAACTCCTAAACTATCCTGCTTTGCTCCTCCTGGATATGTATTTTCTTTAATCAGGCTATTTTAATATCTTCCTTCAATTGTAGATTGTTGCAAAATTTATTCCAGCACTTAAAGCTGGAATTGAAGAGAGACATGGACAACATAAAGATAAATCTCGAATTGTGTTGCTCGATGAGAAACATTCTGGATCAGAATTTCCTCTTGACGTGAAGCATTTTCATATAATAGTTCCAGATGATATAGGGAAAATTTCAAAGTCAGATGAAAAATTCAACTATGCAACTTACAAGTTCAATCTAAAAAGTGAAACCATTGGTAGACTCTTGGTTTACTCAAATGTTGTATCATCAACACAATCTATTGTTGACAGGTTTGTATATCTATTATCTTCCACATTGTTATCCTAAAATGATAGCGTGTTATCCTAAAAAGATGTTTAACATAAGTCCTCCCCCACCCTCTCCATGTTAGTATGTTAAAAAGGCCTTGTTGTAGTCAACTGTGATCTTTTTTAATTATATGATTGACAAAGAGTAGAAATAATTAGACAATTAAGAAATGGTATTCTGCACAATTGACCCTTCATAATTATCCTTTTTGGGGATTGGCAATTTATATTATTTGAAAACCACATAAGAAAGAAGAATGTTGAAGTAACAATCTTAAGTTCCAGTAGACCTAATATCCCAGCTTGTTTCCAGTATTATTTTGGACATTAATGTTGCAATCAGACATGATCCATGCAGAGTCTTATCAACTACAATTTCTTCGATATCATTTCCAGTATTGTTTCACTGCTGTCTGGCCCCAATGGACTAGTCGTTGTTGCAGGCCAACAAACTCAAGGAAAAGGTATTCAAATTTTCTTATTTTGCAACACTAGAAAACGTTATAGCTTTGTTTTGCATTATTTTTTTACTCTCGTCCTAAACGAAGCCTATGTTAGTGGACATCCACCAATCAGACAACGCTTAAAAATGTGCCTAGTTTCCTTTCTTCTTTATAGGACAACAAATCTGCCTTCAAGCAGTACTTATATTTCATACAGTAAAAACGATTATTGAATTTTATAGGCTGATCTCGATGTTTCCTTATTTTAGGTAGAGGAGGGAATGTTTGGCTTTCACCATTCGGCTGTATGATGTTTTCAGTTTTGGTACAGATTCCTTCATCATCACTTCTAGGCCAAAGGATGCCATTTTTACAACACATTGCAGCAGTGGCCTTTGTCAGATCCGTTCGAAGTAAAGAAGGTTATGAGGCATGTATGGCTGCTAAAAATAAGATGAAAAAAGAACCTTTCTAATATCTGAAAAAAATAAGATTATATGAAGTATGATCCTACAACCACAGCCAAAAGTCTTTTTAAAATTCAAAGGTGAACTCAGCTAGCCCCTATACAAATAGAAACAATACTGGGTTACTACATGATGAAGTAGGAAATGGTGTTATGTTTGTGATTTGTATGATCTTTGCCAAACCATCTACGTTTTTCCGGGGGGAAAGGGGAGAAGAGAACGCAGTATCCGGAAAACAAAATAAAAAGTGTGAATGGAAGATGTAAACAAGGCTGTTTGGGGTTCAGGTATTTTGCAGGTATTGAAGATGCATGAAAGATTTTGTCACGAGAAAATGAGTCATTTGTGGATGGATTCTAAAGCATCTTTTTGTTTTCAACTTAGTGTCAAAGGGGCTTCTTCTTGTTCCAGAAAGGAGTCGCATCTTCTCTTTTAAAATTTGAATTCACAAATTTGCCAGTTTGATAGTCCATTGCTGATAACTTTATGAAATTTATATCCATTATTGGATTTTAATTTTTCTTCTGTTGCCTCGGTTACAGGACATCAATGTGCGCATAAAATGGCCCAACGACATTTACGTTGGAGACAGCATCAAAATTGGTGGACTCATCGTTAATTCGTCGTATATGGATGGCAAATTTAGTGCTGTTATTGGTAATCTTTTTTAATCATTCGTTAAAATTACTTCTTTTGTAGGGTTTCAATACTATTCATGATACTTACAGGGTTCAATTGAGTACCCTGCTACATCTCTTCTGTGCAGACGCTAGTTTTTGTTCCAAAGGCAGTTATTCTTACAGTTCTAGAGCATGAACAACTTGATGATGCAGAAAGACAATGATTCAGACTTTCTTTAACAGATCAGTATTCTGCTAAGGACACAAACATTAACATTGAAGTTGATTTCTAGGTTAATTGCCTTGCAACATCATACATTTTTTTATGCTTTTTGTTGCTGTTCTGTTTTCCAGGTAACAAAATACGTATGTATTGCAGAAAAGGCAAATGCACAGACTGCCAAATTAATTTTTTTTGTTAACAGGCATTGAAGTGTGATGCACGCATGGAATTGAGTTATTGACAATAACTTAATCGATTTTCTCGTTATTTTCTGTAGTCTTGCTATTGCTCGGGCTAACAGGTGCTCTAATACCCCAAATAGATTTCTAGCAGCTAAAAGTCTTCAATATAGTCCCAAATATTTTTGCTCCTGTTCTTTTTATGTTACTTTTTTGTTTTGCAGGTATTGGTGTAAATGTCAAAAATAAAAAGCCTACAATTTGTCTGAATTCGGTAATAGATGAACACAATAAACAAAAGAACACTCATTTAGAACATTTTTGTATTGAAGAACTAGTGGCTGCCACGCTTTCGAACATTGAGAAAATCATGGCGGAGTTCGAAGAATATGGAGTCGAGGAATTCTGCAAAATCTATTGTAGATACTGGCTGCATAGGTACGAGGTTTATGTTCAACGAACGCTTTACATCAAGCTAGATTTTTTAATCCTGTGTCCAACTCACTTTCGTCTATTATCTAGGATTCATTTTAATTCTTTCGACCTCAAAATTTTTCTTCTCCTTCAAAAATTATTACTGTTACTTTTTTTAAATATGTACATTTGAGTAAAAGTGTAATCCTGATATCTTTGGATTCTATACGAGTAATTGCAATTTGTTTTGAAAAGTCCCAAGTGCTAGCCATTCTTTTTAAAGTTGGTTTAGCAATCATTTACCTCTCTTCCTGCGACTGGTTTTCAGAATTTTTCCTTTGTTTTAAGCAATCAAGCCGTCAAAATTGAGGCAGATGATGAAGAGGTTATTATCAAAGGCCTGGACACTAATGGATTTTTATTGGTGGAGAGCAAAGATCGTGGTTTCCTTTCCTTACAGCCAGATGGCAATTCTTTTGATATGATGAAAGGACTTATCAAAATAAAGGAAAGGAATTAAGGTATAAAAATCTATAGCTAATTGTCTATCTTTGCCATTATTTTCAGGCATCGTCTAAAGTCTAATATAGATTTTTGTGCGGATTATCCGCCGCATTTCCGCATCCAATATCGATTTCATCTTGGCAAGAAACCAGAAAGCTACAGAAATGTGGTACCCTAGAACAACTTTTTCATGCTTTGTGCCTATGTTCGAAAATCATGATCTCTAAAATGAAATGAAACAATCGTTTGATTTTTTCTTGACTAACTGCTTTCTTTTAAAATCTAGCTAAAATTTTTAAAGCTAAAATATTCCCAAGCTCTTCATTTCGTTTCATTCTATATTCATTACATACCGTGGCCCTATCAATTTTAGAATGCTAGATAAATAAATAAACGCGTACAAAAGTAGATATTATGGAGATAAATAAATGATTTGTCACGATATTGTAGCTAATATCGTTAAGTTTTGTAGCTTTATTTGAAAAATATTAAAGTAGCATAAAAAGTTTGTCGGGTAATTCATATAAATTTACCTTGATATACATCTGGGTGTTTATAAGTAGTCTTATAAGATATTCAAATATTGGATGCCTTGGTGCCTGCCTCACCGCTAAGATGCAGTTCATTCCAAATTTAGGGGGACTAGGTACCAAATCTCTTTCGATTTGTTGCAAGTTCCTGCCCTATGGACATGTGATTCGATACTATTTGGACAATCTGATGAATTGATGGATGTCAAAATCAACGTTGATAGCACGGTCACGACCTTGTTGCGTATTACTGACAACAAAGTCAAATTACTTGAAATGAAGTTGAGATGAAACAAACTTAGGTCAAATTAAAGAAAAACTTTAGAGGAGCAGCTGGTCTTGGTTGATACAATGCAGTTCATTTCCCATTTATTGTTACATTTCACTTTACTTAAAGCTTATTCAAACAATCTTTTGATGGTACAGAACTTGAAAATGGCTTTGAAAAAAGCAAACATACTGGATATATATAAAATTCCTAGCGTAGAGTTTTCGATCTATGTTCTGAAGTTTTATACTTTGAAGAGTGTCAGACGAAAAGCTTTAGTATACTCAAATGTTTGCTTTTTTCAAAGCCATTTTAAAGCTTATTGTACTAAAAAAGCTAGAATTTGTGCATCACTGCATGCGATATTTTTAAATGAATTTTAAATTTGATCAAGTAAGTCATTTCCCTCAATTTTTGAACGAGCAGAAAAAATGATAGCGTTTCTGTGTCTGCAAAAGGAAGAAAAAGATTCCAATTTTTTAATGGTGAAAGGTACTTTTCCCCATGCTGTGTCATGTCCAATATGCAACATTAAATACGTAAAGAAAGCCTTTTGGCCTAGTTAAATCATTAATCAGGAAGATCCAGAAAGAATTTTGCTTTTGCTTGACAAAATTTAAACAAATCCGACAATTTATTTTCGCTATAGTTTCTTGGACTTTTTTGTACATTTAAATTAAAATATCTCTATCTATGAATTTTCTAACATGTTTTAAAAATAAAACTGTACATAAAGCTTTGTCAAACAAAGTCTCTAAATGTTTGTTCCATATGGAACTTTTTGTTAGTTTGTACCTCAACTTCTTTTTCTTCAAGTTTTGAATGTTTCCCTAGGACGAATGATCTTTAATAGGTTGTCCGTTTGACCTAGCACATTCCTGTAACTGACACCATTTAGGAGAATACCACCTGAAAAAGAAAAACCCCAATGCACGAACTGCCCTATAATAATTTTTGGCCTGTATTGTGCACTCTTCCTGATTTTTGTTTTTCTTGCATAGCTGGATCATATTCTTCAGAAATGTAGCATCGCACTCATACCTCGTCCAACCAAACTTCGGCCCCTGCGGAGGAGAAACAGGAATCAGAATAATACTAGAAACAAGAGGTATATACATTTATAGTACAGCAAAAACTATTTACTCTATATGTTATTGTACTAATACATGCAACTGCGCGTACTGAATATTACCATGTAATGTTGTTGAATTTGAAGTTTGATTACCAAGTTGAAGGTTGATTTGGTTAGAATTATTGAAGCCTCACTTACACAGTCATAGCAAACATCATGTTTATCGCAGGCCTTCTCGAAATAATATGCATATGGGAAGAAAACACTCTTTAACGGAACACTACAGCCATCTACATAGTCATCTGATATGCACTTTGCATCAAACTGCACCACGCTGTAGCATAGCATTATTGCAACCAGATAAAGAACAGCTGCCATATCTTCTGATGCTCTTTGGCTGTTTCTTTAATAAAATATTTTCATAGATATTAAAATATTTGTTAATTCTTTTTTTACACTATTCTTTGGTTTTCAAGGGAAGGTCTTCTTTTCAGAGAGTCAATTGTATGAAGAGATCTTAAAAATATATTTTGATGTTACAGACAAACAGAAAATTGCGCAGTCAAATGTACAAATAATTTATAAGCGATAAAATGAGACAATTGTATCAATAAAGGAGTAGCTAAAGAGTTGTTAGTAAATTGATAACGTCAGGATTGCCAGTAAAGTCTCTTGAAAAAGTAAAGTTACTATGAGTAGTATCTACTTTGAGCTAAAATCACAAGTCTTCCCCAAAGCCTTTTTATGCATTATCAAATGTTTTGCAAATAGATTTTAAAAGTTGTTGAAGATGTCTTCCCAATTTTATTTTACTAAAATCTGTGATGGTGTTGGATCATTCGTATATTCTTTGATGCATGTCTCATATTAGTTTATTGGATATATGACAGTATTTGCAACCTAGATAACTGACCAGTGAGAGCATTATCATACCACTGCAGAAATATCCATTTCACACTAGATGAATGCAATGTCATAACTGCTTGTCATATCATGCTTGGTTCTAAGGGTAGACCTTTCATTCGATGATATCCAGTTTGAAATTTTACTTGTAATGAATGGAGTAGCTGCTTAAGAATGGAGTAATTGAGTATTTGCATATTGTCATTAAAGGTTACAATAATCTTTTATAAAACAAATTTTCTATACGAAATTTGAATTAAGAAACTTTAGTTCTCGAAGCAAGGAAGTAAGAAACAATTGAAATTTAAAAAATAATATTGCCATCAATATTGTTGACTGTTTGGCTAACACTTTAGACGCAATATTTGTGTCTCGCGTCATTTGTGTCAAGTTTTGCAAATTGTTCACAGCCAACTTCAAAAGTCCAATCTTTCGTAATGAAATGAAACATTGAAATGTTTTCACAATGAAATAAAACCTTCTTCCAGCATAAATAATTATGAAGAGGACCCCAAATGGTAAAATTAATGATATCAAAATTAGGTGCTGAAAATTGCTACAGCGTTAAAGAACTTGAATGCTGAAAGTGGAACCCAAAGATTGAGAGATTGTGTCGGTTGGTTTACCATGAGATTAGTCCATTGCCTGCAAATATATTTGGTTTACAAGGTTTTGCTTAGATCTTGGTTAGTGTCAAATATCTTCTTACAGTTGATAGAGGTTGTGACGTCATTACTATGTAGT
The DNA here is from genome assembly GCF_057945365.1 of Rhopilema esculentum. Taxonomy (NCBI): domain Eukaryota; kingdom Metazoa; phylum Cnidaria; class Scyphozoa; order Rhizostomeae; family Rhizostomatidae; genus Rhopilema; species Rhopilema esculentum. The sequence goes on from NC_142829.1 coordinate 5,797,336, forward strand.
TGTGATAATAATAGTGGAAACGTACGTCATACATCTTCAAGTAACAACGGCTGAATACTAAAAACAAAAAACTGAGCCATTTATTTGATAAAATATCAAGCATGGATAGTCAAAAATAGGCACCCATTGAAATTCTAACATATAAAACTTGATACCACGGTATGATTTCTATGATATATGAAAAATGAAAATGTTCTATGATAAAATGTGAGCAAGTCTCAGGACCAGGGCTGGACTTGAACCCGCTACCAGCGACTCTTCCACCGAGTTGCTCGTCATGAATTCAAGTATTGCCTTTGTCCTGGGTTAAAGTCTTGCCCTGGTCGTTGGTTCAAGTCTTGCTCTCGTCGTGGGTTCAAGTCTTCCCCTGGTGGTGGGTGCACTTCTTGCCCTGGTCGTGGGATATTTTTCCAAATACTTTTCTCCCATTGCTTATTACTATGTTAATGTTATATATCAATTATTATGACAGGCCCCTTAGAAAGTCCATTCATTCGTCACCTTGTAGTAGCTGAAACTTTATAGCCTAGATTTGTTGCGTAAAACACACGCTCTTGTGTAATACTATGCTTCCACGTTTCTTCCCTATTATTAAACTTTACAAATCTGTTGACTAGAAAACGCAATGGCGGTTTGAGAAAAATTTAGTAAGATCACGGGTTTTGGCGATAGTTGGTAACAGTTCTGTAGGGCAATTGAAAATTTGGAAAATTAAAACTAACCTTTCTGCTTTAAAGTTTCACAAAGATTATTTGTTTTGTTAACTTAGTTCAGATCTTTTTATTGTATAGAGCATCCATTGAAGCCTGACCATTTAAATTATAATTCGATAAAACGCTTGTTAATTGGTGTTTATTTCTTACTTTGAATGCATTCCATCAATTAAAATAAAAAAACTCCCTCAGAAAACGTTGTCATATTCTTATTCTTCATCAGATCAGGTCTTGAGGCTACATTCCCTCATCACAGGAAGCAACGCTCGGCCGTTGTTGGTGCATCGGCATACAAAATCCTAACCTTTGATATAGCTTAATAGACTCGAGTGCAAGCAGCTTAAAGTTCTTGGCAGGGAATGGACAAGAAAATTTCCCTTTCCCCCACCATAGAGCCGATGCACCAGTCCCACCTTAGATACTTAAGATATGAGAGGGGAAAGAGAAAACATGACTGCATTAAGAGACTAGTCTATCCTAAACGAAAAATAACAATAAACTTTGAAATGAATAGTAGTAAATAAAGAACATCGCAACGCGACGAGAATCAACCACAGCAAACACACAAATAAGTGATGGCTAATATTTTCCCCCCGGCATACGGGGCTTCATCAGAGAAATAAATCCCGTGATGTAAACAGGCCATAGCCTAATAGATAAGTATTAGAAGAAACACACTACGTTTGATATCAAAAGGAGAGGGAGGGACGGGAGAAGAGAACAGCGTGGAAACAGAATACCAAGTAAGCAAGATAATCCCGGCCCAAGCAATTGAATACACCCATCTGAGTCAAGGAACCCACACTTTCGTGCGGAAGCCCAAAGTACAGAACTCCTTTTTCCCTGTACTTCCCAATGACATCAAAGAAGCACATAAGGACTTAAATACCAAATTGAAACATGACAATTGACACCCAAATGAGAATAATACAAATAAGCTAAAATAAGAACCACTAGCTAAGTCAAATTCTACAACATCCCTCGTGAAATTAACTCTGATAAAATTTCATTTGATCAGCATTTAATCGGCTATTGCTTAATCTTCAATACCTGGTTTGTTTTCAATTGTATCGTCAATGCCGTTACATCTTGTCACAGAAGGTATTTACGTTGAGAGAGGGGGTGGATCTTTTTTCAGTTGGAAATTTGTTGGAATTTAGAACCCTTAAAACTAAGAGGTTCTGTATGAATTGCTCAATAGGCTGAATAGAGTTGCAGAATAAACTAAAAACAACCTAAAGCATAAGACAAAATTATTGTGTATCCGACGAACGTATGATCCTCCCTAAAAACATTTAGTAATCTATTCTCTGACTTTTCTTTTATCAGTAACGATGTTAGCAACCAAACGTTTTTTACTGTTCCATCACAAAGCCCAGCTACCTGGCTTTTAGGCAATAATAATTTTCGTTGAAAAAAAGTCAGATATACAAACGTACACACTAAACAAAAAACATTGACATACCTTGCTTTTTGTTTGACAAAGAAACGAAGAACTATGAAACAGCTCTAGAAAATGCAAGTCGACAGCTGTTGCTTGTACCAGTCACACAAGGAGTTATTCGATACTCTAGCCCTTGTCACCCGTCTCTTTAACTGACGAACTTTGTGGGAATCGATACCAACTAGATTTGTATATCAAGGGTTTTTCTTAATCTCTGTTTCACGTAAGACTTTAGATTTCGTTTAGAGGTAGGCTTTCAAACAGAATAATGTGATACATTGAGAGGCATCAGTGGTATCTATATCATTTTGTAAAAAAATAATGCTACACATAAGGTTGATCCAAAAAACTTTGTTTATAATATCGTTTATCGTGTGATCAAGTGCAAGTCGTGTTTATTAAGATAATTTGATAAGATATATAAGTTTTTCAAACATATTGAAAGAAAATTTCGCAAACGGTTTTAACGGGGTTTCACCGGCCAGTAATTGCAGGTTGCATTGTAACCGTGGTTTTGCATATTGTATTCCTGTGACTTTTCAGTTATAATTTTCGGTGTAAATTAACATAAAAGATGCCGGAAAAGGGGAGGGAGTGGCATTAGGGTGAATCACCCCTCGCTCATCTACTCCATTTCCACATTTGACTTGATTTGGCCCAGGTGCCAAAGGTACATTGAAGATACAATGTTCTTAGAGAACCAACCAACATAATCCTTCATTTCTAGAAAAACGAGGTCTTTTTCCCTACGCACTACTACGTGATCCCTAACCAACCACCGACAACCTTTTTTTTCTTGCCTTCCTAAGTAATTTTGCTTTAAAGTACACACCAGGGTTTCTTGAATTCTAGCACTGGATTGACTGTGCAGTTTTTCATAAGTACAAAGTTTGAATTTCAGAAAAAGAGCTCCTTGAATTCCAAAAAAGGCTTTTAGAGATTAATGGTCCTTACAAGACGGTTAAGGTAAAAGTTAAGGTTCGGTAAATTCAAATTTTAAAAAAGCACTTTGTAATGTCATAATAACTATACGAGAGTTATTGATTATGCGGAGGAGAATCCATTGTCATTTTTTCATTTCCTTATTTTGAATTGGTTTGTACAAAATAGCTACAAAAGGTTAATTAAATACAACCAACTAAAGTAAAAAACCTAAAGCTGTTCGAATTTGACAAATCAGCTTACAGGCCAAAATTTGCATAAACCTTTACTCTTACTGTGTTATTGACCCTCCAACGTTATTTTCTATGTTTTAAACGCATTTCAACATTTTCCTCTCAATTTCTTAGAAAATCTTTCCAAATTCTTTCTTATTTTAAATTTTTTCTGTTTTCCTTCCAACCGGCCACATTCCCCAGAAAAGGACTAATCCTTTCAAGTGGAAGCACTGACCAGCCCAAAAAACAACAATGATGCGATAATTGAATTCTGGCGCCCTTAAACTAACTGTTGGTTGAGGTGGTCACAGGATCCAACATTTCACCCAACACTTCAAAACAATAGAATTGTTGGATGTCGGCAGCCAACATTATTAACCGCAGGTCAAATTTCACCCAGTATCAAAAATGACGTTGTTGGATGACCCAACATAGTGGTCAAATGATCCAACATTTTGCAAAACATGATGTCGGGCAAAATGTTGGGTGAAATGTAGGATCGTTTGACCAGGGCTTTATGCGATTTGGACCGCACCTCCTGTCCACCCAGCAGGAAATGGTACCCGTTGGCAAACTCGGGGTGAGGGCAAAAGACAGCGAGCAAAGGAACTAGGCAAGAAATATGTGAGCAAACAATTTATTGTCTCACAAACTTAAATTTTCTAGTACAGATGCAGTTCTAGTTCATTAGTTAACATATTTAGAATAACCAGAATAAACAAAGGTTGTTAGTTTACTGTCAAATTTGGCAATCCTTCATTTTTGACGCATGGGTTTTCACTGCACCAGCTTGGAGAGTTCCTTCTGTAAAACAAGCCGCCTAGAAGGCGCACACCACTGTAGTATGATTGGGCAGCCACTCGACAAGTGTCAAGGAATCCTAGCGCTTCTTGCAAGCTAGCTGATGAAAGTGCTTGTGCTGCGCTTTCTTTGCTGCAGATGTCCAACATATCGTTCAGAAATCCTTTATCACAGTCGAATCTAGACCAGCCATAATGAGAACCCTGTAACAAACCAGATCAGCATATCAGGAAAAGAGATCATCTACATCTACGTATTCAAGCTTTAAAAATGACGACCCACAAGCTCCCCGGTCAGAGAACATCCATCCCCAATTATGGTTGAAGTTAACGACAGTTGAAGTAGGTTTTTCCTTCATATTCATGAAAGAATGCTCTTGAACCTCACATAAACAATATACCAAGCAATGGTTCTGTCTAAAGAAACTGCTTTAATTTATCAAGTATGAAATCTCAGCATCATTGAACCCGTTGCAACGTAATGCCCCTCCTCTCGTGTTGCCCTCGACGAGAATCTTTTTGTATATTTGAATTGAATAACTGAATCGAACTAGCGTAAATCAGTTATGTAGAACATTAGATAAAATTATGGTTACTGAATGAAATTATTGATAGTTAGTTTATAGAGGCATGCATTTTTGTGGAAACGATTTTAGGATCTATTCAGTGATCAGTGAGTGTTGTCGTTCTGCATTGAAAGTAAGTCAGAATTGATTTCATGTTCTATCTGTTTTGCTTCATCACTATTGAGCTTGCCTTTGTCCATCCCACCCTCTCTCATCTCTTCTAGTCCTTCTACCCGTATCTATTGCTAAGAGTTATTACTTATTGCTGGTCTTTGTCTTCTGTCATTTTTTCTTCCAACCAAAAATTTTTAGCCATCTGATTGAACTTCTTGTATATAACACACCACTACCGAATTGTGATCAAATATTCAATAAATGCCGTGTGAGCTAGATGCAAATGAATAATAACCAATGTAAAGAGAGACAACATCAAGAAATGCCAAATTCGCTTGAGAAAATAAGCTTTAAAACTAAACTCTCCTTCCAGTTCTCATAAGGAGACTTACGCATCGATAGCAGACATCATGTCTATTGCAGGCTGGCTTGAAGTATCTTGAATAGGGAAATTTCCCCCTGAATGGGACACTGCAACCATTTACGTTTGTCATGCATTCCGCATCTGCCACATATTGCCCAAGGATAACAGCAAGCACTGAAGCTAAAAGTGCGATTGTAAAAGAGTTCATGGTTACTAGACTGGAATAGTGATATTCACGTTTTTATAGGAATCAATTTCTAAGTAATACTGGAAGACAGGTGGGGCATCTGTTTAAACAGTGTTTTAATGTTTTAATTCACTAGCAATTGGCACTTAGACCCATGCAGAAATCGGATTTCAAATGCAGAACATATGTTTACTTGTAATTAGATCTGCATTCAGAAAAGATTTGGTTACAAACTAAAACCTACATGATCTTTGCAAGCTAATGTGTTTTCAATCTCAATTTTAAAATCTTTTGTAAACAAAGCATCTTGAACAAACATGCTCTTAAATGTCCAATTTGAGTCGTGAGATTTCAAGCTGGCTGCCAAACGGGTCAAAAACAGTAAGCAGACATAAAGTTACAGCAACGCAACAGTTTTTCATAAAAAACTAACCAATTTATTTACAAACAACAAATATTTTTTGATTCAACCCAAGTATTTCTAACTAAATTTTACGTCAAATGAAAAAAAGCGGAGTCGCACCATCGCATATGAATTTATTAAGGCTTCATTTTTTTCTGCAATTTTTAGTATCATGTGCAAAGATTGAATGCGTAGGACTACTATTTACACGACTTGTCCTTCATTGTGGGTTTTGCTCTTCCCCGTCCTCTTTGAAAGGATTTCGAGCCACCTCTACCAAAATTGATAGTTTTTGGTATTCCTTTAACTTCTTTCATCTTGCTAAAGTTGCTTCTTGTAGCAGGATTTTTGCCCACAGCATCGGACCCTGCTTTAAAGTCATCTACCTCCATTGAGTTATCTTTACAATCTGCCTTACTTTTTCTTTGCTTTTTTTGCCTGTTAAATCTAAAGTTAGATGGATATTTGTGCACTTCGATCAAATGCTTGTGCCTGTCCTTTTCATTTTCAAACTTCTCAGTACATGCCTCCACAAGACAAGCATGTGCTGCTTGGCCCCGCTCTACCTTGGCTTGAAAAAAACTGTCATGGTTCTCTGCTATGTGGATGTCCAGTAAGAAATTTGTAGGAAAATTTCGTTTACATTCCTGGCAGGTAAACCTATGTGAACACGAAACATGTATTTCATATGCGCTTGATGTTCTGAAAGTTTCTTTACACCCTTTGACTTCACACTCAAAATATTCTTCGTTGTCAAGGTCAGCGTCAATTGTGGAAAAAAGTTCGGAGAGTTGGTCAACCTCTTGATCTGTCACATAATGTTTATTGTCGGAGCTACATGCTTCATTTCCTTCGTCGAAAAGAACATCATTAGGGTTCAAGAATACAGCCTTTCGTTGGAAAGCCCAAGATGGTTTGGGACCATCTATGCTCTCAGTGTTTTCCATTTCAAAAGATTTGAATAGGCCCGCGAACAGTTTGATGACGCCCTCTTATAATTGCCTCGTTTCTAGATTTCGTGGAAAATAATTTGTGATTTTATCATGAAGTAGCAGAGTATCCACAATGCAATTCTCATAAGCAGCGCGGGTCGAATCAAGATGGCTTGAACAAAGGTTTCTATCTCTGATGAAGTTGATCGGTTTTCAGAACTTTTAGAAAGTGGATCAAGTTTTTGCTTGTCTCAAACCCTTAAAATTGAAAGGAGTGCTGAGATGGCTTCAAAAAATGAAGGTTTGTATCTGGAATATTAGGCGATTATTGGCCTAGACATGGGAGCGAGTGGACTGACCTCACTCTAGGTGTAGTCTTAAAGCTTTTACGGCTGTATCTGCCTTCGTTTCATGGTGCTAGACAAATAATGAATCAGGCCAAGTTTGTTTGCATGATTTGATGGACGTTGTAGATCAAGTCAACAGAAGTGGGTGTGGGTAATGTTTGTTCTGAAATGCAGAAAAGTAGCCTTGTCAGCTATCATATGCCATGCGTAATCGTAACACATAACATATTATCATAACATGACATATTACTTGAAACATGTACTCGAAAGCTTCCCATCAATCTCGTCAAATTGTCCAAACTTGGTCAAGGCTGTTTTGAAGACTTACTTATTGAGCCATTAAGGACTATTTCATTTGATATTGGTGGTGGAGAAAGTGTTTTCCAGGTTTCTGATTGAAGGTTTTCCTTCTTGGTCAGTGTGCAACTTGTTGTAATGACCTATGAAAATGCACACATAGTAACCCTGGACTGAAGTGCACATCAAATTGGACCAGACTGGAAACTTTGTTCCACACCCACAATATATTGCCCATGACCACATCTGCACATTTTTGCATTTTGGCCACGCAAAATCCCAATAACAATAACATTTAACATTATTAACTCTTATGTTGTTATTAATTGGCAATAGAATTATTAAGAATAACTAGGAGTGTATGATTTCAAAGGCACAGTCTCAAGTTTTCAAAGTAAACTGTTCTGCATAGGAATAATTTTCCAGTCTGAAAACTAGATACATTAAATCTAGATATGGTAAACCGTTATTTCTGATGCACCTGGCACTTTTAGTCAATTTCTACACACCTGTGCACAGGGTGCCCTGCTTTTAATGTGTACAATGGTGCACACTAAGGATCTTGTCAAATTTGGTATAATCTACACACCTGCCTCTCAGGAATTATTAAAGATTTTTCCATGATGGGAATGATTGTGAACCTAGGTTCTCTTCCTTTTCTTACTTTATTTGTTTTGAATATGATACATTTTCAGATGAAATTCCAATCTTTCAGAGAGAGAGAGAGAGAGAGAGAGAGAGAGAGAGAGAGAGAGAGAGAGAGAGAGAGAGAGAGAGAGAGAGAGAGAGAGAACAAGAGAGAACAAGAGAGAACAAGAGAGAACAAGAGAGAACAAGAGAGAACAAGAGAGAACAAGAGAGAACAAGAGAGAACAAGAGAGAACAAGAGAGAACAAGAGAGAACAAGAGAGAACAAGAGAGAACAAGAGAGAACAAGAGAGAACAAGAGAGAACAAGAGAGAACAAGAGAGAACAAGAGAGATATGACAAAACTTGCAGAAAGCTTATGCTTATTTAAATCATATATATTTAAATCAATCTTTCGGTATTTCTTTGTAATTGAAGTGTGAAGTCTAATTATACCTTGATGAAAAAATTTCAGTAAAACGTTTTGTTATATATCAGAATCTTTCTTGTTAAATATGAAAACAAAACAGTTAATTCTTGAAGACAATTTTAGAACTTTCTTACATACTTGAGATCTTGATAAAGTAGATTAGTAGGGGGTTTAGAGTTGCCAGCTCCTTTGATAGGAGTCAGATTTGTTGACCTATTGGATTGGTATTTCTGCTCACTTCTTTCATCTTTTTTCCAGGAGAGTTGAGTACAGCTGGTGACAAGTCTGACAGTAAGTCTGCACCACCAAAAAAGGTAAACTATCACCATGACTTTATTCTTAGCTCACCAAGAATATATTAATACATGTAGATTTAAAGATTTTTGCCAGGTTTGGCGCACATTATTAATATAATTTCCAGGTCTGTTTCTTTTTTTTATAATGACTAAATATCATATAATTTATATAATTCTATAAAAATATAACTTTGTGCGCTGTAACTTTCAAAAACTGGGCTAGATTTGTGGAACTTAAGTTTCAGTTTCAGTTTCATATAATTTTAAAATTCCACTACATACAATCCAAAAAAGACAAAATTTAAATATAAATGAATATAGTATGCTTAACTAATTAATACAAAGATAAACGCTACACAGGAAACCTAAAAGAAACAATGTATAGTATTACATCAAGAAGACAAAGGAGACTCAAGATTTGTGGATAAAACTGATACCTTATATAAGGTGTATTCTTGGTTAATGCAGGAAGATATTGGCTTTTAATGTTTGTTGTCAACTTGCTCTCTTCGGTTTTCTTTGATTTTCCATTTCCTTTTAGGCATTCATGAAAGCATCAGAATTGAAAGAGCTAAGCAAAGATGAAATCACCTCTAGGTATTGATATATGTTTCATTTCTTCAGGATTTTGAACATTGTCTGCACAAAATATTTGGATTGGAAACACATTATTGAAGTTTTGTAAAATAAATAATGAACTTTGTATTCAGTTCTTGAAATATTTAATGGGTGGATGAGAACATCAAATGATTTTAGCTTTATTGGAAATGAAATTTTTCCAACCTGTTCTTTATTTTCATGCATTTCAATTTTTTTGTTAATCTTACACTAGGTACACAGAGCTTGAAAAATACATATCAAGTCTTGATGAAAAATCAGGTCAGTTGGATTTTATTGAAAAGGCTTATACTACCTATTACATTATGTTTGTGTTATCTATTGTGTTGGTAGAACAACAGCCATGTTCTTTCTTCAAGCACTTTGTTTAAGTAAATATTTACCACATATTGTCATTATTTTTAGGCCAAGTAAATCCAGAACTTGAGGAGAAACTAAAGCTACAACAGCAGGAGTCAACTAGGAGAGAAAATGTTCTAGTGATGCGATTAGCAACAAAGGAGCAAGAAATGCAAGAACTGCTGGTGAGATCAAGAAATAATTTTGTTCTTTATTTCCTGTTACTTTTTAACATTGAAGGTGCATTGTAGATGAGTTCTTTGTGATAGCATTCACAAGCAGTTTGTGGTAATGATACCAGGCCTTTCCTGGAGACGTGGGCTATAGCCCGTGCTTGGGCAAACCCCATGCAAATTAATCATGCTATATATATTTTATTCTTTTCGTGCAAACACATCTCCTTTTCCATTGCAAGTATTTGCAGATGAAAATGAGAAACGTTACACCATGCTGTCAAATACGAAACAGTTTCTTTTCAAGTCATGATATATATATAATCTAGGCCTTCCTGACAAAGCTACATTTTAAGGAGTAGTAGTACAAAATTTAAAGTTAGTAATGAAAAAAAATGCCTTTTTAAGGTGAATAATTTCTAAAGTATTGGCAAGGTAATGTATTTTTGCCTTTGTAAATAGTCAAATATAAAAAAAGTTAACAACAGTTCTGCATGCAGCCAAACTGGCAAGGGCTTTTTATAGCCCACATTGTTTTTTCCCGGAGAGGCCTGTGATACCTTCCAAATATAATGTATATACTGATTGAAATTGTACTATTATCCTTTAAAGAGCATGGAAAAGAAAGGAAATTTCAGTAACTGCCAAACAATTTAAATCATTAGTTTATATTATTCTTAATAATTCATAATGGAAGAAGTACATCCTGTTAAGTGCAAAGTAGAAACAAAAGTTGCTTTTCAGTAATGTTTATCATCAAACTCTTATCAATAGACTGAACCCTCTTGCTTTTTTCAGACACAAATTCATGAATTGAAGCAGTCACAGACACCTGCAACAAGCCAGCTGAAGTCAACACTTTTAGATCCATCAGTGAACTTGTTATTTGAAAAAATGAAAACTGAACTTGGAGAAACAAAAGACAAATTAGAACAAGCACAGAATGACTTAAGCGCGTGGAAATTCACACCCGATAGGTTTGTAAAAATGACTTATTTAAATCAAACATTAAGAAGGAGGCTGAAAAACCTTACAGTAAACTGTCAAATGAACACATGCACTGCACAAGGAAAGACTGTTGCTGTTCAGTCTTAAAAATATAAACTTATATATAATCAATATTTATTTCAGGTGAATCTCTTGAGCTGGCACTTAAAAGTGACACTATCAAATATGGCAATAGTTTGCCATAAATAGTTAAATTGAAAACTGTCGAGAATTATGCTATTTGTTTAGTTTAAAAAGTTTAAAATAGAGTCACATTTCACTCTTATGAGTGATTTGTTACAGGCCTACAGAATTTTTATGTGCCAATGCATCATATTGTATACTTTTGTAGATTATACTAGGAGAAGATTTTGCCAACCCTTTTTTAAATCACAAGTTGGTTTTCTATTAAAGTATACAGTATGGTGTGTTGTTTATATTTTGAATGTTAGACTTCGTTATAATGAGATGTGGTAATATTTTGAGTAGAATATTGCCTCTACTATGTAGTTATAAATGACCACTTTGTGTCGTTTACAAGGTGATATTTCTTTTTGTATATATTTTTCATGTTTACCTGACTTTGTAGACCAGGTGTAAAAGTGATTGGGGCAAGGAATTAGAGAGAGTTAAAGTTTTATAAGTTATGCCATGCACGCGCTAGAATGTAGACAATACAACTTGCATAAAGATTCAATTCAAGGATAACATTCTGGCCTCCAGGATTACCTTATCAAAAAGATTAATTCGATAGGTTGCTAGATATTTGAAAAAAATATTACCATTCATTGTATTCTTTATGCAGAATAGGCCTTAAGTTATCTCAAAGATCAATCTATTCGTAAGGGCTTTGTCCTTTTATCAGCATCCTTGGCACTCATTCTGAAATGCAAGTTTGATAACATGGAAGTTTGAACACACTGATAAGCAAAACTTTGAAACAGTTTAAAAACAATGCTCAAATGATGCTATTTTACATAAACAGTTTTGTGTTTCAAATGTATTTTTGTGCAAAAAGTGTTCTGGTATTTTCGGTTTCCAGAATTTCGCCAACTTGACCTTTTACCATGCCCTTTTTGGGATAAGATTTTCTTAAAGGCTGAAGGGGTATCAGGCTATCAACTCTCCACAGCTGCCTAACCTTTGGTTTTTAAATGAGTGATTCAGCCAGGTTTCCACCCAAATACATTAGTGATTTTAATTGTGTTTATCTGCATGTGTTTATACTTAAAATCATGTGGAAACATGGCACAAGTTAGAAATTGGAAAATTAAGAACATTTGAACACATGAAACAGTTCATGTCAGGCATAAAAGTAATTTCAAATTTCAAATGTGCCAAAAAGTTTTGATGATTGAATACTTTTGAATTTGGTATAAAGAACCCATTTTCTGATGTCAGAGCTGAAGTTCCTTTTTGGATAACCAAACTGCTGTGATGTAACTTGCAAAAATGGGCATGGTCTTACCGCTATGTATCAGCTCTCTTAACAAGAAACCAGAAACACAAAACCCTTTGATTGCCTCTAGCCTGGTATGGATCTTTTTCCTAATTTGTCCTTCCAACTGTGCACACCTTGGCAAACGCTGCACTCTTTCTTAACTGTTCCCCATTATTTACCTACAAATCATAAATTTGCTAGTCTTTTCTTTGATTTCAAAAGCATGTATAGGTTAAAATCACTTAAACTCACACAGATAACCCCACTGAATATCACTCAAGGATGCAAGACATGTTTTTGTGAGGTTGATGAATTGACTAGAACATTGGTGAGCGCTATCACCCCTGTGAAACAAGAGGCCTGGCGTTTACCAATTAAGTTTTATGTTATGTTTCAAATTAGCTTTTTTGATCAAAATATAAAAATTAATGATTCAAGCTCGACCAACAAGAGAATCATTGGTTTAATATTTGCTGTCAAAAAGTCCCTTTAATATCAATCTCTGCCACTACTGAAGTGACTAATTTAATTGTTGTTCTAAGACACCAATGTGCTTCAAGATTTTGTCTGGTGTGTCATGGAAAATTCTCCAATTTCACACAAGTGGTCTTAAAATTTGAAAAACATTATAATCACCAAATAATGCTATATAGTCTAGTGATCAGCAGAGTAACCTTGTAGTACTCTCCCATATCTACTTTGAGAACAAACATATCTACTTTATATTGTGAATGTGACTATAGGCCAAAGCATTTCTTTTTAAAATTTTCTGTTGTTGGTGTGCCTTGAAGAAGGTACACTAAATTGGTGTGCTAAATTGCTCAAACCACAAACAAACCTTACAATGCTTCACAATTTGCTTGCTAAGGCACATGTATTTAAATATAAGTTCAGATTAATGACATTTGAATTCTTGCCAACAAACCAGAAAAGATTAAATCTCCACTTTATATAAACTTTATTGTTTTTGGTTGTCTGTATTAAGCAAACTTTAATCAAAATATTTTTCCTGAAAAGAAACCCCTCTACATTAGTATTTCTAGAAAAAGTGTGTTTAGATTTCCTTCAAGCTTTTTATTTCTATTGATTTCACACCACTTTTTACAACATCAGACGTACAAATTGCTGCAAATTCAATGATTTTTTAGGAATCTGTTTGCCTCTGAAATTTGAAAGCTATTCATTCATCATTGACAACCGTTTTCAAAGGATAGAACCTTGCTTACCGTAGGCTTGTCCTTTTGACAAAGTGATGTTTTGGGTTTTCACGTCTTTCTGTCCAGTTGATGGGCGAAATCAATGTTTAGCAGGCTTGTTTTAGTTTAGTTTCAAACATTCAGTTGCTTTGAAACTTACCCAAAAAGCAGTTGTGTTAGTAGATACATCAGCGTCTCAAGGATCACATGGTAAAGTGGATGGCAAAGTAAAGTAACAAGGCTTGAAAATAAGGAGTTGGTAAGAAAAAAAAGAGAGGCTCCATGACCTAAAACAGTGATCTAAAGACACAAAAGGGAATTTCTCAGTAAGATGTTGCTTTCCAAATGAAATGATGGAAGTTGTAGAATTTATCTCGTTTTTTAAAAGTGGCTACCAGTGTATGGCCCATGGGATGGCATGTCAGTGTATCCATAGATTCTGCAATCTGGCTCTAGGTAAAACACTCATGCATCTCCAACAATATCTTAGACCTGGAATTATGAATTTGTTGTTGCTATTGGTTAGTCTTATTTCACAGCACCATCAAGATTATGTTATACAGCACATTACATCTGGTGTTTTGCATATGATGTCTAGAACTGGGTCATTGAAGTTCCATATTCTTGTGGTTTCTAGCTTTGCCATTAATTGTGCCTGTACCCTTCAGCTATATTTTAAAGGTGCTTGCAGCTTTCTGTCTAACCAATGTGCCCCTTACAACTTTCCTGTTGTTATGCAAGGGAAATTTCTGAAGCGTTTGTCTGTGTAACCATGACACAGATGTTAGTTAAAGTCTGTTTGTATAGTTCCTGTACTAATAGTATACATGCTTGCAAAGTAATTCTTATGAAAAGTCTACAAATGCTTCTGGAATTGGTGAAACAAGCCCCATTCAAAAATGAACTGAATGAGAAGAGACTGCCATGATATGACAAGATCACATAGTAACAAGATTTCTTTCAATTTTGACTGAACAATTTCAACTTACTGGAAAACTACATGACCAGTGCTTCTGTTTAGACTATACCATTTGCATGACCAAAGTTTAGCAGTGAAGTTCCTTGCCAAAGAAGCTCAAAAGGAAACCCTTTAGTAATGAGTAAATGCTCCAGATTGGTTGTAAAGCCTTTAGGAGTAAAGATTGAAGATTGAAGATTCAAGACTTGTAATAGAGTTGAAATTGCAGAGTTTCACTACCACGATGATACCAGCAAGAAATGAAATTCACAAAGAGGGACCAGTATAAAAGCACCACTTCTTGCCTGTATCTTGCATTAGTAGTCAAAATGTCTTTTCTTTGCTAGTGTGAATGTATTTTACTATGTGTAATAGTTAGATACATAGGCCTCGTGGTTTTTCATTAAGTATTATTAATGCCCATGCAAAAGTGTTAAAACATATTGCAAACATTCCAATCCAATCCAACAATCCAATTGCACCCTTAAATGTATGCTGTCTTAACAATGTTGCTGAGATCCAAAATCAGGATTGGCTGGTATGGAAATGTTGATTAGTGGAAGGTGTTAATGTTATTTTGAATATGTGGAGTTTGGGGAACTATTCTTTATTAGAAAAAGAAACATATCTTTAAGACTGGATAATATAGAAGTATAAAATGAATAATTCTTCATTAGAGTGAGATCTTTAAACTTATCACAGAAAAGACAGTATAGTTGACTAAATCTGGATACATTTAAACCTGTTAGTTTGTGAGTAAATGTATCTAGTAGTATGTTTCAATTAAAATTTTGATGTATTGAAGTCAGGGTTGACCAGATTTGTTGGAAGATCTCTAAAAACTATGCTACTTTGTCAGTTTTTTTAGAAAATTCCTTGTCCTTCTTTAGTTCCTGTTTGATATCAAGAAATAGTTGTTTAGAACATTTTCAAATTGTAGTATAATGCTGGAATGAAATGTATTAATAGCTGTTAGTTAATTTTAGTTTATTTTAAATGTTTACTTTTTAAATGAAAACAGTTTATTTTAAATGAAATTTTAGAAAATGCAAGTTGATGATTTGTGGCAGTAAGCTTTTACAACAGCTTGTTCTATTTGTAAAAGAAACTGCAGTATGTATGGTAATTTAAAACCCCTCTTGAACATTGATTAAAAAGTGTTTTGATTTTTTTGATACAACCCTATCAAACCAACTAAGACCATGTGTCTGTATTCCTTCTAAATATTCTCATGCTTCCTTCATTATAATATTTTAAAGTCTTTCCAAAGCTGAAACCTTGCATCCAGGATAATGGTTCTGCTTTTTTATTCAATCAAGATTTTTTTAATTTTGAAAGACTTTTATTGATGTAATGTCTGCATCACACGCAAATGGTATGAGGGCTTGTTTCTCTGGTGAAAAAACAAAAAAATTGCCAACTGGTTCTATATCCAAATCAGATTTATATTAATTTCCCTTGGGTAGATGCGATTTCTAGAGAATAAATTGAGCTCTCTACAAGAAGTAATTTCTAATTGGCTTCAAAGTTCACTAAAGATGCAAATGCCACAAAATTTGTATATTCTTTTCTATAAAGCCATTCCCGTGTGATAGGAATATTTTCCCTTTCTTGTCATATAAAAACAATTAGTAGCACTCGCAACCAGGTACAACCTTAGCCAGCTTTGTGCCTGCAAATCTTAATTTTTTAATTTACTGTTCTCAAGGCTTTGCGACAATTAATTTTTTAGATGAGAATTTTAATATGGGCTGAAGACAACAGAACACAACAGCAAAAGACAATATTTTTTAGCTTGATAGTGTACCTCAGGATTCAAAGTTTTGATGTTTTGTTGTTTTGTAGTTGTATTGATATCTTATATACCTTTTGTGAATGATTTCTCATTCTAAAACTTTGCACAAGCCGGCTTCAAACGTTAGAATTATAGTTAAGACACTAAATTACCTTTCCCCTCACAAAAACCCCTTTCAAAAAACTAAAGTCATGGCAGTCTGGGGTCTTTTGGCATTGGATCTTGCTTTATAACCACCAAAAGATTTGTAAGAGGCGAAGGTTGTCATTGGGCATTCTGATTTCCCTTTCTAGTGTGACAGGAAAGAAGCTAATGGCAAAATGCAGAATGTTGATTGCTGAAAACCAAGATCTTGGGAAGCAGTTATCGCAAGGCAGAATAGCACAGCTAGAAGCAGAACTTGCACTGCAAAAGAAGTATAATGAGGAACTGAAGTGCAGTCAAGATGGTACGGTGGTAGTTTTTCATATTAAACTTGGTTTTTTCTCATCCAATTTTCCTAGCTAGGAAGGTATAGTGCTCATGGAAGTATTACTTGAGAAAGTGGAATAACATTGCTAGCATATCACAATTCAGGTTTATATTTTCGTCTGAAATAAAACATTTGTTAGATAGTAATTTAGTTTGTAGATATAGCTTGTAATGTCTAACAGTTTTTCAAAAATTATCTTTTAGAACTGAATGACTTTGTCTTGCAACTTGACGAAGAAGTTGAGGGTATGGAATCAACCATTTGTGCCCTACAACAGCAGCTAAAAGAGACAAAAGAAAAATATCAGCTGACAACAGCTGAAAATAATAAACAGAGGACAACATCTCAGGGAAATGGTACAAAAACTGGGGTAGACTTAAAAAGAACCTTTGATCAGAGCAGTGGTACTGTTGAGGATATGGACGCAAAGCGTGCCAGAAATGTTTTTGATGTTATTGATAACCCAGCCTTTGGAGAAGAGTCAGATGATTTAAATGAACGGACAAAGCTTTCTGCTGGGGAAGATCCAAAACTTGTGGGAAAGAGTCCCATCAAAACTAGCATTAAGAACCCATTCTCTATCTCTAACCTTCTTTCCCCTGAGGTCAATATATCTGGTGACAAGGGCCATTGGCAGGTAACTGATGATATTGGAACAGCGGGAATGAAAAGGACGCCAGGGGGTTTAAAGAAAGAGGGCACTAATGGGGAAACATATGAATCGGATAGTTAATATGTGATTGTAGATAGTTTTTACAAACAGTAGATCAGAAAAGCTACAAGTAATGTATTATTACTAAACAGCGAAGTGTAGCTTTTTTCTTGTATGTACATTCTTAAAAATAATTTCTTTCAAAACACATCTATTGTGCCAAAAATTTTCAAATGCATTCTTAAGCTGTGACTGTTGTGATTGGTTTCTGTTAGGAAAGACTGAGTTAAGCAAGAAAATTTTTGAAATGCTAAGTTTGTCAGAGTTAAAAAACCTTTCATACCTTATTTCATAAATGTATTGGCACTTTTACTTGTCTATTTCTTTCTATTGTGCAATTCAATCGAAGTTTTCTGAAACAGTCTATAAATGCTTTGATCTGTTCCTGTCTCAAAAAAGACAAGCAGCAGCACAAAATTGTTCACTTTAGCCAATCATTTATTCATGCTTTAATTTTATGTTTGTCAATTGATGCCTCGTTTACAACTTAATGTGAGGATATTTGTTTTATGATACTTGGCATTTTGGTAGCATTTTTTTAAATTAAGCAAAAGTAGACTTCTTTGAACTTTTCAACATTATCTTCATCAAAACAATGGACAGCCCTTGAAAATGTTTTATTTTCTTTTGGTATGCTCTGCAAATTTGGATGTAAAACTCTATGTTTGATGTAAATTAAAGAATTGCCTCTGGAGAAAATTTAAGGTAGCTCTTAGAAAGTGATATAAAGCATTATTGCATATAGTTTCTCAGTGATACACATGCTTTTCAAAATTATAATGACATGTAGGATTATTCAATTGTTTATTCAGGCAAATGGTTTTTGGGACAGTTGTTTATGTTCTTTTCAGCTTAGAAACCAGTAGATAAGTAATTGTTTATTGTTTCTCTATTTGGTTATTGTTCATTGTTTATTTCATTGTTTATTTGTATATTTAAGATGCAACTTTACTTATATGTTGTATTTCAAAATCAATTTCAATGCTGTAAACTAAAAAAAAAGTTTTAAATATTAATACATAGAGATTGATGCAAAGCTCCAATTTCTTCATCTACAAAGTATTTCAAATTCAGCATATTAGTAATTGTTTGCAGACACCTTTTTACAAGCTCTAAGAAACAGATGAATTGACATTTGAGCCACTTGGGAACAGCAGTGTATTCAGCTAAAAAAATTTCTAATTTTGTCACCTGCTGAATTTTTAAAATCAATAGATGCTTCGTGCTACATATCAAGTATTGTCTGCAGGTCTTTGTGATGCTATTGTTTATCAGCCAACTTAAGACAGTCTTTATATAATATTCAAACATAAACAGGTTTACTCCAGAGTATTAGATAACAGCTTATCAGTATTAGATAAGTGTGTTTTCTGAGAAATTTATACTAAAAATGTAAAACTATTATTTTAATGAAAAATAATTTACAAACATGTGACCCAGATTTATATTGCATCTAAATCAGAGGCTTCAACTTCAGCAGTCCAGTCCAGACAATAACACGTTACTAGATTTGTCCAGTCCAGTCCAGATGTTACTAAAGTTGTGGTCAATTTATAAAGAAAAAAGCAGTAGATGACAAAAGACAGTTTAATTCAATGTGAATAAATACTTCAATCTAGTGATCCACAGACCCTAACAATTAAAGATATGCAAACAAACTTTTTGTGGTAACAAATTTTAAAATCGCGTTGAAAAAAGCAAACATTTTTTAGTGTATTCTGAAGAGTTTCAGAGTCTGACACTCTTCAGAGTATAAAATGTCAGAGCATAGATCAAAACACAACGATAGGAAATATATATACCCAGTTGTGGATTGAAAAAGGCTGTTATTGGATTAATGGTAATGCCAGATCAGTAAAGCCAGATTCTGACTATTGGTAAAGCCATATCATTCCATCTAGCCGTTTGAGATCTATCTACAAAAGCATGAAAAAACGCTATTGGGTAGACAGAAGAAATTCGTTTTCACCTTAGGTAAAGGGCACTTATTGGGCAACCTAAACAGTCAATGTGATTGCGTTTCTGATTGGCCTATTTCAATCCACAACCGGGTATAGCTATTACCTATAGTAGTGTTTTGATCTATGTTCTGACGTTTTATACTCTGAAGTGTCACATGAAAAGCTTAAGCATACACAAATGCTTGCTTTTTTCAAAGCCATGATTAAAGATATATGATAACATATTATGATATCAATGTAATGTTTTTACAGGTATTATACATTTGGTGGAGATGTAAATGCTCTACTACCTGGAAATAAACTTAAATCTGCTGAACTTTATAAGCATCTCATAATTTTTTTTCATTTAACTACTTATATGGTTATTTAAATCATAGTATATTATCATAAAACCTGCTTATTCTAACTTAATCAAAACTTGAACCAAAATCTCTTGGAACATGTATGATAATTTCATCAACAGGATAATATTTATAAAGGATCTTGTACAAGCTTCTTATGATGGAATGATACATTTGGGAATGAAAAGGGATGGTGAAGTTAAATAAAGAACAATGAACAAAGAGCATTTTCATATAAATAAAATGAACAATACCTTTCATGACCTAATAAACTGCAATGATGAATTTGTAGGACTCAAACTACCTTTATCAAAAACTTAATCTTTAACAATAAAGCAACACAAAATTGAAAAAAGAAGATAAGAGATGTTATATGATAAAACATATACAAATCCTTGAAACTACAAGCAACACATTAAACAAAATATTTAATAAACTTTTTTGATGGCTTTAAAGAATGATAAGATAAATTGTATATTTATAAGAATTATTTTACACTTTTTCAGCACCTGCCAGGTATTTATTGACATGATGATTTCATCCAACACCCTCAAATCAATGTTATAAAAGAAAGGAAATCAAGCCCTGCATTCTATAAAATTTTGTATTGGCTAGAAGCCTCCAAAAAACAAGATATTTTCAGCAAAGGCACACAACTACCACAGCATTTGAATGTTAAAATCCTCCAGGGTTAGGCTGCATGCTCCCACCAAACTGCATCCCGGGCATTGCAGATCTCTGCTGCATCATCATGCTATTCTGCATTTCATTTTGACTACTCACAGGCATATTAGGCATACTTTGCTGCATTGACCCCATCATATCATTCGGTCCCATCGGCATATTATTAGCCATGCTCATGGGCATGTTTGGCATATTTCCTTGCATATTAGCCATACTTTGCATACTATTTGGCATGGTTTGCATACCATGCATGTTAGGCATACTGGTGGACATGTTGGGCATTCCATTCTGCATGTTCGCCATGTTACCTTGCATGTGCATAGTCTTCTGCATGCTTGCCATATTACCTTGCATGTTAGGCATATTAGGCATGCCTGTTCCCATATTTGGCATATTACTTTGCATATTTGGCATGTTACCTCCAACATTCGGTAAATTTCCTGGCATATTTGACATCTGCATATTCCCTTGCGCCATACCGCCTTGCATGTTTTGTGGAGGTCTAAAACCCATTGCATTGTTCATGGACCCTGGCATGTTACCTTGCTGCTGCTGCTGCTGCTGCATCTGCATCGCTTGTCCACTGGAGTTTTGTAAGTTAGATTGTAGGTTCATGTTGGAGTCCGCCACCGTGGCAAGATAAACAAGATTTCGGTGAAGCATCTGCTGATACTGCGCACATTTCTTCAATTCCCCCTGATTCTGGTAGTCAATTAAAGCTTGGATGAGTTGAGTGTTTTCATCTAGCATCTTCTGGATCGTTGCTGATGAAAACGCTTCACCAGAAAATATAGAAGACATGATGAGTTCTGCCTTAAACGTCGCACAAAGCAGGTGCTTTTTACAGAAGGTGTAATTTTTTCGCCATTGTTGAGTGAAATGGTTGAAGTGTTGTTGGTGCTGTTGGTTATGCTCCTGCGCAGCACGTATAAACGAGGTCATGATTACATAACCAGTTTATCTGGCTGAGAACAAGTGAACGCCACAGCATAAGACATATTTTTTAGCTTGATAGACAGTATAAGTATACCAAACGGAAGACTTTGGAGAAACGTTTAATTTTTGGCCTAAAAACTCTTTATCCTAATGGTCTTAATAAACATTTTAATTTCCTTCAATAATTTCTTTTTATATCTATTTCCTTCTCTTTTCTTACTTTCCTCCCATTCCCTTATTCAGTTTTTTCGGTTGC
The DNA here is from genome assembly GCF_057945365.1 of Rhopilema esculentum. Taxonomy (NCBI): domain Eukaryota; kingdom Metazoa; phylum Cnidaria; class Scyphozoa; order Rhizostomeae; family Rhizostomatidae; genus Rhopilema; species Rhopilema esculentum. Next base: position 5,818,882 of record NC_142829.1, read on the forward strand.
TTCGCATCTCGCATTCTTTTCTATATATCGAATATCTCGCCTTTCCTTTGCTCGGCTCGTTTATTTTCCAGCCACTTGATAACGAGTGCATGCTCGAAACGCCGTGGTTTTATCAATCAACTATTATATTTTCATTCTGGTACAAAATTTATTTGATAACTGTATTATCGTTATTTCATTTTTACATCTTCGTTAACCTAGCTAACATGATGCTTATAACAACACTACTCCAAGTTTTTCTGTCGGAACACAAAATTTCAAGAGTTTCAAGTTTATTTTCTAGACTTCGAGTTAGTATAATGCCTGTGTTTTCCTTCACATCATTTAACACTCTACTATGCCAAGTAGTTTTGGGCCTTTCAATTGGTTTCTTCACTGGTTTTGCAAAATGACATATAGCTTTTCGTGCAGGTGTTTCACGTGGAAGTCTCTTGAGATGACCAAGCCAAGATAATCTTCCTTTCAGGATGGTTCCACACCAAGGTTTTGCATTTGTGCTTTGATACAATCTTACATTGGATATTTTTCTTGGCCAGTTGATATTGACGACTTTCCGCAATAACTTTCTTTGGAAAGTATCGATGGTATTTTCCAGGGTCTTTGTAAGTGTTCATATCTCAGAGTTAAAGAAAAAGGCAATTTTTACATATGCTTTGAAGATTCTAATTTTTATGGATTTACTGGTATATTTGCTGTTGAATATTGATTCCATCGTCATGTGCTGTCATGTGCAAGAGCTTTTCTCCGATTATAATGTCATTTTCAGTATCCAGTAAAGATTTCCATTTTTCATCACTTCCCTTGCTGATTTGGTCCTTTTAGTTCATCAAAAGCAAAGTGTGATTTGATGCGTTCTGAGCATGTCCATCTTGTACAGTGAGCGAGTATAAGTGGAAATAGCGTGTTGGTTAGTATGAGTTTGTTGTCCTTAGCATACTCAAGTAGTTGTTCTCCACTGCTGTTCAGGAGTCCCTTTCCATATTTCCCAATGTTTTCTGGAAACCTAGTATGACCTGACCCAGTTTTCACATTGAAATCTCCCGTAACTAGTAGAAAGTGTTTATCTTCTCTCTGTATCGTGCTGTCGTTTGGTTGAGCTGGTCGTACAAAACTTTCTCTGCATTTGGGATCTTCTTAACTTTTGATTAGTGTGGGACCGTAGGTGACAAAAATGTTGATGGTATGGCCATTATTCAGTTTGACAAAGACGGTAGAAATTCTTTCACTTAAAAGTTGAAATTATGGTTTCAGTTGGGCATCAATCGAAGTAGTTCCACTGAGGTATTTCTTGTAAATTTTCCTTTGTTGTTCTTTTTCAGTGTTATGGTGGTGGTCGTCTCTTCCTTGATGTGAGTTTCAGTAAAGCCATGATATCCAGGTCGTATTGGAGCGCATCTTCACAGATTCATATTTGCTTGTGTTCTTCCTGACACCCTAAAACGTTAAAAAATCTGACACAAAGGTGCTTGAGTTTTGATCTTTTAAATTTTCTTAAATTCAGAAAATCTCTTAAATTCCTGAAAAACATTGGATCTTGCCGTCTTCACTAAAATCTGTCTTCAAATTAACTCCACATCCTTGGAGTGACTCGATGATAAAAACTTTCTTTATCATTTGTCACGCTTGCAAATTTCATTAAACAACAATGCTCCTCAGTGCTGGCTTCATGTTCCCTGCTTCGGTTTACTGGTGTACGCCGTTTCCGGTACACCACTCGTCATACATCTCTGCAATATACCCATCATAGGGTTTGTTCCAAGAAATACAAATTAGCAGAAACGACAGGAAATTCAATAATGACTATGGAGTCTATGGAGACTCATGTGTGATGTGACTCAACAAAATGCTAATCTGAGATCTAACTATTGTTGGTTTATTACGCACCAAATCGAAGCAATTTTTTTGAATTATCATTCAAAATTTCATTCACGAATTTACGGATAGTTAAAGCCTTTTCACGACATAACGCAAGGAAAACTCGTGTTTCACGCTTCACGTAATAATTTTAATTCACGAAATCACGCACAAAAAATCGAGATTTCACGATTTCACGCACAAAAATATGGCCAATAATGCATCATGCAAAAATAGGGGGGGGGGCGTAAAATTATCTCCACTCTAAAGAAAACCAAATACATAATTGGCAACAATTTTCTAAGATTTACAAACTTGGTGAGGAAATTCAGGTTTCGACAATAATGTAGCTGGACCTTCAAAACTAGCTTGGTTGGCGGGTCATCAAGAGTAAATTTTAATGACGAAGAAATAAATGAAGAAAAATTAGGTGCTATTTCACCTCACCGATTACCGATTATACAGATTAACTAAGGATTTTCTGGATACCCCTTAACCTCACGTTAGCTATCCATTTAGTTTCCAAAAGTTTTGAAAACTCCGTAATCCTGAAACAACATATTGAAAGAAAATTTATTTCTCCTGACACGACATTTTTAAAGAGAAGTTATGTTGTTCCAGTATGTTCCAGGATAAACAATTACGGAGGACCAGAGGACTCGGAACAGAGAAGAGGAGGAGCTGAAAGATTTCATTATGTTGTTGTTGCTGTTTGTTGACAACAGTGACAACCTTTAGAAGTCCGTTAGCAACAACTTGGTTTGCTTCACGTTGAATGTCCCTAACTTGAATTGAAGTGAAACGAATATTGAAAAAGCATGTTCATAAGTAGCATGGCACGAAAAAATATGGAGAAGGAGCGGGAACTCCAAATTACACGGTCAAAGCCGCCAGAAAGAGTAAAAAAGTCATCAAACAACGTGCTTCAAATTACTGGAGAAAACCCACTGATGAGGTTGGTATTAAAAATATTTGAAAGACGAAAGCTGCTCCACATATTAAAAGTTGCGAACACATGTTTGCGTCTAAGTAGGGATAGCGGTTGCTATCCTAGAGCAAAAGCATCTTGATTTTTAGAATTGAAAGATGCTTTTCAAAATTTCATATACCTTCAATGTACAATTTATACCGTCTTTGGTGAGGCTCTAGGGGGTGCAATACCCCCAGTTTATTGTGAGTTTGGTAGAAAGAATACTCAGTTGGCCAATAAAATTGTTGTTAATTTTTCTTTTAAAATAGCCTGGATGCTATGTATAAAAGAAAAAAGAAAATTGTCTTTGTCAATTACGTTTCCATCAGTAAATTTCTACTTTTCACAACCCTCCACCTTAGACTGAAATGTTTAGGTACTCCACCATCTGCATATAGCTACTGTACCTTCCGTATATGTATCTGTACTTTTCTTTTTAAGCCAAAAAGGATTGGGCTCCAGCTTAAAATCAAAGCGGCACCAACGCTCAATTTCAGCACCGTTATCAACAAACAAGCCACCAAAGTCTCAGGTTGGGTTACTGCTTGACAAAAATGCCTCTTCCCATAAAGAGGAAATCCAGCTTGACCCTGAAAAGTACGATCTAGCAATTGACTTAGAGGATATTTCTGGTAGCGCCTATAGGGAAGAAGATGGCAATGGTGGGTGGTTTCTTAACCCAGTTCATCGACCCAATGAAAACTCACTCCCTTTTTCTGAAATCATGCAGAGAAAGCCCTTAACTGCATCGGTTATGAAAGCAACTGCAGAAGGTACTCTTGCTAGGGATTATGAAGAAGATATTTCACAAACTCCACTTGAAGAATTTGATTTGGATATCTTCAAACAGACAGATTTGAGAACTTACAGAGAGGAGATTCGAAGATCTTTAGGCCTCAGATCCCCCTTTGAGCTTGAGCTGGCAAGACTGAAACAAGAAAAATTGAAACTGGAAGAGGCATATTTGCTAAAACTCAAGTGTGATGCTGAGCTTGAGGAAACTAGGGGACCAAAGCCAAGGTGGTATGAGCTGAAAACAAAAACTTTTAACAGAGAGATAAGAAAGCATAACAACTTGTTGAGTAACTCAGAAAACTGGAGAGACCTTGTAGAATATAGAAATCAGCTGATTGAAGCTTCTGGTCGCTGGGAGAACCTTAGACAGTAAAGAAACTGTTTTGATTATAGTTGTAATATTTTTTATTTTAAATAGAAAACTTAAATGTTGCAGTTTGTAAGTTAGATAAAAAACTTTAGTTTGATTGATGGTGAATTATTATTCGCAGCATTTCATATCTTTGAATCTGATTACTTTTAACTTCTTATTTGTCTTTGTGAACATATTGCTACTTGAAGCAAGAAGAGGGACTGTAATTGTAGGTTTTGATGAAACTCTTGTCATAGATTCTGACATAAGTGAAAAAACATTATTCTTTGCGAGTAGCATTTGAAAGTTGACAAAACAGTGTTACCTTCTTTAATAAGAGAAATCATTCATTTGCTTTAATCAGTGTAAATGCTTTATCATGTTATCCGAAATTTCTGCTTCAATTCAAGACAGTCAAACAATCCTAAATGTTAGTCAAGTTCTCATATCAACGCATTTAACAAATTTGGTAACTATGCTAACATGAAGTAATTTTCCAATTAAGTAAGAGTATTGTTTTATCTTTTTTTCTAACTAGTGATCTTGAAATCTGATTCCTAGAAATCAGGAATTTCAAACCAAAAATAACAGTTTTTTCTGCTATGACAATACACATCACAAAAAATCTCATCCTGTCCTAAAATGCTACAAGCTGCAAAAGTGGCAGCCCGGTATAAAATTCCTTTCAAAAGCATTACAACCTATGCTCAAAGATCCTGGAAGCAAACCCAGATCCAATGGGGGCTACGTGGGCTAGACAGGGCCTGTGCCACAGGGGGGCCGGGGCAGCCATGCTCCCTTTTTTGCAAAGAAAGTAGTTAAGAGATGAAGTATAATGGGTATGAAGCCTTGGCCCCCTACTTTTCCTAGCCTTGGCCCCCCCACTTTCAAATTGGTGGCGCGGGCCCTGCTAGAGATGTTGGTACTAGCTTGAGTAACCTCTTTTTCAGATTTTACCGATTTGAAGTTGCGTGAAAACGAGAATTTTACCGATCAAAATATCGTCAAAATGGCGTCTGGCGGTGATCCTCTCTTTGCTTGCACGAATTGTCATACCAAACACCCATTTAGCGAGTTGTCTGTTGATCAGCAACTTTGTCGGGTAAGTGTTAAAGCTTCATAACAAAAATCAAGCTCGCTTTGGTCTACAACTCATTCATTTTCTATAATGCCGATTTGTGATGAGTTTAAAACAGTAAATTGTTTACTTACCTCAACTCTAATCTTAGTATTTATCATTGATTCAAAAATTTGTGGCCTTTTGTAAATATTTCATAGATGAACAATATATTAAAATTTATTTTAAGCTTATTCTAGATTTTGAAGCAATTGTTCTTATGCAAATGGCCAGACTTTTATGCATGATTGATGAAACAGTCAAAAATAGTTCACTTCTGTTCTTACTAGGAAAAGAAAACTCACGTGCAAGCACACCGTGAACTTTGTTCGTTTCTTTTGAAATATATGATGTACCATGTCATATTCAATGCAACAGTAATAAACTATTGCATGATGACACCTTCTTGTTATATGCTTGATATCTTCTTAACAATCTTTGCACTTAATTTATGCCTGGTCAAGTTAGAAAACTTGCTTGTCGCTCACAGGTATATGCAAGTTAGCACCTCTATGAGGAGGAGGGACAGCAATGAGTTAATCTTTAATTTGCAGTTCATCAAATAATTTGTTAGAAATTGTGTGTGGAGTCTTGTTTATCAATATAGTCAAGAAAGTCTTATCAATCAAGACCCAAGTACAAGGAAGGAAAACTTGCAAATGCTAGGCCTGATTTCATGCGCTTGCACCTAACCCACAAAATTAATAAAATAATGTATATTTTAGTTTAATGTATATATGAGCATTGTTGCGGCTTAAATGCCTCATGCACACAGGTTGCAACTGATAGTGTGCAGTTTGCCATAGTATGGCTTGAAATTGACTCGATAAATGGGTGCAAAATTATGGAACAACCTGTAGAAATTAGAACTACCTCTTCTAAATTCTTATTCAAAAAATATTTGAAAAATTATCTTGAAAATTATCTTGAAAAAAAGCAAACATTTTGCAACATATTGGCTAAAAGCTTTTTCATCTGACTTTTCTCAGAGCATAAAACGTCAGAGTAAGGGTCTGAAAGAATGTTATGAAAAATATATACCCAGTTGTGGATCAAATTAGGCCAATCAGAAAAGCACAAGCACAAGACCGGTATAGTTGACCAATCAGTGCCTCGTGTCTACACAATAGCGGCTTCTTTGTTTGTATGTAGATCGATTCCAAAACTGCTAGATGGAAGGACGACCAGGCTCTTCCAATTATCCGAAACATGTTGTCATTATAGAGTTTTGCACAATCTGGGTTGTCTAAAAGATGTTGACCGATGGCAGAATCACTTGTTTTAACAGTGTTTCTAGACCTACAAGATAGAGGAGGCTGTTCTCTTTGAGGGACAGTTTTGTTTCTTATGTTGGAAGGAACATGCTGTTTTATCCTATCCCTCAATCTTTGGGTTGTGCATCCTATGTAGCCAGAATCACACTGGCATGTAAATTCATAAATACGATGATTGACAGCAAAGAAACATTTTGTTATGGCTTGCCTAATCTGACTCTCGAATTGCAAGGAAGTGTTACCAATCCATGGCAGTTTCAAATAAACTGGGCACTTTTGCGGACCAAACTTTTGAGCAGCGCAAAACTTGCGATCTTCACCTTGCTTTAAGATAAAATGACGTCTTCTGAATAGCCGTTGTCCAAAAAGATCAATTTAAGTTTTTCCAGTTCAGCATGCGGTTTAGATTTCGAGCAAATCATTAGAAGTACCCTATGTACTAAAGTGTTGACAAGGTTTACTTTGCGTTGTTTTGGGCAAAATGAATTCCAGCGTATGTACTGACTGGTCAAAGTAGGCTTATGATATACACAGGTAAGAAATCCAGTGTTGGACTTTTCGACCAAAACATCTAAAAATGGCAATCATTTTCTTCCTTTTCAAATGTAAACTGGAGGGCTGGGTGTAGGCTATTAAGGTGTTTTAGAAAAATATCACAATCAGCCTCTGTTTAGAAAATGGTATATGTGTCATCCACATACCGAAAAAAGACACCTGGCTTTTGGTTGTAGTCGAACAAACGCTCTTCATAAAAGCCAACAAAGATGTTGGCAAAGGCAGGTCCCAGAGGGCTACCCATGGCAACACCATCCTTTTGTTGGTACATTTCATTGTTAAAACTGAATTAAACTGAACGTGTTGCAGTTTCCATCAGTTCAATGAATACTTCCTCTGGGAATGGTGGGCTATTAAGCTTGCTCCGGTACAAAGCATCGGCACATATTTTGATGGTCTCACTCAAAGGGACATTTATGAAAAGAATTCTAATGTCAAAAGAACACATGAAAGATGTTTCGTTTTTGATGTTCAAGTTTTGCATGAACTCAGCGAACGTAAAAGAATCCTTGATGCAATCTTTTGCATATTTTTGAAGAATAGGGTCCAAAACTTCAGAAAACCACTTAGCCAGTTCGTGTTGTGCATAGACAAGATAGGTCTAAGTGGAATGTTTGGCTTGTGTATTTTAGGGAGGCCATACATTTGTGGACGATGAGAGCCAGTGGGTCTTATCCTATCATAAATTTCTCAACACTTTTGAGTTGACCAGTTCCAACAAACATTTTTGGAGTTTCTGCTCTAGTTTGCCCATTTTGTCTTGTGTTTCGACATCAGCCAATTTAGCAAATTTTCTTTGTCGTTGAGAATTACCTCTATTTTTTTGATGCAGTCCTTTTTGTTCAAAATTACCATTCCAGACCCTTTTGTTCAAAATTACCATTCCAGACACTTAGTTGTGCTCGTAATTTGTTAAATTCCAAAGGGTTTGAAATCTCATGTTTGGTAAGTTGAGCATGTAAAATTTTAAATTCAGCAAAGAGTTCCTCTCTGTTGATTGTTTGGGGTGGTATACAAAATTCAAGTCCATTACCTAAGACAAATGTTTCAGTATCAGAGAGAATAATCCAATAAATTGAAAATATGTTGTTTGGTATTGCTCAACATTTCACCAAAATGTTTCCTTACTAGCAAGCCAATATTCCTATTGTGTTTTTCTGCAGTATGTTTTATTGTCTGCTGGTCAATTTCAGAAATGTAGCAGCAAAGTCGAAAATTGTCTCCAGTGGTAATGTCTTGGACTCCAGTGGTAATTTTTCTTTAGGCACGAGGCACTGATTGGTCAACTATACCGGTCTTGTGCTTGTGTTTTTCTGATTGGCCTATTTCAATCCACAACTGGGTATATATTTTTCATCGTGTTCTTTCGGACTCTTATTCTGACGTTTTATGCTCTGAGGAGTGTCAGATGAAAAAGCTTTAAGCCAATATGTTGTAAAATGTTTGCTTTTTTCAAAGCCATTTTCAAGTTCTGTACCGTATCCATTACTTTACTTCAGTATCTCAATTGATGATTATCATGTACATCTCCATTTGTGGGCAAAAACAACACTGCCAGCCTTATACACTTAGCTCTGAAAAATGGCTGTGACAGTCCATTATATTAAATTTGATTTTTTTCCCTTTAAGTCATGTCGCAAAAAGCATCCATTGGTTTCCTGTTCTGTCTGCCGCATGGAATTTCATCTCATGAGGTTTGTATGACGTTATTAGATATTAGATAAATATTATTTGTTTTGTGATTTTTCTCTTTCTCTATTTGAATTGCAATAATCTCATAGATACAGATATGTATATTGTTTATGATTAAAGATGTAAAATAAGCAAGTTTTAAATTGGTTTGAAGACACACTGTCAGTCATCAAAGAAGCTTCTGTACTTTGGTGTCTTCTTCTGTGTGTCGACATTTCACCTGCTTTGTATCATTTGCTGTCAGAAATTATGCATTTGTACATGAAATGATGTTGTGAAATATGCAAAGCTCTATGAAATATGTTTGATGTTGAAATTGGAATCTTAAGTGGTCAAGTTTTCCTTAAAGTTTTTATAATGATTCTATCCATAATTACACTACATAATTTTTCTTGATCTTCTCCAAAAAGTATTTTGTCATTATGTTTACTTTTTAAGGAATTTCATGGCTTTGATGATTCCATTTTGTCAATTATGAAAATTGTAATATAATATTACTTTTAAGGAAAACAAATGACAAACCTGTTTGCAAGCGATGCAGAGATAACACACAATCTTATGGCCAGGTAATGAAATAATGCTGATAGGTTGTTTAAATCCAAGAAGACAATTTTCTCAAAGTATTTATCTGCAGCCCTTACTTTTTCCTTTAATGTAAAATGCCACAAAACTTTAATTTCTGAATTTTTGAATTTTTGATGCAAAAAATCTTTCAAGCAAATAGTTTCTGATTTTCACCAGTTATTGATCTTTGTCAGGGGCGAAACTACCGGGGGGGTGTGGGGGGGTGTGACACCCCCCCAATCCAAAAAATTGTCGATTTCGCAGGGCAATCGAAGATTTCGCAGGGCGCCAAGAAAAGCTTTATTGCCACGCAGAAATGCCACCTCTGAAGTTCGTAAAGAGCCGTTTAGGAATTTTGAAATGGAAATATCGTATTTGTTATGAACCTCCCTTCCTGACATTGCATTTTAGAGAACGGAACAGGTATGTAAGGAAAAGCTCCGTTATTTGCAAAGCGAAAGCATTTCTTACCGAAAGTGATAGCCAATGGTACCCTGGGTACCAGAGCCGCAAAAATTAAAATTAAAAAATTATGAGAGTGAGAGCTTCTCTCTTTGGTCAAGATAGGGATTTTTTATCATTTTTTCTATTATCTTTTAACAGTGCATGAACTTAAAAACATAATAAATCGTTAAGATACCGATTTTGTTTCATCTAATTGCTAACTTTTCACGTATATTTTTATTATTTTTCTTTTATTTGCATTAATTCAGTAAATCATTTTCTGCATCATTGCAATGTTATAATTTTGGATGTGTAAACATGGCCTTCTTGATACAAGAAACTGCACATTTCTGTTCAGGAAAAAAAAATTCTCCCAATCAAAACAACATCTTCCTCTGTCATTCACAACTACGTGCAATCTGAAACGAACGGTTGCCGTTTCTTTCCTTCCCCAACGTCTAACACTAGAGTTTTAGCATGACATCCCCCTCCCGTTTTTTCCCAATTAACAATAATATTTTCAATAAACAATCAATTCTTTTAGCACAATAGTATTTTGCTAAATTTTTGTCTGAAAGATGCTTTTTAGCCCTTTTTACAAGGTATAATTTCAAAAAATTTCTTCACGTCGGACCCAACCATGGTGGGTCCTCCTACCTCACTAAACTCGACTCTTAGCCCCACTGGGTTAAATTTCGTTGCGCTGTCTACATCATGTACCCACTTCCCTCCACCCCCCCAATTAGCTGTTTATTAGCTTAATTTTGCAAACCAACATTAAATGAAGTGAATATAAAAAACAATTTACGCTCGCGTAGAGAAATAGAAATTTCATAGGCAATGAAGTTTCAAGTTTGTTTTTTTTGCTTAGAAGTTTGTCCTTGGTAAAGACCAGTGTACACTGGTAAAGTTTTCACTAGTAACCTATAGACAAACCGTTGCTACGAGGTCTGCAGGGCACCACTCAGTTTTGCAGGGCAGAAACCCTTTTCACCCCCCCAAAACTATTGGCCAAGTTACGCCCCTGATCTTTGTTCAACTGGTCTTTATACATTTTTAAGCCAGGTCAAAAGCATTTCCAAGACATTGTTTTAGAATTCTGATTTTAATTGGAGTTCAAAACACCACCAAACTTTCAATTGCCTCAATGCTCTGTATGTGTTTGATCACCTTGCCAAGCACTTCATCAAGTATTTTATTCATTTAATACCTACCTATGGTTGCTAACAAGGTTTTGTGCACCAAAATGCCCCCCCCCCCCAATCCAGTTCTTGTCGTAGTAAACAGGGTTCTTCTGATTTTATATGATAATTTCTATGTTTGATGAAATATTCAGTGCATCTGACCATCCTTCAATTAGCATTGAATATTTTTGTTTTATTTCTAATTTTAAGGTGTGGTAACATGTTTTGCATGTTTCACCATGGCTTAATTCTTCTATGTGATGAAGTTTTAATTATGCAGTTTCAAACTGAGAAATGTAAAAAATATCAAAATATCAGAAGAAATAAAAAAAGGTTATAAAGGTTCATGGTGATAATTTTTTTGATATGATTTAACTGATTTCTGATTTAACTGCAATTGATTTATGGCAATAATCTTCCTTTTCCTGTTATGAGAAGAGCGTTAGGCTGCTACAAAGAACTTGTGAATGTAAGACTGTGTGTGGAAAAAAAATATGTTCTTGTATCTCAGCCAATACAATTATTGTACTGTTGAATTTGATACAATTATTTCAAATAACACCTTATTCTTATTTTCAAGCCAAAGAGTTGCCAATACTGTCACATAAGAGCCGCATTCAAAGGGTCAAAATGTGCCAATTGCACAAAGTCAGAAAAGAAATATGGCTCTCCAGTTGTCTGTGAGCAGTGCAGGGTGAAATGTGCATTTGCAAAAAGTGAGGAATCGCGAGCCAAGGTATTCCCCTTCTCATCAAAATATTTTAAATAATGGATATTGTATATATTGATTTTTTGGTTTTTATATGTATGTACCTGAAAAGCCTTATTTTCATAATTAGTAAGATACAAATAAACATATCAATAAAATCAATGTGAAAGATTTTACCCAATAAGTCAAATCAATAACAACAAGCAGTAGACCCACAAATAAATAGCTTCTTGATAAATATTTCATGAATCAACCAAAAAATTTTGCCATGTTTTGGATTTGAAAATATTTTGTCATTAAATTATTCCAAAAATATTGTTCTCAATTACTTTTGAAGTCTATCAAGTCAATGGACCACTCTTTATCTTAGAATATTCTAAACTAGGAGATCTGAATGAATATTTGCCCACCCCCAATCGTCATCCATGTATCGACTGAACATGTTTATTGGAAGCCATCTATTTCTAACAAAATTGATTCAAAAAAATTCTAACAGCTTTCTTGTTCCTTGTATAACTCTTTGTGTAGCCAAATATTTAGCAATTTCTTAACTAATAATTCAACAGTAATTTGGCACTTTCCTAGGTTGATGGTAAAATTTTGTGTATGCTCTGCACTCAACACTTCCTGAGACACTTGCAGAAGCAAAGGAAACGAGCTAAAGAAAAAAATGACGATCATGTTCGACCCGATAAACATCAGCAAAAACGGAAGAAGTAAGCAATGACAGTCAGCTTTGTTCAAGCATTTGTAATCGTTATTGCCGAGGGGCAATTCACTCTTGCAAATAGCGTACGAGATTTTCCCTTAAACAAAAGGATTTCTGGGGATTTTCAGATAAAACAATAGGATTTTTAGAAAAGGTGTATAAGATTCTCTTTGAGTGATTTGCCCCTTGGTTATTGCACTAATTAAGTGATTGCCGCTTGGTAATTGCCGCATTTTAATATTTATTTACATTCCAGTTTATAAATGATCATTGCATTGATAGTAAGGTTGATTGCCAACTGGTCTTTTGATGATCATCATAACCGGTCTCGTTGAATTTGCCTGTGCTCTTATCATAGGTGTTACAAATATCTTGAATCTAATGATGGCGAATCTTATTTTCCAAAAGCACACCATGTTAATGACTGGCCATTTTAGACTGACTTTTCATCCTGTTTTGACCAGGCAGACTCAGTTTTTGTCCGGCCTACTTCTTTTAGATAAGAATGCTTTCTTTAGCTCTGTGCTAACTCTAGCCACTTTTGGATATGAATAAGAGGGATGGGCACTGAGCTGAGCCCACTAAACACAACACGCTTTGTCAAAATCAGTGGTTTTGAATGTTGGGCGACTTTTTCAACATAATCAGGTCCGACATCTGGCTAGGTGATTGCTAAATTCACATTCCCATGCCTATCAATCTTAATTAAAATTACTTAACTATTCCCTAATTACTATTCACCCCTCTAAGTCGCCAAATCACCGGGTATATGCAGCTTTCGCGTTATATATGTGATAGTTAATATGCTTTGTGCTGATCTGCTCACACGCGAAACTCGTCCGTGCTATTTCAAGTTATTTATTTTGTTCATCAGCCTTTTTTCGATATGCTCAATCATCCAAGAGCCATAATTTTGAACAATGATGTTAAGTGAAAGTAACCAATCCTTCTCTTAACAGTCAAGTTCATTTACTAGATAAACATGAAACACGATAAGCTAAACTAACTTGCAAATCACTTGGTTACAAAATTTCACGAGATAACAAAATGTAAGAAAAGTGCAAATAATTGATTATTTTTGTCACAGGACATCGACTGAATATCGGGCAGTAGATGAAATGAAGTCGAGGCTTGCAGCTGTTGAATCGGCTTCTAATAATCGCTCGGCTAGCAACAGTCCCATGATCTTTGGTCTTCAGAATATCCAAGACAGGTTTGGGGTTAACAGAGAATTTCATTTTAAATTTCAGCAGCATATTATCTTGATTTCAGACGATAGTTTGCATGGAAATAGATGCAAAATAAACATAACCTCTTTGCATAAAGATAATTGTTGCGATTCATATGAATTGCCCAACAGCAACCACTCTTTGTTAAGCTTTTTTTGATGGGTGAATTTTTTGTAATATTAGAAGTGCAAAAATTTGGAATTATCATTTAGGATTTGGATCAGCCCTTATTTCAAATCGTTATTTTTATTTTGACCAAATGTGAATTCAAAGAACTGTTTCAGTAGGACTTTCGATGCATGTATATAAGAACATATTTTGCTGGAAGACATAGCAATGAAGATCTTATTCAGGTTTCTCAGTAAAATTCTGCTCTGATAGAAAGGAGTGAAAAATATGATAAAATATGTAAAGGAAGTTTAACAATGTACTGTTTCTAAAGTTCAGGTATCCCAATAAACTTTCCTGTTTGTACCATCATTTGCAGACAAATGATGCAAAATTTTTAGAGCGCTTGCTGAAATGCAAAAGATAGAATACGATGCCTGCATCAAAATCTGCTTTTAATTGCTGATAATTCTGTTTCTTCAAATAAAGTGCCTCTGTTAATAGATCATTTAGTATTGCAAGCAATCACGCATAGAAATAGTTCTGATAACGATAGCATCAATAAGACATTGGTTGACACTGAGGAGAAATTGGAGGTTGTACCGTTTATAGCAGATACTATTGCTTATGTTAGCAAACAAATTCTTATGCGAATCAGCAAAGTAGACTTTAAGATAGATATTACATGAATGCAGAAGACTATCCTTTTAGGACATCAAGACTTAGACATCTTGTTAGTTAGTATTTGGCTATTTGTTAAAGCTCAATCTTTAAGAAAAAGCAGTAAGGCCAGTCTGAGCTTTTGCCATATTGGAAATATTGGAATAAACAGTAGCAGTTGCACTAGCCATTACAGCAACTAAGAGCATTGTAGTAGGGGCGGATGCTAAGAGTCATTTGAGTTGGATAGAGACAACTACTAATCTATGGTGTCGCAAATGATAATTAATTTTAGGGCGTAACATTTCAATAGGCTAATTTTGATACGATAAACTATAGTTTTATGATATACGTTGATTTCCATTGTAGCGATGCAAACCGTGATACTCCAACCGACACAGCGCTGGTAAATCAGATATCGGAGATTGCCTCCTTGAAAGACGAGGTAATTCTCGTTTGTTTTGCTATTCGCGTTTTTGGTAGGCATTTTTGTATTGACGATCTCTGCAATGTTGCTGTCTCAGTTAGCTCTTTCTATTGACAAGCAGTTATAGCGCCTTATCTTTCCTTATCAGTTACGCACAGCAGAGGTTTCATCTTCCAGAAGTTTCTCCTGCTGTTATTTTCGCTTAAGCAGCAATAAGTTTCCAACATCAGGCATTGTCAGACAGTTAACTTTGGAAAGCTTCATGAACCATAACTACCACTATAGGCCTATTGTGCTACTTCTTAAAACCAGTTGTGTAGTGCTTAGAAAAGAAGGGGAAAGCTTTTACAAAAATATCTCAAAAAAATTGCAAAAAGTAAAATTTCGTCACCTTGTGCCACTCGAATCCCCACCCAGCGCTTGAGTCGCCCCCCCCCCCCTCGAGTCCTATAACGCTTAATATGTATCTCTTACCATCTAGATCAGAATCTGTGCATATTGAGTAAGTTTTAAGGACACTAAGAAATATTGAGCAGTATCCTGGTCCTTCCTGTTGGTGTGACCAAACATCGTAATTACTATGAGAGAGCTGGTGACTCTTCTCTTTTTAAGTGAAAGTTTGGTCATCTCAGTGGCTCGAACCACCTTGGATCTGTGGCCCGAGACCCTTACCACTGAGCTTTTCACACACCTGTAGCACTTCACTCCTGCTTAAAACCCTTCTGGATTTATTGTAGCTCTTTCTTCCTTTGATCGCTAGTTCAGATAAAGCTCTCATGTAGTTTGGTTGTTGTCAGCTGCCTTTATTAGTCCTTTGCAGCCAAGCCTACTAAAGTCCCCAATCCCAAATCACCGATGGCAGATGCCAAAAATATCGAAAAGCAAATTTCTTCACGTTATTTATTCGTGCAATGTCTGTATGCAGAAACATATAGTAACTATTGCAAGCCGTGTCTTCCCTAAAAGTCTTAAACAAATTGTTTACGTCATATATCATACTCGATTTCAATTTAATTGAAACAAGTTTAATTTTTATTTTAAAATCCCAAAACAACATACAAATTTCATCTAACAACAATAAGATGATAATAAATAAAAAAGCTGTATACAAAGCCATGAAACTAATTTGAAACTAATTTGAAGGGAATTTGTAAGTCAGAAATTTCTTAAGGAGGAACTCTCTCAATAGATAAGCTAATCGAGGAGAGAGCAGCCCCTTTAATTTTTTTCATATAGCAAAAACATTTTGAATTCCTTGTTATATCATTTCTATGGGGTTCTTGTACCTTAGAAGTGATATAACCAGGGCTTGTCCTTTGATTTCGGTAAATTAAGAAGTTACAAGATTCTGCAATAATTTGTTACTAATTGTCTGCTGCAAAAAAACCTTGTCTTATATATTGTAGCGCAACCCCTCATGCGAGCTACCCTTATCAGAACTGATCGAAACTATGTAATGCTTATCCAAGAAATGTGGCAGTTCGATACAGGATTCTTTAGTGTATGGAACCAGCAGAGGGGAAAATTGCTCTGATTGGTTGATCCATTCCTGCGTTTGAAGCGCGTTCTACTTCGACTTTCCCGCCTTGCCTAGTCAGACGTTGCGTGTGAGTCATGTGTGAGTTTAAAACGAGACCAAACTAAGATGGTCATCCATATCTACAGGCTCAATTTCGTTGCTAGGGCCAGAACAAAAAGCTTGTTTTTGTTTCCCTGTGAGCTCTTCGCGCATGGCAAATGCAATTTTCCCCTCTGCTGTATGGAACCACTGATCTATAAAAAAGACTGGATCGAGCTTCCTATTGTCTTGAAACACCAAAGTTTGAAGCCTGTTCAATTTTAAAAGGAAGAGGGCCCCAAACAATAGCGGGAAGCCATTCCTCAAAACCAATACTTGAACGATATGAATTCGTAAGAGCTGCAATGCTGTGTGTATGATTGCTGAAAAAGAACAAGGCCAGAGCAGCTGAAAACATTGCTAGGACTGACACTTAAGGCCGTCTCCTAGCATGGGCTGTTCTGGGGCCCTCTTCTCGGATGGCGACACTCTGGTCACATTAGAAGCTCGATCCAGTCTTTTTTATAGATCAGTGTATGGAACCCCTTGCCAACCCAGAAGTTACCTCGTTTTCAAACAAGTTTATAACAATTCATTGAATTTAATTGAAGAAAATTTCACGCTATCAAACTCTGCAACGTTTACTCAGAATATAAGTATTTGCAAGGTGAGACTCCTAGTGAATGTTTATTTAAGCAGATTTTGCTTGTTTGTGAATTTTGTAATGACATTAATTGGCAGTGCCACACTTATTTCATTGTCTGTAAGATTGCCTGTTCAAGTTGTGCTGGCGAAATTATTTGACCACTGCAAAGCAAGACCCTGAAAGTTTTGTGCTGTGAATTTGCACATTTTATGATTTGCTCAAACCTCACTAAATGAAAACGAAGCCAAGCGGCTGGTTATTAAGTAAATGGTTGCAAACCGTACTGTGTTTACCAACTATCTCAACTTTTTCACTAAAAGCAGTAATTGGCAGCTCATATGATTTAGCATTTTAAGTTTTATGCTGTAAATTATAATTTTAAGGTAAAGTATCAATAAAAGGTTCTTGTAAATTTGCAAAAGACAGTTCATCAACTTCAAATAATTGTTGTAGATTCTGGGATCCTTCTTATTCCATAATAAACTACTAAAGGGACGCTAGAGCTCTAGAATCTAATAAGCCTGTGGGGATATTTAAAATCAGCTTACGTGCAGTAAAGTCAACTTTAAGGCTAAACCTGTAAATCAATGTAGATTTAATTAGAGCGGTGTATCAGATCACAAGTCCTGCACGGCTCTGATCAGCATCTTTCGAGATAATTAACAATTTAGATTTTTTTGTATGTTCCATTTATCTGCAGTCCCTACCAGAAGTCTTGGTAAACTACACTAAATCTTTGGATATTTTTATTGCACCCCCGTTGCCCCCTCCAAACAATGTTTTTGTATGCAATATCTAGGCTCGATGAAGCCCAATGAATTCCTTTCAGATAGTTGTGGCATTGTTTTGGGGGAGAGACATGTTTTGGCTTTGCTCGTTTTCCCTCTACTACAAATCAACGACAAATCTTTGACTGAAAACATTAGCATTCAAAAGTACCTTCAAGGGTGGTATTTCTCCTAACGCAACCATTTGAAAGCGCGCTATTTCCACGTGAACACGTAATACTCGGGTGCTCGCGATTAGCACTCAGTTCTTTTCATTTTTGGTTGATTTCAAAGCTAAACGTTTTTTACCGTCTTAAATAGTCATCTTAAATAATAAACCTTTTCATCCAGTCCCAGATTTTTCAATAATGCGGCATCTTTTATTTGTTAGTGGAATGGGGCAAAAATTAAGGCTGTTGCTCAATATCGTAATGCTTGTACGCTACGTTTGCTCCAAGTCTCTGCGACAATATGCAATATTTGAAAAATGTTTGATACAGACAAGACTGGCCTACAAATCAACATATACTCGGCTCTTATAAGCTCAAAGTGACAACGTCACAAAAATATATTTCTAGAATTGTTGAATTTTGATCCCATAACCTGAGAGGGCATCATTGAATACCTCTAAATATGCAAAATCAGTCAATTGTGTTACGAATTGGCAAAGATATGGCCACATGTGTATTGGCTCTTTCCCATCACACCTTGTATTTTGGTCTCTGTTCATAACTTTCTGAACAATTATGCAGCCAAAATAACAGTGAATCATCAGCAAACTTCAAATCTTCCATTGGCCATATCTCAATCAATTTTCGACATATTTGTTTAATTTTGCATATTTGAAAGTATTTCGTGATGATCTTTTATGTAATGTGGTTAAAATTCAAAAATTCTAGAAATCGGTTTTTGGTGACGTCACACTTTGGAAGTCTATTAGGTTTCATTGCTCATACCCTTTCCCCTTTGGTTGAAGTATTTTAATATTTTAATTTCCCTGTTTTCCATTTGGTCTTATAAATTTAGAAAAGAGTCGCCTGCTTCTTCCTTTGTCCCTTTTGTCTCTTTTGAAATGTCAATTTTAGTTGTGTCATTTTAATCAAGCCTTCTTAAATGGTCTACTATAACAAGATTACCGGACTGAACACCTCGTGGCAAGAATAACACGTTTAAAACCCCAGTCGGTTGCCTTCTTTGTCATGCAATGATTAACATGCCTTCTAGAACTTCTTAAAATTGAAAGCAATGATGTTTTATTTCAATCATTTGTGGTGAGTACATTATTTTCTGCCTTTTGCAGGTTGCTGTTTTGAAGAAACAACTACAATCAAAAGAAAGGGCAATTTTAGAGAAAGATAAAAAGGTTTGTAGGACGCTTATCCTAGCTTTTTGTTTTGCTTCGTGTGTTTTGCAATCTTTCAATCTCACGGTCAGGGATGGCGGCAAGATTGGACCGGGGGGGGGGGGGGGGGGGGAAGGCAGGTCCACTCATCTGAGGTTTTCAGCCCCTGACTAAGGACCCTTTGTAAAATCCATCCTTTAAGTCCCCAAAAGCTGGTTTTGCGAGAACTTTATAAGCTACGTAAGAGTATGTTTTTATAAGGAATTTAGGTGAAGAATAATCCGTAACGCCAGAAAATAAAGCTTGAGTTACAATGAGAATAAGCAGGCTAAAAATGTACTAATCTCAAAATGATTTTTGTGATTAAGTGCTGATAATTAAAAAGAAACTGAAGTATTTTCGTTTTTATCTATTGATATCATGATATTTTGTGTTTTTTGTTGGTTTAAAAGCAAAAACCGTGGAAATTGAATCCAAATCCTATGAAAAATCGACTCACAATTGGCAACAGAGTCATATAAATACAGTGTCTTGCTGCTTTTAGATCACCATTTTAGATTCAAAACAATGAATAAACACGCAGAATGCCAATCGCTTCTGTTAGCTCACATCAAATATTGATGCTCTTTGGCCTGGTTCACACGAATTATTAGTAGTCTATGAATAAGTAATCAGTAATCAGCAAAACCTACGTTTTTTGCCGAAGTGAATGTTTAGATGTGCCCACGCCAGTTGATAATGAATAGTTTAATCCGATTGCTATCCACCAGTCTAGTTAGAATTGTTTTAAAATTAATGTTTAGTGGCTAATATTCAACATAAGACATCAAGCACTTTTAACGTTTAGATTAGCCCAGCCAGCCTTGTCTCATCGAGTCATAATTAGTTTTGCATTTTTGTTACTCTTACAGTTGCCTGTCGTCTAGCGTCAAATGCTATAAATCGTTGATCATTGTTTTGTTAAATGGACGTAGATCTTGGAAAGAAAACAAAATCTTGGGAAGTTGGCAAACTTTTTGACGAAATTAGCCCTGGGTACTGCGAAATTTCAAAATGGCTCGAAAAATTGAATCCTATACGATGAATCCTTAAAATGGTACTTTTGACACTTCAAAGTTAAGATGAGAACGGAGACTTTTTGTAGGTTCTGATTTAAAATAAATTATTCGAGAAAGGGAATGAAACACTTTATTGGCTCCTAGGTAGGGGTAACCCAGTAGGTTATTGAGGTCTCTGAAAAAATAAACTCTTGAAAATGGCTCTAATTTTATGAATATGAAGGGATGACATTTACGATGAAATAAAATCAAGTAGCTTGAATATTTAAGAGTTTCCCCTTTTGTTTGGTTTACAGTTTAATACTTTTCACCCTCTTCACCTGTGATCTTGGCTGCTGCCCATTTGGCACCTGATACCATGTATATTAAATGTGCCCACCTGCGATTGCTACGGCTTCTGTTGTGTAGTGGATAAAACGTAGAACTTCCGATCCTATAGAAGTATTTTTATAAGAACACCGGCCTCAAAATTGGTCAATGTTACGGACAAATTAAAAACAAGCTGAGCTAGTGTAAAATGCAATTTTGAACAACGTTTTATTTCAAAACCAGGATGTTTTGTCATGTGTGGGGGCTTTTTTGGTGAGTATTTAAACATGGTGGCAAATGAGTGTTGTCTCACGCAATTTGTTGGCAAATGCCTAGCGTCAAATAAGGGTTGTCACGCAGGCCTTAAAACTTCCCCTAAGCGAAAGGCTAGCAATCGCACTGCTTATACCCTATAAATTTAAGAACATATTAAGAACAATCCAGCCTCAGATTTTTGAAAAAATTAAGAACAATCAGCCTGAACTCAAATTTACTGGTTCTTATAAGAAAAGAGTTTTTATGCTTCTTTGGTCTTGCAAGAAGGTTGTTGTGTGAATTTGAAGGGAGTAGCCTTTGGCTCCTTACAGATTACAACCCACCGCTTTTACCTTCTATCGTTTCTCGTGTATTTATGTGTCAGACAATGAACAAAAAACTTCTGTTTCGTGAGCAATGATTGGCCGGAAAGATGTCCGGGTAATCTCATTGATCCCCTTCCCAATCAGGTAACAAGATTACAACAATACATTTTAAGCTCGGGGAGAGAGTTTCTTTGGTCGGTCGCAAATATTTGTCAAATGTAAATCTTTTTCATTGTGATTGCTGTTGAAACGATGCTAGTCAACTCACATGGGGCTTATGAGAATAAATATATTCTGCGGGCCCGACATGGTGTAAGATTATTAAACACATAATTGATATAAGTATAAAATTTCGATTGCCAAAAAGTGTTGGTATTCACTATGCTTTTGATTCCTGTGAAAATGTCTGTCTAAAAAATGTAACACACAATCATAGCAAAAGGTGCTTGGTACCCTAACGCCAGTTTTCAAGGGTGAATTCAGCCATCCCTCGCTCCCATTTCAAATATTGCTGATTTACTATATCTGTTTAATAATTCTCAGCTTAAATGCACAATATTTGATGTTGCAGATACACAGCTTAGAGGCGGCTACCTGGCAACATGGCAAAGAATTACGCGAGAAAACGCAGAAACTCGAGAAAGAGTTGATGGACATTATAAACAACCTCAATGTAAGGTTCTTTTTTTATACATTCTCTGCCACGTGAAATGCTGAACATGTAACTAGATACAATGTTTGCTCCTATCTTAGCTGTTGCATACCACCCCATTTAAAGTTGTTGCGTTACGGAGAGGGGGGGGGGGCTGTTACCTTGCCATTTATTTTTGCATAAAAAGCGATAAAAGTTTCAATATTAAGTACTTTACAACGATGTCAAGAGACAATGGGGTGGTAAAACTTTAAAACTATAGTAAAACCTCCACTAATGAAATTTTCTTGTAACGGACACTTCCCAAGGACGGACACCTGCAAATAAAAAGTAAGAAGCGGACACCTTCTTACTGCAAATAACAACTATTGTTCCAGATATTTTCCGAAACCTTGCTTGCCTAGAGGTATTTAGAAAAGAGCACTGCGCGAAATCAAATGCGGTTTCACGAATCATAAGAAAGTTGAATAAACTGGCGATTTTCTTCGGGATTCGAATCTCTTGAGTTATCGGCAATTGGTTTATTTATTTTTTTTTACAATAAGGATTGTAGGCTGAAATGGCCCATCGCCAACACAATTACTATACTTACAAGTTAACATAATTACAAATTAACATTTTAATGATGTTCGTTCTTTTTTTACCTTTTTCTTTCCTTTCTTCTTTATAACCTTTTTCCTCCTTGTTTTTTTACTATAGGTGCTATGTTACCCTACTGCTGCGTGTTTTGCAGCAATATGCTCTTTGCTTGGCAGGCTCCCTGATACGGTTCACTCGCACAAAATTTTCGTTTGTTTTGTTAGAGAAAATAAAATTCAAAATCATAGCTGATAGAAATAGAACCTAATTGTGTTCTTAAGTTTGCCGCCTTTGAAATCAATTTTAATCATTTTCAATTTCTGACGACTTCAAACTCTAACAGAACAAGTTGAAACAAAAAGCAAATTTCCTTGAGGAGCTGCCCTTAAATTAGCCGAATTATTAGGTTTCAGTTTTGCAAATACGCGCGACGTTTATTGAATACGATTTCATTATTTTTTCAGCTTATTTTTACATGGCGCTGTTGTGTCAACAGTTTAAGCTTTGTGAAGTCCTGCAGTGTCTGCCACATCTTTTGATGTTGACATTTGCAAACGCATTAGTTAACAAATTCTACTGGAAAACGCGGGATGGATTCAATTTTTCAATTCCGAAAATCAAATTTAAAATATTCTATGAAATAAATAATGGAAGCAATATCGCATAGCTCCTGATGATGACAGCTTGTCACTGATACGGTTATATTTTGAGGCCCTTGTTCCTTGTCAATCCTTATTTTGTTAAGATCACAAACATGACTCTCCTGGTATTTTTGCAATTCGATTAATAGTGTATTAGTTGATAAAGGAAATAATTTCAATACAAAACAAGATACATAAACCGCAAAAATCGCCGTGACAAAATTTTGGACAAATATTTTGACGAAAATTTCTTCCACTAGATTTTATTGGTCACGGCGAAATTATTTGCCTTTAAGAATTTTGAGAATTCCCAAAGAAATGCTTTCGCATTA
Organism: Rhopilema esculentum; assembly: GCF_057945365.1. NCBI lineage: Eukaryota > Metazoa > Cnidaria > Scyphozoa > Rhizostomeae > Rhizostomatidae > Rhopilema > Rhopilema esculentum. Next base: position 5,841,990 of record NC_142829.1, read on the forward strand.
CACTCTTTTTTTATAAGAACCAGCAGGCTGACTGTTCTCAATTTTTTCGAAAATCTGAGGCTGGATTGTTCTTAATTTGTTCTTAAATTAAGAGGGTGCAAACAGTGCTATTGCTAGCTTTTTCGCTCTAAGGAGGTGTTCAGGCCTCATTTGCCAACAAAGTGAGTGAGACAGCCTTAATTTGCTGACAAATTTGAATATTCACCGAAAAAGCACCCACACATCGCTAAAAATCCTCGATTTTGAGAAAAAACGTTGTTCAAAATTGCATTTTGCAGAAGCTCAGCCTCAGCTTGTTCTTAATTTGTTCTTAACTTTTGACCAGTTTTGAGGCTCGTGTTCTTATAAAATTGTTCTTATAAAAAAAGAGTGCAGATCAATAATCAAATTTTTTTATCTTTTTATTCTAGTCAATGCAAATAACGGCGTCATCTTCATTTACATTGTCCTCATAATCATCATCATCATCATCATCATCATCATCATCATCATCACCATCATCATCATCAATATTGGCTCTTGAACTGCATTAATTCTCACCATCGCTCAATAAGAGTAGCTCTAACTGTCTTTTGTCTGTCTTTTATAGTTCAATTGTACTATTTCTTTCATTCTTTCAATTTATTCCAGCTTTTCAACACAAAATTTGAACTATAAGACAGCAAAATTTCCAGACCACCTTTGAAAATAGAAATGGCTCTATACTTTCCGATTCTTATATTTATTCTTACACTTTAAATAATGCTCTGTTTATGAACTTTCATACCAGATTGATAGAGAATAGAGACTCGTTGACTGCTAGAGGCATCTCTTCTAAGTTGCCTCCCTATTAACAATGAATATATACCTTTTTCATTTTGATTTTCCTGAAATGCTGTTGGGTGTGAAAAAGCTGCAAGGGGGTAACATCAAATTTCTCAAGCCCCAAAGGCTCCACAGAGCTATTGGCTTTGCCTCTTATAGTATTGGTAGCATTTTGCTATCTCTGCTTTGTTAAAACCATTGGGAATTTTTTCGAGGAAGTTTATCCTCGAAATTTACCTGACGAAATTTGTTGTTGTTAATGTACAATTAGTTTTTAAGATTTTAACCTCTACAGATTTTATCTTCTTAAGTTTTCAACTTCTTAAGATCTGGCTTCTTAAGGTTTTATTTACTAGTTATAACAAGTAAACATTCAAAATATTATTGGTTTAGGTATTTCTTATGTAAAAACCTAGGTTGCTTTATTTTATTTAAAAAATTCTTAAAAACTCAAGAAAAAGCTCAAACTATTGTGAGCAGAAGCAAAATATAAATAAAAAATTAGCAGAAGCATGAATACAAATAAAAAATGTTCTGAAACTAAATGTCCATGAAACGTCTTTAGGATGGCAAAGACCGACTGTATAGCCGAGGGTAGTCATTCAAACTTTTCATATACGAGATCCATCCGGAGTTATCAAAATTCACCTAAAGGTATCCAAAAAAATTAACAGACCCAAAATTATCAAAAGTTTTTCAATGTTTCAAAGGAATTAGCTTGATTTGGCTTCTGTTCATTTTGAGAAGAACTTAACAGTAATGGTACTGACAGCCAAACCATGCGCAGTGATTTGTTCCCTATTAGAAATTGTCTGTTATTGGCAGCTGTCCGTTATTGTGAGTTGTCCGTTGTGAATTGAGCGCGCTTTCTAGCACTCTTAGAAAACCCTTTTTGAAATGAGCGTCCCTGGAAGTATGATTTATTTCGAAAGCTTTTTTAATTTTTGCTTTAGAGTATGTGGATCTTTAGTTTAAATTTTCTCTTTTTCGTATAATCCCTTACACCTGACATCCTTCGTATGTATGTAATGATATGCTTTTTCCATTTGTTTTCTGCATAGTTAGGCATGGATTTTTTCCATCTGTCTGCAAAATCCAATTAGCGTCCCGTCGTTATGTAGCAAGTTTGATGATCTTTTTTCTATTCAGGAGGAGAACCGAAACTTGAAGAAACAGCTTTCGCAAGCAACAAAAGCTGCCAAGCGAACCGACACAAGAGCGGATATGCTATCGTGAAAATGTGAGATTCTTGCTTGTGTGTTCTATAAATGCCTCCATGGTAGGTTGCTTTTTAACCAGAACAGTTATGTAAATTTATGAATAAATTGGTCTTTGTATCCATCTTTGAAGGATGCTTTTCAACATGTATCGTTGATTTCGATATTAAAAACAAAACTTTTTGTAACTTTTTTAATTTAAAAACCAAATCTTATAGCAAAATGTTCAATTTTATACCTAACCGAATACCGTTGGTTGAGAATCAAGTATTTCAATATACCATCAGTTAGCAGTAGATTCCAAGGTTAAAAAGGAGGTAGTGGCCTTTTTCTTAAAGGAGGCTTTAGCGTTAGCTTTATGTGGGAAGAAGGCAGGGTTTCCTTTTTAAGAAAAAATGGGAAACAAATTATACAACTAATGTTAATCATTTATTACCCTCGAGTCTGTGTCGTATAGACAGCATCCAACTAGAGCTACTTAAGCCCCCATCAAGGTACTCCCAAGCAAAGACATCGTTTTGCACGGAAAAAGCTTTTGGTCCCACCTCAGAATATTCATAACTCTGCCTGTTCAAATTTTAGATTCATAATTGTGCGGATATCCTGTAGCAGAGTGTGCAGTAGATAGATACTCCCTTTGTTGAGTTGTCATCTTAGATGAATCTATTCTGCAAGCTCGTTGCATGATTGTGAAGGGAGTTTCGTTGCATGATTGTGCTACAAACGACTTTCATCACTTTGTTTGAAGTCAGAGGTAAAGAAGGAGGATACCTAGACGCATTCCATGTATACTAACCTGCCAAGTTAACCTTTTTCTCGAGGTGAAGGGTATCCATTGGTTTTGGAATGCAACCCCTCTTCCGTTTATTAAATCTTTTTATTTCTACCTTACTTCTCTCAGGTGCCAGACTTGCCATCTCGGTGCCATCTCGGATACTATGTGCATGCTCTATTCATTGCACTTTTATTTTAGCCTGCAGCCTACACTTGAATCAGTTTGTCTAAGATTGTACATTTTTAACAGTGCTTAGTAGAGGTTCTTGTTAAGAATTCAATGACATGTAATATTTGTGTTAAGATCCGTATCTAAAAACGTATTAACTGTAAGTTTTTTTATAATCAGGAGTTTATGGTGTATTGGAATTTGTTGATAAGTGCGTCTAAATTTTGCCTAAACAAAGGATCACTCTTTGATCCATATATTCTGAACTTGAAGTGTGAATATAGTGTGTCCTCGAACTTTGCGTCTTTGTACTGTCAATTGTTTGGTGCGAGCAACATGCTGGTCTATTAGCTCATTTTAGTCCGTAAATTGTACCAATAAAGGATCAAACGTTAAATGCCCAGTTTTCCATAAAAAGGTTTAAAGAAAGAGAAAGAATAGTTAAAAGTTTGATCCATAGTGTATGCCTAGAGGAAAAGAAATGTATTCGATTCATATAATGTACTCTTTTCTCTGGAGGTTTGACCCATTCTGGTGGTTTTCTTTCCTCCCTTCCCATCCTCTGTTCTCTATGCGTACTTTATAAACTGCCACGAGGCACATGGGGTAAACCTGTTTTCGTCAAATAACTGTTTTCCCCGTTAAATCATTGTGCATGTTCCCCCTTTCGTGAAAGGAATGCTTTTGACTACATGTCGATGTGGCTAGTTCAAAAGTTTTTAAATGTGTCATATATATAAACCATTTATACCATGGTCTATAGAAATTCTCACTCATTTCTATTCCCTACAGTTTTACACCAACATATTTTCCCCAAAATTCATGTAACTTTCTCTTTTCTACAAAGCCATATGTAATCACAGCTGTACTCTAAAATACCTGTAAATGAATAGACTCCTTAATCCCGCCCTGGCACCTTGACCACTTTAATGAAACAACAGTGGAACTCAATCCAACTCATAGCAAGATCTAAATTTTTGTTTAAACTGTTATCATAAAATATCTGCAATGCCAGAAAAATGCCAGATACTTCTCATTTTCCTTCTCCCTTTTTCACAATCTACTCCTTCCCCTTTCTCAAACCTTCTCTAAATTAAACAAAGGTATGGATTTAGGTGAATATCACTTAGAACAGCCACTTACGTTACTTTTTAGAAAGCCAGGATTTGAATATAGAAAATATTGAGTATAATTTGAATATAGAATTGAATATAACAATTTAACTGGCTGAAAGATGGTCTGTTAAATCGCCGGTTTATTCCTCAAGAACATGGGGAATCCATGGCATCCCTTCTGAACACATCACGATTGTTTTTTGCTCTTCTTCAAATCCTCTTCAGAGAAGACCCTCCATGACTTTCTTGAAAATGCTTCGCTAGTGAGCATTTTTCTGTTTTCTTTCTATACATTGTTACACCAGAGAGATATTTTTTTATATCTAGGATATGAATGCTCAGGTTAAGTTTATAATTTTGACCCAACAAATTTTTTTCTGGATGGAAACAAACAAAAGGAGTCTTGATTACACGACTTCTTCAAATATTCAATACATGGAGAAGTAGCAAGAATGGCTAAGAAATGTGCCACACACAACACAAATGCCGATGATTTGCCAAATGTTGATAATTAATTGTTAAGAACAGCAACTTTACTAGCAGAAGACGAAATAATTGCTGGGCAACAAGTTTTAGAGAAATGCTAGGACGATATTTCGGAGCTTCAAGCTATAACAAGACCATCAACTGATTTTAAAAGGTTGCGGAGGAGGTGACTTGCCAGTGCTGCCTGTTTTTACATAGCGGAAATATGCTGCGTCAGCATTATTCTAAATTTGACGATATCTTAAAAGCCTGATCTAGAATGGAAAGCAGATGACCATGGAACCATATTTGTTTATATAATTTAGATTTTTGACAGGATAAGACAGTTGCTATTTTGCATTTCATTTTGTGCTTTCGGTTTTGGACTGGCCAATCCACTATTTCAAACATTTGCTGTCCCGAAAAAATTCAGTTTCCTGTGAGAGATCAAGAGAGCCAATTTAAATTGTAAATAAAAATTTGGATGAGCTCAGTTAATATTTCATAATTCTAACCTCATTCTTCGCGATCCTGGAATCAAAAGAGTTGTTTTTGCAGAAAGAGAAGATGACCACGAAATTGTCTATGCAAATCTTAATTAAGGAGAAATGTGAATTTCAACGAGATAATGAGTCGCCCAGCAAGAAAAACTGGGTAGTTTAGGTGCCCTACTCAACATAAGATGATCTTTGGTTTTAAGCTGTTGGAGCACTTACTCATCAGAATTAAAAGCAGCCTTCTCAATGGGGCTTCTTCAAAACGTCGAAAGGCGTTGGTTTAAGTATGGAAACGACTTTGTGATTTCCAGGTAGGTTTTCGCTGAGGTTTTCCGCCTAACGCCTTGACTACCCAGTATTGTCTATTTCTTTAGATGGACAGACTTATGTATGCAAAATTTATGATGTTTTCGGCTGACAGCGAAATTTTGTAGACTTGCAATGGCCATCAAATGCATAATTTAACAATTGAATATTCAAATTATAATTGGTGTAAATAGAATATTTTAAATAATTAGTGATTTTCACCAGTCGTCATCCAAATTCAACCGCAAAAATGTTTCATTATTGTGCTTTCTTGATTCAACCATTCAGGCAATTTAAATGACCTATTGAGTGCCATTGTTCGCGTTAATGATTTTGAAATCAGAAATAATATATATTTATGTTGTCACAAATTTATATATTTCAAATAGGCGCATTGGAAAATGCAAGATTTCAGCCTCTTTGGAGAAATTCAAAGTCTTTGAAATAATATTGTAAGGATATTTTCTTTAATGCCAGTACTGATCCTTCAGGCCATAATTGTTTTAATTATTCCGCATGTGATGGATCATTATACTTAACTCGGGTTTCTCATCTATTTTATTTCTTTATCTTTTGTATTTATTTATTCATTTATTCATTTATTCATTTATTCATTTATTCATTTATTCATTTATTCATTTATTTATTTATTTATTTATTTATTCATTTATGTATTTATACTGTATATTTATTAATGCCTCAGTTACCCCCTGGACGTAAGAATGTGTTTCTAATTGAAGACGCACAGAATTCGGGGGAAAATGCCAATGCTCTTTAAGCTAAAATGAGGTATTTGCTCACGCACAAGCAAAGTGTCTGCTGCGCATTCTTGATACTTATAATCATGCTTTATGTTGCGTCAAAGTATTTCAGTAAGACCTCGTTGTTATACCATAGTTGCCAAACTTTATCCTACCATGCCCGGTTTTTCAAACTCTTGTGTGCACAACAGTCCAAAATTTCAATTGCTCTCACAAGTCTTCATTAGAAATGGCGATGGATGCTGAACTCAGATATTGATCGCTGAACCAAAAGCAAGAAGCAACATGCTGCCAAAAACTCCACAGTCAGCCCCTTCATTGTCTTGATGTCCTTCGACATCTGTCTCACCTTGCAGGATGTACTGCTTCAAAGGATATTGTGTTCGTCTCAATGAAAACTATTTGGCTTTACTACAGCAAAACATGTATGCAATTATCAAAGGTATTAAGTCTTTCGATTTTTTCACGATTACCAAAGCAGATCAAAATCCCTTACGTACTGACAAAAGCATATCATACGCTTTTGAAAGTATGCCTATTTCTATTCATCTGGAATCAACAGGCCATCGGACGTTTAGCATTCACTAACCAAGAACTGGAAAATGATAGGAAAATAAAGGACTGGCCATCATCTTAACTTTGTGAGCACTTATACCAGGTAATTGTGTATACCTTTTCTCTTTACCCACTTTTGTATCACCAAACTGTTAGAGGAAATGAAGCTCTGTTCAGTATTGCCTTTATTATCGGACTGCAGCTAAAAAGGAAAAGCCTTCACTCTTTTGAAGCAGAAACAAAAGCCTTTTGACGGAAACAAGGAAATGTCGCTAGCGCTTGTTGGGCCGATCGTCAAGAGTTCAAACTAGAAGATTCAGTTAATCGAAAGTTAGTGTGCCTTTTGTTTCAATGTTAGAGTGTTAAAAATAAGCGGCAAATGTCAGCATCACTTATAAAAATGTAGAAACTGGAATACAAGTACTACATTTAATTTGTTTTTGAATTACACTGAACGCCTAATCATAGAAAAAATTGACAACCTTTATAATGTGAGTGGAGTGATTTCTATTGTCTGAAGCAGCCAATCAAAAGCCAATGTTCACTGGTGATCGCAATAATCGTGATACTCGGGCATTGCAAAGCTACTTCATAACACTTTTGTAAAAGCATAATTTTGCTAAAATGAGATGATAAGAGTGTCAGATGATAAAATGGAATGTTTTTCTTGGTCCTTTAACTCCAGGTTATCTAAAAACAGTCAATATATGTAGAATAACAAACCATGCAAATAGCAAATTATAAGAGATGATTATTCGTTAAAAACTGTGTGGAATGATGATAAATCTAAGTTTTTAAAATCTTAGCTTGTTTTTACTCAGTTACCAACGCCCTTCGAAGCCGACTTTGTCACAACTGAAAATGCGACACAGGAGGTATGTAATGTTATTTTTTATTTAATAAACAATAATTCAAGGAAAGCTGCAGATTATAATTGCTTATGCTTTCGACAGGGAGAGAAGCTTTTAAGCGTCTGGAAGGTAACCTTTTGTCATCTGTATTAGTATCAATGGGTAGTCCGGAACAAGAAAAAATCCAATTTGGGTGAGCATAGGACAGTCAGCTTGCTTTTGAGGTATAGGAACAGTGAAGTAGCTGGAGAGAAAGCAGAGGAAGCGCCTGTTTTTCCCTTGGAAAAGTAACTTATTTAAGAGAACTCTACACCCAAACTGGACCTCAAACCTCATCACGAAAGCCGTCTCAGAGGTGTCCTTCTTTGGAAACATTTATTTTTAATAAATCTTGACCCAATCAAGCTTTCTTCAAGAAAGATGTGGAAGAAGTTCTTTCTTTCTGCAAGCGTTTTAAAATATTAAATCAATCATGCATAAACGCATACACTTCATCGTACCTTACTTTCAGGATGTCGAGGTGACACCTGCTATGTTTCAGAAGATGATTTTAATCAAATTTTGATTTACTTTTCGCAGTTTGTCATTTAATTTGATTTTGCTATAATAATCATCTAAATTTATTTCGCCATTATATTCTGAAAGCCTAAAAAACTAGCTAAAACACAGATTTTGGAAAGGAACATAACAAAGAAATATCAAAGAAAAATGATTTAGAAGACAAAGATTTGCCACTTATTACTTCATCATTCAAGCACCTTAAGACTTCTGCTACCCCTGTGCGGTAAAACTACACAATTTTTGCTAATGGGGAAAGGGCTAGCGTTTGTCCTCATGTTGCTTACGTGGCTGTTGTTGTTGTTTATACTGAAGCTACGCAGAGGCATGTAATGGAACCACAAAAACTGAACTCAGTATCAGTAAGGCAACTTCTCTTATATCTTTCTATAACAGGACTTGTGTTTTTGCTCGAGGTGCTTGTGCATGTGCTTGTGCATCTTTCTATAACAGAAATTCTTCGTTATGCTAATAAGAGTTCGGTACTCAACATTTGCGGAAAATCTTTCGTGTTTGTGCGTGGCAGTAGATTCACTTAAATAGGATCTCATTGCATATTTACATTTTAAAAAAATTCAGAATAAATTCAACATGATTTGGAACCGCATCATATTCCTCTCTGTAATACATTAAAATGTATAAAATTTCTCAGAAAGGCGTTCAACATTGTGTTTCTTACGAAAATTAGAACTGGAGGAATCAACAAAATAGCTTTAGTGCAGGTATTTTCAATTCGTACTGAATATAGAAACTGAGTGACATAAAGGGACAATTATTTTATCATTATCATTAAAAGCTTGACGTATTTTCAAACTTTAACATGAGATTAGAACAAGAACTCGTAAGCTGAACATCATGCATTCATCCTCCATCCATTTTCTTGTGCAAATTTCTTGGAAGGCAGATTTCGCTTTTAGACTTGTTTGAAATGGCTACTTTAAGGGGAATTTTTCACGGAAGACAAGTCTCTGAGCAGTGATAAATGATCCTTTAAATCACCACTAACATTAAATATGATGATAGCAATGTAGCTACTTACTTCGTGGCAGTAATTTCACCGATAAACACTAGCTACTAAACTTCATCTTCATGTTAAAAAGACTTCAAATAACGAGACGTAAATACGTATTTACCATGCCTCTCTAATTTCCTCCATACACATGTTAACCCATTAGTTAACTTTGTATTTCTTTCTTTATACAACTAATAATGCACCAACGAACACTGTATCTAATGCCAATAACAAGCCTCAAGTGTGACCAACCTACTTTTTACCAGCAAACCGATAAGTATGTGAGGAAGGAAATTAAAAGTGAAAAATATAAAAAACTCTACAAGTTCCTATATGCAGCACTTTAGCGAGAAATATAAGCATATTTTGTCCTGAATCTTTATCACTAGTTTATACGTACATAAGTAAATTTATACACGATCATCCATATGAAATAAACTACCAATGAAGCACAAACCCATGAAACTTTTATAAAGAGATTTTCTGTGAAGCTCCACACGAGTATGCTAGTACAGTGCGATGCTTTAACAAAATAATGACAATATACTAAAATGAAAGATTCTGACTTTGGGAAGCGCACCTTGATAATCAAATAAATAAACAGTGCGGCGATATAAAAAGACATTGTAATAGTATTTTTCGACTTCTCTTGACATGAATGTACCAATTATACCAAAGGATCCACGTACCAATTGTACCATGTCTTTTTCTCGCCGTACTGGTTGATTACACTCATTTTTTATAAGAAACTGGCTATAAGAAACGAGTAATGGACAGTCAGAAAAAAATAAGAAACTTCGGTACTCGAAGCAAAATTATCAAGAAACTATTGAATCGTGGTAAATTTGAGAACAACGAAATTTTGTAAAATCCAAAAACATGGTTGCCCTGATGGCCTTGAAATTAAGACACAAGGGATAAAAATATACTTCCCACGTCTAAATACAGCGTCAGAATGGAAGCGGATCTCTTGACGTGATAAAAAATGGTCACGAACATTTCATAACATCATTCATGACATCATAATTAAGAAACTCGTAAGAAACAGTGAGTATTGAAATTTCCAGAACACTAAGAAACTGGAGTACTCAACATCGACCTTTGTTTCTATAAAAAAATGAGTGTATTCTAAGATAAGCAAGTAATTTAAATACCAAACATTAATAAGTCGACTATGATAAATGGCTTTGAACAAGAATAAAAAAGACGTATCGCAGTCTTGTTAATTTTTAGTACGTAATTAATCTCCATGCTCTTAGTTCATTGTCTGAGGTCACTTTCTCGTTACCTTTTAATTGCATCTTCTATAGCATGTATATATATAATCAGGCCTCAAGTAAACCTTGCTGCAATTTTAATTAGGGTTTAATGTTATGAATTTGCATAAAATATTAATTAAAATATGATTATGGTAGTATTTAATACAATAATCGTCTTACTCACTGAGATTTGAGTATTTCAAGGTTTGCAATTCTTTTGATAAATACGTAGGCCTAAAAGAATTGCTCAGGAAGTTTAGTAACGATCTTTCCCGAATATTATTGTTTTCTTAGAGAGAACTTCCCGAATGGAGTCAGAACTGCGATAAATGTTGTTTGTCAAGAGAGGCTACAGTCCTCCCGTTCTCTATGTTTCTTTTGTCTGCGAATAAACAGAGGAATGATGTAGATTGTTTCTGTACGGAGAAGAAAATATAAATTTTTCCACGATAAAATGTTTCCATGATAGCTCGTTATATTCTTTTTTATCCTTGTTCTGAAGCGTTGAGGCTCTCCACTATTACGAGAGTCAACAGTATGATACTGCTGGTTTATAAGTTATTGTACAATTGTTGGAAAGTTTGGTATTTTTTTCAACCTGACGCACAAATCCTTCCTTAACTAAAAAGCAGATTTCAATTTTCAAACATCCTTTCAACGTTCTGTCCTGATCATTCCTGACAAGCCTTTTAACTGAATTGTAATCTTGCTATTGTAGCTTTACCATTCAAACAATTCTATTTTCATTTTTCCAATGTATTCAAAGTAGTTTTATTTTTCTAAAGAAAGAGTTTTCGTTAGTTGCCATGTAATCTGCTAATTAGCGGCACCAATCCAAAGTCAGTGTACTTCTCTGGAAAATTACTAGTTGTAAAAAAAGCAATGCCATTCTTTCAGGGATCACCCTAACAGATTTACCAACAAAACATAAGTGACAGCATGTATGATTGCAGGAATTTTATTTCCTTTGAAACCTGGGATAATCTCCAAATGTAGCCTACACTTAAGCCCATTTTATTTTTTCCAATAACTCTATTGATTAACCCCCCCCCCTAACTACTAGGTTTCTCATCTTGTAAAGCCTTGTAATTTTTTGGCCCTGACAGACAGAGCAAATCTGAATTAACAGCTTAGAATATAATTTTGACAAATATTTGAAAGTGGATACTTAAAAGTATTGACAAAGGAACAAAAAACACATTGGCATGACATCGATGATGACAAAGACGTCGTCGAGGAATGATAGAGGGGGGGGGGGGGGTAAACAACGATAAGCACGATGACGTGAAAATGACACGGACAGTGGAAGAATTTGATGACGTAAGTAATAAAGGGGTCATTTAGGCAATGATCCAGTCATGCTTATTTGTTTACTGCTGAACTTGGCTCTAAAAATAAAATATCTTATTAACAGCTTCAAGAAAATCATCAACAATTGAAAACATTTGCAATCCCTAATTTTTTTTAGAATCTAGACAAATTATTCATGACATGTTTCTCCGGGGTTCCAGATAAAGACCAGACAGATGACAAACTCAGGCTAAAATTCGCATAAAAAGGCAAAATCAAAATATTTTCCATAAATACACGCCGGGAGTTTCAGGAGCGATGTGGCAAAAATAAAAAGCCCTAGAGCATTTCTCGAAACAAATACTAATACAGGGGCCCTTATTCTGAAAACCTACAAATTTCTTGCTTGACAACAAAATCAATGCAATTTGATTGTAAAAAAATTAATTGACGAAACTAGCCAAGCTAAGTATCTCACCGAGAATAGTAAATATTTCCAAGCATGCGTCTCTCAAATTATCTTCCATACTCAAATCGAGCCTCATCAACTTTCTTCTTCAAAAAATTTTTTCGTTAAATTTTGTGATGACCCTTAAACAATGAGGTAGCTACTGGGGGGTGGGTCATCATCATCATCAGTAACGGAAGGGTCAAGGCTGACCCGCCGTGGCACACGCAATGGTTGTCCGCCAAGTGTCCTTGTCTTGCGCCTTCCGAAGCAGCTCGGCCATGGTCATTCCCAGTAAATCTTCCACGTCGTTCTCCAGTTTCCTTCGTGGTCTTCCTCGTTTCCTCTTTCCGTCTACCATTCCCGAAAGAATGTCATTTCCCAAGCCTTTACTTCTCGCAACATGGCCAATAAAAGATAACTTCCTTTTGTTGATGCTGTTTATGAGGGTTGCTTGGCCGATCCTTTCCAGGACCCATTCGTTCGTTTTCCTTTCTCTCCAACTTATACGCATAATTCTTCTGTAACACCATATCTCGAAGGACGTCAGTCTGTTCCTGTCACATTTCTTGAGGACCCAACATTCACATCCATAAGTTGCTACAGGAAATACTAGCGTATGGAGGATTCGGATTTTTGATTGGAGTGTGATCGAGCGGTCTTTCCAAATGTTGCTGAGGCTTACTACTGCACTTCTTGCTATGGCCAACCTTCTTCTGATTTCTTTGCTGTCATTGCAATCGTTAGTAAAGTTTGCACCGAGATAAATAAAATTATCCACTGTTTCAATGACTTCGCCGTTAACAGCAAGATCTCGCATTTCCATGTTGTCTGGATCACCAGCCATCTTCATGACTTTCGTCTTCTGCGTGTTTAGCATCAGTCCTGCCTGCTCGCTTGCTACTTTGACTCTTGTGACGAGGTCTTCCAGCTCTTGCATGGATCCAGCAATAAGGACAATGTCATCAGCGTACCTAAGGTTACTGACGGTTCTTCCTCCCACTTTTATGGATCCCTTGAATCCGTCTAGAGCTTCTCGCATAATTTTCTCAGAGTAGACATTAAAAAGATGCGGCGACAGTATACAACCTTGGCGGACTCCTTGACCGATGTTGAAGAAATCTGTCATGCCATAAGTGGTTCTTACAACTGCTTTCTGGTTGTCATAAAGATCTTTTATGAGATGGATGATGTGCGTTGGAAAGCCCATCTCAAACAGTGCTTTCCACAGTGTCTCGTGGTCGACTGTGTCAAATGCCTTCCTGTAGTCTATGAAGCACATATACAGGTTATGGCACCGCTCTCTGTGTTTTTCCATTATCAGCTTCAAGTTTAGAATTTGATCTCGTGTGCCTTTGTTTGCACGAAATCCACATTGTTCATCTGCAATTTCTTCATCTAGTTTACCTTTCATACGACCGGCTATAACTTTTAAAAGGATCTTGCTGGAATGGCTGATTAAAGATATTGTTCTGTTGTTACTGCATTCTAAAACGTCTCCTTTCTTTGGGATGGGTACAAAAACTGATGTAATCCAATCCTCTGGCCATTTTCTATCTTTCCAGATCTTTTTGCAGAGAACATGGAAAAACTCGACGACATTCTCTCCACCGTTCTTAACAAGTTCCGCGGCCACTTCGTCGATACCTGTGCTTTTGTTGTTTTTCAAATCATTTATGGCTTTCTGGATTTCACTCCGCAGAGGGGGCGGTTCTTCTTCGGTTTGGTCGAACGCAAAGTTGTCGTGTGCTAAGTTGTCATTAATTTTATACAGATCTTCGCAATATGACTTCCATCTTTCTTTGACATCATCTCCATTGCACAAAGCATTACCGTTTTCATCTTTTATTGTGTCAATGGTTGGTTTGAACTTTTTGGTCAGATCTTTGATTCCTCGATACAGATCTCTGGTTGAATTAGTTATGGAGTTTTCTTCAATTTTCTTACAGACTCTGTCTATTTGCTGATTTTTGTCTTTTCTCATCATTCTTTGTACTGTTGCATTTTGTTTTTTGTATTCGTCGGTTGTTCCTTTCAGACATCTTCGTTTCTCGATTTCTGCTCTTGTTTCTTCTGAGATCCAATCATTTTTTATCTTTTTTCGCTTTTGGATAGTTTGCTTTGCAACTTCGACTAGACATTCCTTGCCTAACTTCCAGAAGTCGTTAGGGGGAATTTCTTCAGTTTCACACTCTAGCAGGGATTCGAATTTGTTGTTAATGTCAATCTTGTACTTGTCGCCTAGAGTGGAGAAATCTAGACGTAGCGTTGGTGGTGGTTGATCTAATTTCTTCAGTCGCATTCGGATCCTGGCGGACAGAAGTTGGTGATCACTGTTGCAGTCGGCTCCTGGTAGAGTTCTTGCATCTTTCAGGCAGCTTTTCCACTTCTGTTCGATCATGATGTAGTCGATTTGATTTCTGATCGTTCTGTCAGGCGATGTCCAAGTGTACAGTCTTCTTGGATGCTGATCAAAAAGCGTGTTGGCTACGACAAGATTGTTTACTTTACAGAAGTCGATGAGAGTTTCTCCTCTTTCGTTTCTGATGCCAAGTCCACAAGTTCCGTGAGTTGGTGTGGCTGTGTTTGCTGTTCCTACCTTGGCATTCAGGTCTCCCATCACGATTTTAATGTCACGGCTGGGTATGGCGTCTAATGTCTCTTGCAGTTGGTTGTAGAATTCTTCAAGTTCATCGTCACTGGCAGTGCTTGTTGGAGCATAGCACTGTACAATGCTGAGATTGTATGGCTTGGCTTTGATACATACTTTCAGGATTCTGTCTGATATTGGCGAGTAACCTATCAATGCATTTGCTGCTTCTTTTGCAAGGATAATGGCTATTCCATGGCTGTATCCGACTTCTTTTCCTGAGAAGACGACTTTGAAGGAGTCTCCGCTGACAAAACTGCCGCAGTTGTTCCAGTTTGTTTCTGCAATTCCCAGTATCTGGATCTTGCTTCGACTCATTTCTCTGCACACAGTGTCAAGCTTTCCTAGTTGTTTAAGTTTGCGTACATTCCAAGTGCCAATGCGCAACTCGTTCCGCATATTGTGGCATTGTTTTCCAGTAGCATACTTGTCGTGTCCAGCCTGGTTACCCGCTGGATAACGCGTCCCTTGGTGACCCGCGCGACGGACGATGCGGTATGGGGTTTTGTTTCGTTGTACAACCATTTTGTGTGTGGTCAGGAGCTAGGACTAGGTGGAGTAGAGGCCCCAAGTCTCTTTCTTCAACCGCAGTGCTCGCTAACTGAGCAGGTGATCTCTGCCATTTGCATGGTTGCACCAAACCTTTGCCAGACATACAAAGCTGGGATGGCCATGGTCCGCAGTTGCACCGCAGTGTGCCCATCTCCGCAATCCGCTATCCTGCTGCCAATAGCTTCACCGTTACCCTAGCACGGGGAGCTGATAAGGTACTACTCCTTGCTCAAGGGAGCCCCAGGGTGCAGTTTACCGTCGTACCCAGGACAAGGGCACATTGGGGGGTGGGTGTGGGGGTAAAATTCAGACAAATACTCGGGGGAAAAAATTGGGCGTTGGCAAAGTTTTTTTATTTCTTAACGTAAAACTTAAATTTGAATATAAATTATCATATCATTTATTATTTATCAATAGGGATAAAATACATTACATTCAACTAACTTTTATTTTATTAAAATCGACATTACTTGATTTATCAATATGCTCTTGCTATATAATTCTTCACTATGTACTTTTGCTAAGTTTATACCAACCAAAGAAATATCCGCAAAATCTCAACTGAAAAGGCCTACAAGGCCAAAAATAATTAAAAGGCAAAAGACAAATTTTCCAGGCAATGTTGTCTCGAAAGAGGCTAAAATTGGAAACTTTGGCCTGAAATAGACCAATCTGGCAACCCTGGTTTTCTCCTAACATATAGAATAATGTAAATACCATGACACAAAAGAAATAACTTTTAATATAGAGTCATTACATTGTGGCAACCTGCAGCCAGGTGTTAAAAAGATTTGAAAAGACAGTGCATAGCTAGACATTATTACTATATATAAATATATGGTATATAAAAACATGAATTCTATCAATAAAAAGGGTCATCAAATTGTTACAAATTAGAAGAAATGTATTTTTATGGTTGTCATGCAATTAACAGTTTTAGATCATAGGATAAATACTCCAGAGCGTCTTGTCGTGTGTCATCAAATTTTTTTGAAGTCCTGTATAGAGTCTTATTCGCTACATGTGTCAGCTGTTAGGACATTTCTTGCTTAAAATTTCTTGACATTGCATTAGAAAAGGTTCGAAAAAGATATGCTTGCATGGCAATTTTCAGAAAAATTTGCCTCCTTGTTTAAGCTCCTCTTGAAATAGCTCCATCAAAAAATTTTAAATCAATAGACCTTCAAAGGACAAAGTCATAGATTTGCGGTAGATTTTACTATATCACTCTGAAGTTTGCGTTAGTCTAGGGAGCGAAGCCAACTGATTTTGCAGGATGAACTCCTTTTATGCTGAACTCATTTTTTGCTACCCCCTGGATCATATGGTTACGATTGCCCTTCTCCATAAACTATTGGTTTCTTCACGAGGAGAAAATCCATACATAGCATATTTCTATAATTATATGAAGTGGAATCTAATGTTATTAGGTTCAAAGAGGCAGTTTAATTATTTGTCCTTTGACATACAGTCTTCTTAAAACCAATTTAAAGGGAATATTTTGCAACGTTAATTCAAGATTTGTTTTCCACAAAACCAGATTGCTTGACCATCATCGACAACTGCTGACCTCTGGTTTGTGTGTTCTAAACTGAAGCTGAGAAATGAAAAGACAATGGCCGTTTGAGAGGTTAAACTGAAGGGGGTTTATAGGGTGCCTAGTTCTAATGTGTTTCGAATCATCCCTTAGTATAGCCTAGACGTAATAAAATATCCTGTGATTTGGATTCATATACAATTTTTTGTGTTTTCACTACGTTTTTTTAGCTTCATGTCTATTTCAATGAGTAAAAAACATATTTTGACTCCTCAACCATCAATCTAATTCAAGCAATTTTTTCCATCTGAAAAATATCTTAATGATCTTCCATGTCCTCACAACACAATGCTTTGATAATTAATAGTAGACTTTACACAGAGGCTGAAATGTTACACAGTGTTCTCTTACATACGTAGAGTTCGTATGTTTTAAATATAGGCTTTGTTTACGTTCTGCAGATGGAGACAAATTGTGCTAAAATGAAGACATTAGAATTTGCACAGCTAAGCAAACAAAACATATCAGGTGTTAATTTTCAGAAAAGCTAGAAACGAGGGGCAATTCACTCTTGCAAATAGCGTACGAGATTTTCCCTAAAACAAAAGGATTTCCAGGAATTTTAAGATAAAACAATAGGATTCTCACAAAAAGTGTACGAGATTTTCTTGGAGTGATTAAACGTTATTGCATAAGGCTTACCAAAAATGTCTACCATATATAGATCAATAAGCACTCATTTTCTTTAAAGTGCCCCCTCCAATTAGCGTCCAAACTATTTTTGCCAAGTTTGAATAAAGAATCCCCTTTATAATGCTCTGAAAGTGGTTGTCATGCTTAGTCCAGAATTGACTGAAAGGCAATAGAAGCAGAGACAAGGAAATGGTGAGCCATTATACAGATAGAATAATTCGATGCTGAAATAATCAGGATCATGTAATTGACAATGATTTGGATGAGTATGAACACGAAGACGTGGAAAAAGGACGAAATGTAATAGATTTAACTATTAATGTTATATATCATGTTATTTTGCTTTGAGATTTATTCTGTTCACACGAGTTTTGTAAAACCTGCTTTTCTGAATATGTTTCGGACAATGAAATGAACCCCCTCCTATAAACGCGCTTTCCAAAAATACCTAACCCTAACCCTAACCCTAACCCATCTGAATTTGTCTTTCATACGAGCTCGACAATTTATCGCAAAACGTACGACATTTCCAAGTGGCTGAAAGTTTGTAATAGAAGGGCTCAATGCCTTGGTGATTAGCCCAAAGAGTACCTTTATTTTCTGAATTTTCATTTTTCTCAAAAAGTACAATACGAACGTTTCATAAAAGCAATAGATTCGCAAAATCACTAAAAGTTTGATGAAAGCGCACGATTAACGCACTGGCTAGTTGTGTAATATTAAGTATACTTTTAGGTTAAAAAATTTACAAAACGTCAAAGTCTATGCTATGTTTATGATAAAACAAGGACTTTCTTACCGATTATAAGCTTAAGTCTATAGCAATTATGTAATTTAAGCTGTAATTAACAAGAACACGAGTAGAAAAGATCAAGGAGCCATATTAGAAGGTCTAAAGCCGCAAAGCACGCAAAATGAGCCAAAAAGCCACAATCTGCAATAATGAAAATATAAAATTACATCAAAATTTATTAATTTTGTCTTACAAAATGTAAAAGGGCATTTATCTGAACTCGTAGCCGCGCCATGGAAAGCATGTCTTTCCCAACATTCCTTTTTAAAGTCGCAATCTGCGCAATAGCGGCTGCCAACTTTGGAATCAAATTGTAAAGTCCACCAGTCAAAATTCTATCTATTACATCGAGTCGTCGTGTAAACGAAGGGAAGGGCATAAGTAGCTTGCAACTAGCACTGATTCTACGAACTGACTGAATTTAATTAGCAAACAAGAGAGGTTAGCACAGCGACAAATATAGTGTTACTGCAAAATTTAACAGTATAATTTTAATAGCAGAGATATCAATTTAACAATAACAGAATTTAAGCGGCGGGTGTCCAGGAGTGTAGATTGTCGTGCAACCTTAGAAAACAAAAACACAAAGAACAAGCTACTGTATTTAATGTATGTAATGTATTCACAAACAAAGTAGAATTCAAAACACTAACAGTTTATGTGATTATACTGTAACTCCATTTGTAAGGAAACGTCTCATTTAACGTGATAACAAAAAATTTGGAATTATAGATCCTTTGCATACTTTGATGTAAAGAACAGGGCGGTTATATGTTGCATTTCTTAGCATCACACTTCATGCGACCATCCAGCAGTTTAACTAATTTCTTCAGTGAGTGTACAGCAATGCCTCTAGGCATCAGTATCGACCAGAAAATCTAATACAAGTAAACTCATGCATAATTAAAATAATTTGACTAGCTGTTTGTTATTTTCTTTGCTTAAGTGTGCTTAACTGGCCTAACCAGCATTTTTTCATGGATTGTTAGCAAAAGTTCAGGTTAGTCGGAAAGGGTCGATAATGACGATAGAGTAGACAAAGAGGAAATGAATTCTATTCAAAACTTTCAACAAAAGGACAGTCCAGTTTTAAATCATCACAGCTCACTTTTGTACAAATAAGGATGCCTTTCTTTACACAAACTTGTCAGGGAATTGGATTTATGCGTTTCAAAAATTAAGACATTGATTGAAAATTATCATCGAAAATAGAAAATTTATGCAAAATAATTTTTTGTACTTAGCGGATGATAAAATGCACATTTTCATAGAAAAATATCTGTTGCAAATTAAAGATTATGCACCATATGCACAACAACCTATTTTGCGTGCTGACTAGCTCATACCTAACAATTCTGTTATCATTCGTCCAATTTTTCCTAGTATAATGTTTTCTTTACTATAGTTCATAGATACCAACTCTTTATGTTTCTCAGGGCACCCATTTGTTTCCCAAGTTATTATGACGAAAGAATAAGTCAGAGAAAGTAATAATGGAGTGAAATGAGACATGCTGGGATGCATTTGTTGACATTTGGTCGAAAGGAAGAAGATATAAAGGAAGAGGGAGGCAGAAAAGAATAAGCAGAAGCAAAATTACAAGAAAACAAAAGAAAAAAGGCGATGATCATCATGGTGAAAAAGAAGTGCAAGAAGAATAAGAAAATTGCGAAGAAGATGGTGATGAAGGGGAAGAATTACAAAACATTACGAAACCAAAAAAAGGAGATGATGATGATGACTAAGATGATAAAGGCATTTAGTAGAAGAAGTGCAAGAAGAAAAGAAAGGATTCTGATGATAATGATGATGAAGGAGGAGTATAAGAAAGTGCAAAGTGAATAAGAAAAAGAAGAAAAAAAAAGCTGACAAGCATGCTGACGACGAAGTAGAAAAGAGCAAGAAGAATAGAAAAAGACGAAGAAGTTGATGAAGATCATGCTTATGAAGAAGAAGAAGCACAAAAGGTTAAAGGAGAACAAGAAAAAGACGAAGAAGTTGATGAAGGTCATGCTTATGAAGGAAAAGAAGCACAAAAGGTTGAAGGAGAACAAGGAAAAGACGAAGATAATGATAATGACTTTGATGATGAAGGCGATTAAGAGGAAGTGAAAGAAGAAAAAAGTAACGATGATAATGATGATGAAGGAGAAGTAGAAAAATAAGTGCAAAGTGAATCAGAAGAAGAAGAATATGGTGATGGTCATGCTGATAAAAGAATTTAGGTAGAAAAAGAGGGGCAAGAAAGATCATGATTATAATGATGGCGAAGGAGAAGCAGAATAAGAGGTGCAAAGTGAATCAGAAGAAGAAAGAAAACAATGCTGGCAAGCATGCTGATGAAGAGGCAGGAAAAGAGCAAGAAAATCAGAAGAAGACGAAGATGTTGACGAAGTTGATGATAAAGATCATGCTGATGAAGGAGAAGAAGTAGAAAAGATTGAAGGAGAACAAGGAGAAGACGAAGATGATGATAATGTTGATGAATGCAATGTAGTAGAGAAAGAAACGCAAGAGGAATAATAATTAGGAGAAAATTATAATGATGATTTAGATGAAAAATAGAAGAGATTTTCAAGATAGTATGGGCTTTTTGGTGTTAATGAAATCAAGCCCAGGCTTTCCATGTGCTGGAATATCAAAACCAGGAGGCAGGGTTTATTCTAAGAAAAATTTACAACACCACAAACTCAAGTACTGGTATTTTTTCTGTAAAGTGTTATGATTTACTGAAAAACGAGCCCAAAATAACAGTAGAACGAGAACCACTGGTCTCAAAAGTTAAATCTTTCGTTTGGCTTCATTGTTGGAATTGGCGACAGAAAATATTTACGGGGTATAAAGGTTGGTGTGGTTTCATCTGACAAGGATGTAAACGAAGAAATAAACAGCAAAGATTAAAAGCTATGGTGTTTTTAAGTATGCTGGTACTTGTAATGACATCAAAGTATTGTATATTATCAGTTTATAAAAGGTTAAAATGTTTGTTTTTTAGAAAATCCAGATGACCACTTTAAAAAACCATAGGCTTACCCCAACTCGCTACTGTTTTTCACACTGTTATACAAAACTTTTTACGACTATCGTTCTCTTTAACCCTTTCTGAAATGTGATCGCCTCTAAAGGCCCCTCAAGAATCTATGTCAAATTATTCTTTGTGATTGCTGCCGTGTATATTTGCATGATCGTGTCTTCTTCATTCAAGGTCCGCAAGACCTTCAACCTCTAGTTCATTTAAAGGTTAAGAAATTTTGCTTCGTTGGCTCGATAACATAATTGGCAGATCGGATTAGAGCTTCTGCTGCAAAGGCCTTAAATGTTACAATTATTTGTCAATTATTTAAAAATGTATGAAGGCATGCGGATTGGCTGCTGTTGCTTGTTGCCATCTGTTAATAAATTTATGAATTGGAGCTGTCGGATGTAGTGAGAATTCCTGATTTTTTTCATCTTTATGTTCAAATATCTTCTTTATCAGTTATTTCCTTCTGACGACCTTCCATGTATTTTTGCAAAAGAGTGCTAAAACAAGGTAAAATTGGTTGCAAAATGCTTGCCTAGCTACAGTATGCTACAGTGACAAAGCCCTGAACTAGCCTGCTTGATCAAACTCTAATAGCGAAATGGCACTTAAACCTCAATTGCATAGCAACACAAAGGAACAGAATTTGAGTGCATTAGATAATAGGCGTAGCGTAGGAAGCAATTGAGGGCAGTAGCACATAAAGGCAAAAACTAGTTTGAAAAATCGAGGGCATGTGTCACCTACGCCCCTGGCTCCTAGTGTACATTTTGGGGATAATGTATTGATTAAAGATATTGTAATTTTGAAAAAAACACAGAGAAAAGTACAACCATTTTTATAGTCATCAAGTGCTTTCTATACTTTCTCTATAACATAAACTCTCTTTTCAATTTATGACGCTTGACACATTTTCACACAACGCTTTTTTTGTTATAGTTACTTAGTAAATTTCACTGTCAAAATATAGCATCGACTTTAGTGATTCTGTCTATGCTGATGAATTTATGAAAGAATGTTTTCAGGCCAGATTAAAAAGTCAAAGGAAATTTGAACATTATGACCATCTTCTAAGACAAATTTCTTAATTTTTGTACAATCTCCTTCTTTTTTCCTTCCTATTTCCATTTCCTTCTTTTTTCCTTTCAAAAGCACAAATTTCCTTTTGTAAGGAAATCACCTTCCAAGGGGAAGCACTGGCCGGATAGACGTGGTCCAAGCCTTTTTTAATTGAAATCTACCAAATTTTTGGCCACTTGAGCGACAATATTATCGCAAAGTTTAGGAAACACAATAGGCCAGTAGTTGAATTCATCGTCGGTCGTGCGATGGTCACATGGTTGCTTATAATTAAAATCTGATTTGAAATCTTTGAAATGGCGACAAAATTCGTCTCGTGTCTATAATTAAAAAAACCTGTAGTCTTCTGTTATTTAATTTCTATTTCAATTTCTATATTACCCAGCTAACATAGTTTACCAGCTCACATAGTCTGTGCTGGCTGCTGTCATTTATTGAAGAGAACCAGAGCTCTGCAAACAACCACATTGGATCAACATCAAAATGTAACTGGATAGCTGTTGCGAATGTTGCAACAATTGAGCGTTTGCAGATATGAAGTTTTGCTAACTTTGATATGTGGATGTTCGTGGAAATTGTTGAATTGTTTAAGACTTAGAGGAGCTCTCTGTAAAACCCTCACATAAATAATGGGAACTGTACAGAATATCTCAGAGTACTATATAAAGTATGTAATGTGAATATAAATTACATAGCATGAAAATATATGAATACGTTAAGTAAATAACACGTTCTAGTACATATAGAATAGCTTTTAAACTTTTTATATGATACAATGAGCCATATGTGTGCTATAGTCTTTCCTGAACCCCTTAAGTCTTATTGAAGACCTGAAAATGTGCCTGGATAAACAAGATGTGGCTGGTAAAGTGCTTGAAGGTCCTTCAACAGCATTTGATGGCTAACCCCCATATACTTCTACCAGCAAAATTGAAATCTGATGTGAATGAACAAGCTGACGACCTGGAACCCAAACATTTTGGTTTGGTTTTGGTTTTTGTGAAGATTTGGTTTTGTGAACATTTTTTGGCGCCCAATGATGATAAAAGCAAGTTTATTACTTTTAGGGCCAACCGATCCAATTTAGAGGAATCTGAAATTTAAGTGAATGGTTCTACTTTATAAGAAAATACAAATGTTAAACTGTTAAGAGAAACACTGGACCATCAACTAAGATTAGAAGAACATATTAAAACTTTTTGTAAAGAAGCTGGGGAAAAGGTTAACTCTCTAGCCAGGATTGCTTCGCCTTAGGATGAATCTAAGCGAATTCTTTTAACGGAAACGTTCGTTTCATCATTATTTTAATTATTGTCCTCTTATTAGAATGTTTTGCAGTAGAAAAGTAATAGCTGGGAACAGGATTAATTAAAAGGGAAACGAGAATAGCTCATGATGATTATGAATCAGCTTTTCAACAACTTTAATAAACATGAAGCAATAACTTCTCATGAGAAAAATTTACAATATATTGCGATAGAAATTTATAAAACAGTTAATGGTTTGAATCCACCTTTCATGGATGAAATGCTTTCCATAAATGAATGCTCATATTACTTAAGAAACTCCCAATTCAAAACTGCGGAGCCACATTACAAAATAAATGGATTCAATACCTTGTCATACAGATGTAGCCAACAATGGAACTCAGTTACAAATCAAATATAATACTCCCAAACTTAACAAATATTAAAAAAATCTCAGACTTTTATCGTTCAATTGTTCTTGTGACCTTTGGAAGGAATACATATGCATTATCAGTTATATTTGATTTACATTATATTTAGCGTTGGTAATTTACTGGTTTTAATTAACTCGAGTATAGCTGTACCAGCTATAAATAAAGAAAGGAAAAAATGATTCGGCAATGACAAACTTAGTGCGCCACTTGAATAGCTTACTTCTGACTAACTACAAAATTACTGTAGCTAGCAGGGCCGTAAGTCCCGGGGGGGACGGGGGGGGACTGGACCCCCCCAAAAATCTGGAGCAAAACGATTTTTTGGAGAAATTACCATCATTTTCCTTGAAAGAAGGAAATCCCTGGTAGCCGGGTTAGAACCAAACTACGTTTTCTGTGTTATTGCAACAAATCTCAGCCACTAAGGTTATTTTTGTAAGCAGAGTGGTTTTTATAATTTTTACAAGATAAAAACTTACCGTTTTCTACCGTTTTTTACTGTTTTCTACCGTTTTATTTTTGAAAACAGAGTATGAAATAAAAAGAGAGCAATCAGTCATTTTATTTGACCTATTTACTAACTTATTTACGTACATTTCTATTATTTGTCTATTATTTAATTTTATTTAGTAGATCACTTTTTGTATCATTAAAATGTATTCATTTTTGATGTGTAAAAATGGCCTACACAATGTGTGACAATGGCCTAAAATGGCCTGAGAAATGTTGAACTTTCTATACTGAGCGATTCTAGTATTTTATTAAATTTAGTCTGGGGGATGCTTTTTTGGCCTTTCTAGAAGGTAAAATTTCAAAAATTTTCTTCCGCGTCGGACCCAACCATGGTGGGTCCTCCTATGACAGAAAACTTGATTCTTAGCTCCCAAGGTTCATTTTCTTGTATCCGTCTTTGAAAAATGTTATCCATCCAATCATACACACAAGTCAACAAGTCAATGTACTAAGGAATATCTGTAAATACCTTCTATAGAGCAGAAGTCTTGAGAAATCCAAAAATATTGACTTTTGTTTTTAAAGTAATTTGCCCCTCAACTGTTTCCATAACACATACCATAAATCCCTTGTGGTGCCATGACCCACTGCATACTTTATATTCATTCGCTCTGCTGACCCCCCCCCCCCCCCCAATTCACATGACAGATTTACGGCCCTGGTAGCTAGGAAAAATACTTTGCACCATAGATTATATAATGTTAAAACGTCTAGATGATCTATAATTTGTTCAAGATATTCAAAATATCATTGTTTTGATCATTTCCTGG
The DNA here is from genome assembly GCF_057945365.1 of Rhopilema esculentum. Classification (NCBI taxonomy): domain Eukaryota; kingdom Metazoa; phylum Cnidaria; class Scyphozoa; order Rhizostomeae; family Rhizostomatidae; genus Rhopilema; species Rhopilema esculentum. The sequence continues at coordinate 5,867,362 of NC_142829.1, forward strand.
AAATAAACACAGCGCTAGTTGTTTTAGATTTGCTATTTCCCTTACTTCGGGGTTTACAACAGTTGCCGTCTCAAGATTAGGGGTGTTGGCTATGCTGTAAGCTTTGTATTTACACCACGCCCTTTACCACACCACGCCCCATCTGAAAACTTGATTTCTGCTTTTTCGATAGAAGCCATCTGACATAGAACAAAACTAAGTCTACTCAAAATGGCGCCAAAGGAACATAATTAGGGGTTGGTTTGCAAAAACATTCTCTGTCAGGAGTTCTGCATGGTACTTTGAAAAGGGAGGGTTTAACTCTAATACTTATGCTCAATTCCCAGTATTCAACTCTATCTCCCAGTTTTCTACAATCACTGCCAAAATTACTTGGAACACCCAACACTTTGCGCTGTGCTTTTCTATTTTTCATTTGTTTTTCCGAATTCGAAATATCATGCAAGGCACACGAAAAAGCTTACTCCATAACCCCTTTCTTTTTTCTATAGTAAATCAACATTGTTCTTAGGGGGAGAGGGGGGTGGCTGAAATTACCTTTGAAAACTGACGTTAGTGTTCCAAGACTTTTGGCAGTGATTGTAGCTTGTCACTAGAAAATTATTTTCTTCATATAGTCTTGCGAGCAGATTCAACTTTTCTTAACTTTTACAAATCAAAAACAATTTGTACTGTGAAGATTATTCAACAAATTATTGGTACTGTAAATCCTCCAATAGCCGCCGGGGGCTTATTTGCAGCATGAAACTTTATAGGGGCTTATTGTAATAGGACACATGTATACAATCACGGGAGGTTAGTCCTACCATATTATTCGAAGGGGGGCCATTGATATTAGCGTTATTGAAAAAAGAACAGGCTTCTTTTAAGTTGTGAATTCTAGCATGAGGTCTAAAACTCAAGACAATTATATTCTGAAGTTTTTGTTCTAGCCATTTTGCAATAATATTTGTTTTCTTTCGCGACACTCTTCTGGATTTCCTGTCGCTAAACGCATGAAGGGACTCCATTTATGCCATGATAGGGGTTTATTTGAAGGCATCGTAAATTTTCACGAATTATAAGAAATTAGATTGCCGCATTCTATTTTTCAAACAAAGGCAAGGCGAAATTGAATAGCTCATTGCATTCGAAGTTGAACCAAAAAAGCATTGAAAATATAGATTGATCAACCAATTTTCAACTTCCCTTTTATCTTCAACGGGGGCTCACGACATGCCTCGCTAGCAGCAATTTACAATTTTCCAGTTTCCAGTAATCCAGTTATCCCAATAAAACTCGCTTTAAGAAACGAGACACCTGGGGTCTACATGCAGTGTACATGCAGTGGCGTAACGGGGGCATCTGGGGCCCTAACAAAAAACTGAGACGGGGCCCCTATTTACGGAATGCAGTAAAGTCCAATTCAACGCTGTATAGCTTGAGCAGCACAGAAACAAGATGAAAAAGGGTACTTTTTCTTGTTAAATAGAGCAAGCTCAGTTTAAGAGATATCATCAGTTGAAGAACTTTAAAAGTTCTTGGAAATGAGGCTAATTTGAGCAAATCTTAAAAACATGTGTAAAAAAACAAATTTTGTGCCCTGAACTACGTTTTTACGTTACTGGACATGATGGCAATAAAAATTAAGAAACTTCAGTAGGCCAACTCGAAGCAAACAAATGTTTTGTTTTAAAAAAGCCCAGAAGTTTATATTTTTGTGAAAACCATCGTTGTGGCTGGTTGGTTTGCATAAATCTTTAGAGCAAAAAGCATTTTGGTTTGGGTGGGATCTTGAGATGGTGTCTGACGATCGTTGTTCGGTGCATCAAAGTTAATGAAAAGAACTGGTATGTTGCAAGTTGATTCTTGTTCTCTTCGAAACGATTTAGCATGGATTGTTATACAGTGTCCGCCTGTAGTATTGTTAGGTTCCTCGTTTGGTAGCTATTTGGCTAGGGCGCCCGTGAACATTCTTTTTGACGCCCCTGATATTTGTTCGGTAGGGGGAATTGCCCCCTTGCCCCCCTGCCAGCACGCCACTGGGCAACTTAAATCTTTCATAGAGCCCCCTTTTAATCTTTTACGACTACATTCCTGCTGTAAAGAGAGGTTACTGCTGTAAGTAAAATAATACAAAATGGAAATGTTTTCATCATTATTATGACAATCTAAAGGACAAAAATGAATCTTACAATTGATAAATGCAATGGAAGACACAGGCAATACATATTTTGCAAAATATTTAAAAGAAGCATTTAAAAGCATAATATACTTGAATTTACTGCGAAATTATGCTGCGAAATACTTCACGCGAAAAAATTCCTTTGAATGCTTTTGTTGACCTCACGACATTGGAATGCAAAGTTTCGAAGCGTGACAAGGAGATGTGGAACATGATTGGCTGCTGAAGGATTTCGCAAGCTAAAAGCAAAGAAAGTCAAACTCATTTGAACTTTTTTCGCAAAGAAACTCTTCGCGAAAAATCCCAACACTGCGCATGCCCATAACGTATTTCGCGCGAACTTTTTCGCATTTCGCTGGTTTTTATCTCACTGAAGATTGCGCTTTACTTTCTTAAAAAGTTGTTTTAACATGCTCTTAGATTGAGGTCATCATTTTTACTTCTCTTTAGATTTTGAAGACCACGTACCTATTGTATACTGACGTCGATATAAAAAACACTGAATTTTCCCTTAGCATTAAAAACTGGAATTCTCAACGTCGACTTTAGTTTCTTATAAAATGATGATAAACAAAACTCTAGTATTATTGTAACTCATCAACTCTAAAAATGACTTCTAGGGAAAGACAAGAACCAATAGAGTTTGAGCAGGTGGGTGTAGAGCAGGCTTGGGAGCTCCAGGGAGCTGAGCCCAAGTAAGGGGGGCTCACTCAGCCCCCCCTACTCTAAATCGTTGTTCCTTGGTATATGTTGACAAAATCACCATAGTTATAGCAGAGGTTATGATGAGTCTTTTTTAAAAAATATAATAGTTATGACGTCATAATTATTCAAGACATAATGACAAAAGTCCACAAAAAATTCAAAAAACATCTTTTTTTGACATTTAAATAATTCTCTAGGATTGATCATGTAACCAAATTATGTTGATTGAGGAACTGCTAGGAGGTCAAACTTTCCTTTTAAGTTGGTAAATTTAATTTTGGCCAGTTCAATATTAGTGTGAAGGAATTACGATTTTACCCGAACAAAAATAATAAAAAGCTGTAATTTGGCACATAGGTTCCATACGATACTGGGAATAACCAGAAAAAAGTCCCATCAATTGGACATTGGGAATTCCTTATTTGGGCAAATCCCATATGGCGCACTTAATGATTTTGCATCGATAGAATTTGCGATATAAAATGAAAATATTCAGCAAGAGGATCAGCCATTTTTCCGCGCGCTTTTCAATATTCACTCGTCCCAATTTGTTTCTACCCAATCACCACTAAATTTGCATATTCTAAGGGTACGTTTGTTAAATAAAAGTTATTCAGCATGAAATTATCTTTCAAAATATGTACATACTATGTGCTTTTAGCAACATTAAAATTTTGAACCACTACTGATCAGTGCGCCATTATGGTATTTGCCCAAATAAGGAATTCCCAATGTCCAATTGATGAGGCTTTTTTTCTGGTCATTTCCAACTTAGTATAGAACATCTGTATCAAACTACAGCTTTATATTATTTTTATCCGGGTTAAACCGTTTTTATATCTAATTCCACTACACTATATGGCGGGCTGACGGACTAAATATCTTGTTTTTCTGAACAGTGACACAAGCAGCTCAAGTAGAGCATTTCTCAATATACTAAGAAGGCAATCTGTTCAACGACATCAGATTTTATACCTTATGGGTCTTAAATTCCCGGGCCAGATGTCCACAGCGTAATGATAAAATTTTATCCATTTTGTTGTTCAAAATCCTATGCAGAAACGCTACTAACTAATTATTTCAGTTATTTTAGTTATTTCTTGAAAATGACGTCATAACCAAAGTCATATGACACATGTCTGAAATTTTGTACAAAGAAAAAAAGACCATACAAATATAAGAAGTAACAAGAATTCCATAAATGGCTATGGGATGAACCCGAATTAAGTGCATCAAAAGGTTCCTTAAACTTTGACCTTGACCACTGTGAAAAATAAACAGCCAAATTCCCCCCAATTTAACTTATTTTTAATTCTTTACACAATTTCACACTTCATATAGATACAAACTAAAAGTCAAAAAGCTTTGTGCAAGTTGAGTTTTCCAATATGGAGCAATGCTCAGTTAATTTAGTGGGGGGGGGGGGCTGAATGGACCCAGGGCCTACACCAGCAGTAATATATAAGGGAGCGAAGATCATAATACTTCCCATTTGCAAGGTATAGGTCTAGTGGCCTACTGTACAACCCATTTTGTTATATTTTTGATGCAGATATATTTCCTCAAGGTGTTTTTGCCTTCTTGCTGAAGTGAAACGTTAAGACAATGTAATTCAGAATGCAAAATAAAATAATCGATTAAAAGCAAAATTTCTAATAATAAAATATGAAAAGCATAGAAGATCATCAGCCAGTCGTTGCGATGTGACGTGTTGACAGTCCTAAAATTTTCTGGCAAGCATTCAGATTTTCCGTCAAACAGCCTTGTAGGGGGGCGATGCGTCCTCCATTGCTCTCATCATCGGCGCTGAATGGGCCCCCCCAGTCTTGATAGGGTTAAGGGGAAATGATTATTTAAATCGCCGATGGCCATAATATCTTTAATCATGGAGGCTCGTAATATTAGGTGAGCTAAGCTTGGCAATAATCCCATGAAATATTTAGTTAGGGAACAGAGTAACGAACTTGACCAAATTCTGCCTTTTGCAGACGATAAGCGGCATTTTAAGACGATGTCGGAAAAAATTTGTTTTGTAAAGGTACCTAATCCGGCATGCAAGTACCTTGAATAAAAAAATTCTACTCAACATTTTCAGTAGTTTTCACTTTCAGTGGGTCATTTTGCTTTAGGCCGAAGTTGATGGCAAAGTAAAAATCAGCGTCGCCGTTCAGAATGTCAATTGAGCCAGTCATGAAAAAAATTTATTTGAATTCTTTATCGCGGAAGGGAGTTGTAATAACAACCACGTAGCTGTAGATGTCGGCCAGGGTGGGCAAATTCGAGCCAGAACCGTAAATGAGGGAGGCAGGCTTAAAACAAAAGAGCAGATATAACAAACATATATATTTAGACTAAATCAAGCTCACGGAATTATAATTATGCCAGCTTTTGAAAAGGTGTAGCCAGGGGGGCAAGTTGTTGTCAAAATTTTCATTTGGGGGGCATAGCCGGTCGTCCCCCCTGCAGCTACGTGGAATTTTAGAACTCGCTTTCCAAAAACACACATTTTGTTTTTATTAATAAGCTTCAGCAGGTGTGACCCCCGTCAATGAGAGCATTTTGGTTTTTTCCTCAAAGTCATGCCAAGCCTTTGTCAACTGACAATAATGCAAAACCAAACCCAGAGTCGCGAATTTTATCTTTGTGATCAAAATTTTGCCTCGTCTTTCATGATTTATTTGTTTTTGTAGGAAATCTATAGATTGCGAAGCGAGTTACTGAAGTCTTAACTATTGAAATGCCCTCAGCTGTACACAATGTCAGTTCAGAGTGTTTACATGAATTATTATTCTAAGAAACTCCGTTTGAAGTTGCCAAAAACTTTATGAAAGTGAAAGAAATTTCGACATAAATGAAACAGGCCGATAAAATGAGGCAACAAATAAGAACCTGGGAGATTTTGAGCTAAAATTACTTGACACGAAATTTAACTTTGATAATAAATTGTACTTAATGCGCCCCAGGAGATGTTTGAATGGGAAACGCACGCATTTGATGGCGGATGGAGGCGTCCTATTACAAGATTAACATATTTTGTATTGATATTTCCCTTTTGTTTTGTTACTCATTGACATGCTTCTTTTAGGTTTGTTGATCGACGCCACAGCACCGGTTGAGTGCTTGCCGTTATCTTCTTTTCACGGGGGTAAATCGCATGTATACATACATGACAGGTAAGGAATCTATTTTTCAACCAAAAAATGAATACAAATTTCGACGAAATTGTTCATGAAATAATTGCTCGATTCATAGGCCGTTAATGATCTTAGGTGGATTACAGAGACAAATGCAGCATTTTTTGAATTAGATCTAGTTAAACTTTCCAAGCGAAATCATCAGTTCCGTTCCTTACGAAAATTGCCGTTATTCAATATGTCACGTGATTAAACATTCTATAATTGCTAGTTGTACGGGGGTAAGTAAACTTTATACGGTTTCAGATATCATTTGGTTGTTTCTCGCAAGACATAGACGGATGCCATTATTCTTTCATTTTTAAATGAATGTTCTATGAACTAGCTGAGTTTGTTCTGCTTGGCTTTATTTACAATTTGCCGATAAATACTGTGTTTAATGGAATATTTGACCCATAAATGTAGTCACGTGATTGATGTAATCTGGCGGATGGCTTCGGTGTTGAAATCGGTTTGAAAACTGTTGATCAGTGATACAGATTCTCAAACGTTGGAATGCGTCTTAAAAATTGTTGATCTGCGCATTAAAAGCCTTCAAATATGGATTGTTCAGTCGTCGAGGTAAATTTTCAAAGCTTGTCTATATTTTTAAAGAATTTTTACTCATAGAAGTAATTTCATTTAAAATATGCATGATATAAAGCACTATACAATTTAAGCGTTGTGTTATTTATATATTCTAGTAGCAGAAGTATTGCACTGAAACTAATTCCTATTCTTTTTTCTTTGAGAACCTGCGTTATTTTCCCATCACTAACACGTACAGTTTTCGTGATTTTGAAAAATATTGCTGATTTATAATGACCATTGTTCATGAAGGAAATCAATTCACTCGCACATACGCACAACAATATATCGTATTGTGTTATCACCTTCGAAAGCGAAAATATCTGTTTAAAATCGACAAAAATATTTTTCAGTTTCGTGTTGATTCTACAAATTCTGTTCTTGTATTTTATTCCCAAACCTAGTTGTTTTAATAGTGCGTGCTCTATTTGTCAAAGTATTGTCAACTCCGAGCCTAATTAAACATGCATGTGTATTATTGTGTGAAACACAGCCAGCATTGCAAAACTTTTTCATCCTAGCTCAAACGTATATAAATAAATTCAAGTAAATTCCTGTTTTCGTTTTCAAAGTTGACTCTGCTATTAAAAATACAATCACAAACACCACTGATAAAAATATTTATATTTTATATTTCAGTTTGTAGGGAAAGAACTTGGACAGCATGGGTCAAACATTTATTTTAAAGAATTTTCTGTGATTGTTGATGGTGTGAGGAGAAGCTATAAGCTTGGAGAATTTTATTTCATGAGGAAAGACCCGCAACAGCCAATATGCATTGCTGAATTTCAACTAATTTGGGTGAATTTGAAAGATGGCAGAAAATTAGCAGCTGCGAAATTATATTTTAGACCAGAAGACACAAATTCGGGAAGACTTTGTGAGCATGGCGAGGTATGGTTAAATTGCTTTTCGCTTTTAAAAACAAATTTCCTATTGTAGCCTCAGAAAAGGGCTCAATTGAAATACCAGACCAATGCAACAAGATAACCGGGGGGTAGTGCCTTAGTTTTGGAAGACAAAGGATAGTTTGGAAAACCACAAATTTCACGAATGCGTAACTTAACCAATTTTACGAATTTCTAGCCAAAATATGGATAAAATCCCCGAAAAGAATGATTCGTGTTTGAGTAGAATGCTTGTATCCTTTTAAAATATTTTTTAACATTTGTTTTGGTATTTATTTTATCTCTATATGATTTTTTATATTTAGACTTGTATGCCAACTCCACGATTAAAATTCGGTTTACATTTTTCGATATAATACCGTAAACATAAAGAAGATTAGAGTTCTTGTTTAACTTAATTTGGTTTAATCGCGTCCTATGGTTTGTTTCATTTTTGTTGATGTATAACTGCGGGAAACATCTTCGGACTGACAGGTTCCCCTGCGTTCATTCATTCAGCTAAATTTGTTTTCCTTTTAGTTTTCTGTGACTTAAATAAGATATAAAAAGGAGCAAGTAAAAAAATTATCGATACGCAGTTAGAAAGCAGTATTCGCTCTGGTTTTATAGCTATTTGTCGGCCGAACTAAGGCCGTGATTCAATATACCTTTCACTTCTGCGAGAATTTGACACCTTCAGATCGCGCTCCGTAAATCTTATAGAAAGCATATGACTTAATTTAGTGGTTCAAACCTGATAACCAGAGATTAGTAATTTTTATCGCTCGTAAGATTATGTGAATAAAATTTGAAATGGGCTTTGTTATCAGATTTTATCCGAATTTTAGCGCTTCCGAAGATCGAAATTATTTGATTCGTGGCGGATGTTGGCTTCAGGTTTTCTCCAGCGGGCGAGGAATCTTTGTAATTTATTTGTCCTATTTAGATTATCTACGCCCAGTTCGCCGTTTCGCTGAGATTTTAATACTCCATATTGGCTGAACAGCATAACCGACTTTTTAGTATACGATTTGCTTCAGAAGTCTTAATTTTTTACTTGTTTATACACAACAGGTTGCATCAGAGTATAATTTGTCAGTGAAATTATTTTTGATAACTTCATGTGGTTGGGTGAATTTTATTCCTTTGTGTACAGGATTTATTTGCATTTGAATATGATAACATGCTGACTTCACCCGTTAACACATGGCGTCAAAAACGACAATAAATTGCTTATTTATTGTTTGGACACATTGCCCCTTGGACAAACTAGATGAAACTGCCCTCTCCTACTCCATTAAAATATCCTGTTAGAAAAACTGATCGTACAGACAACCCAAGCAGAGTTATTTTATAATGACAAAGAATGTTTCAAATAATGTTTCTCGGGAGGATCGATTCTGTATGTCGTCTAAATTCGATGAAAAATTTTGTGATTTGTTAAAAGTATTCTTTGTGATTTGTTAAAAGGGCGTTTTCTTACAGTAAAAAAGCCTGGCCTATACGTTTTTGCATTGCCCCCTCCCCCACAGCCTTCTGATTTGCGCCGAAATGAAATAGGAATAAAGGCTTTCTTTCTTTTAAACAAAGATCTTGCATTGAGAACAAAAAATTCTGTTGACGAAATTCTTGATGGATTTATTTTCGGTGAAAAAATTTCAGGCCTATTTTAATTTTCGGTGTAAATTTCAGTGTGAAGTTGAAATATTTCGGTGGTGAGGAGAATTTCTGGTCAATGAAGAAATGCAAATTTTATGTTATTTTTTTCTTTCTTCAATGTAAAATCTCCAGGAATGCAATCATAAAAGTTACAAACATAAAAAAATTCAATGTCACTTCAATAAACTGAACTGAAGAGTGGGCAATATCATTAACCCTAATGAAAGGAAGTTTTTTATGTCATTTTAATAACCCATTGAGTAAAATTAATTGGGCGTTTAGGCCTACAGCTCGCAATACCATCGAAACTTGAGACGTCCAAGTTCAAACCACTGGAACATTAAAATGAAATAATTGAGGGAATTAAAATTAGCACGTAGAAGCATTGGTTCGGCCGATTGAAAACTCAAATTTCTTTGGATGAAGAGGGTGAAATAGACGTATAATTATACCAAGATAAAATAAGTTCTTTTTTTATCTTGGTAATACTGAAAAACAATGCTGGTAGCTAAAAAGTATCTGCAAAAACGTTCCCTATGTACTTCAGTCGTGTTTTGTTGTTTCAGGTTTCAGACATCTGGAAATCCTGTACATGCTCTTGCATCTTTGAAACATCAATGCAAACCTTTTTTGTAATTTTCTATGTAGCACATCAGTGTACAATGAAAATCTAGAGATTTTTCCAGCCTTTGAAAATTTTGGCAAGAAAAATTATTTTCCTGAATCCTCTCGCTGAATCCTCTCGCTCGCTAATCCTGAATAAAGTTATTGTATGGACCTGTTAACATCGCTCTTCGGATATCCGAGACAGCACAAAAAGCAGGTTGTTCTTCGTTGACTATTAACTTTATGTTATTCTTTTGTTGAAAATATTTAAAAAACTAAAAGATATAGTGAACATATCATCCTATACATAAAGCTAAATCAAATCAAAATTTGGCCAGGAAAACCAGGGGATGTAAAGCTTGGAGGGGTGTCATTTATCAATGCTGAAAAACAGTATTTTTGCTTTATTATTCTTTTCATAGCACGGCACCCCTCAGAAAAAGTTGAAGGTGTTCTGAGACTGTTGATCTGGATATTATCATCTGATGATCAGCTGATTTGTTGAGATATTTCATTCTATAAATTTCCTCTTTCTAGCCTTTGTTTGCTGTTTATTGGAGTGGTTAAAGGGTGAAAATGTTAAAGCGTTTTCGCGTTGCTGTTTGCCGGGAAATATCAGTTAAACCCTCGGGTTGTCGGTACTCGGATTGGGATAGCGTTTTACGAAAGCCATTATTATAGGTTAATTAAATCATGCTTGGATTAAAAAAATTCGCCAGGGAAATGCTTCAGGAGATTACGCGATAAAATTTACTCGCTGGAAATATCGCTGTATTTCTTCGCAGCGAATTTCTGTTGCGACCAAATTTCAAAATGCGACTTTGGCAACCGTATACGATGCATGGGCAACCCCCTGGTTCCGAGTTGCTAATCGTTCAATTAAGTTGCATGTTTTTATTGGATTTGCTTTCAGGGGGTCGTGTAGCGGATTGCTTAGTGCGTGCTTCTCGTGTGAAACCCTCCATCGAGACAAGCCGAAACAATCCTGTATGTGATTAAATCGTGTTTCGTGAGTTGTCAACTACAATGCCCTTTATTTAACATGCTATGTGAGAACTTAGAGGTGCTAGCTATGCACTTGGGATTAAATGCACGTGTATTTCTTGTGTTCCTGTTCTAAAAGCCGCTCACAGTCCACAATAAGTTTCGTTTGCAATGTTTCCAGGAGTTACAAACATAATTGTTCAATGGCGAACTTTCATCGATTTATCTCTGCTGAAATTTTCGAGTGATTTTGATTTGACGCTAAAACTTTTATCGCAAATAATTGTGATTTTATGGTTTTTTATGACTTCACCCTGACTCTATGATTTGGTTGCTTGGTTGTGAAATATTGTCAAAGTCATTTTCCTATAATTTTATTCTAAGGATATTTTTATTAAAAAATCATGGTAGCAGGTGACGTGTTGATTATGATGGTCCCAGATCGTTGCACTTAGCACAGTTCAGTAATACAAAATGACAGTAGCCACGACACAATAAATATGAACTCTTTTTTATAAAAATGCCATAAATTTTTCCCAGCCTCGATATTCTTGATGAATTTTCATTTCGAGTCCGCATATATTATTCCTATGTATAAATAAATATAAGTATTCCTATTTTTTCAAATCTGATAAGGTTTCAGGGGAACATCGCCCAGCCTAGAATAGAAACCACTATTTTTGAAAAATGAGATATGTCAGTCATGTGAGTCGCTGTTGTGAACATTCCAAAACACTCAATTGCTGAAAAATGAGACAATAATGTGATCTGAGGCTGAGCAATATTCTTATAATATTTATTGAAATCGAACGATTCTGAGCCCGAATATTCTTATGAATAATATTCTTGTAAAAATGAGTGTATATTTGTTAAGAATCGCCAAATTACTGGTATTCTGCCGAAATTACTGTAATTTAACAAACAGGAATGAAAGCTACAATGATATTTTTTATCAGATTAAATTTTAATCTTCAACGTCTGTGGCCTTTATTTCAATTTTGGCAAGCAAGAGTTCTTGTTTTCCTATTCTGAGCCAAGAGAAGATCTTTCAATTATGAACAAAATAAAGAAAAATTGTCAGATAGTATTTAATATCCAAGGGCCAATTCACTGTAATGTTTCCACCATGCAAATGTGTAGATTCAGTGGTTTCTGGTAGGTTTTCTGAAATTCTGACGCTTCCTGCTATTCGAATGAACAGCTTTTCCTTGTACCAATGATAAATATTGCATTTCTTCAACCAAAATTTCACCACCATCTGCTAACTTACGGCCAATATTCGTGCAAACTTCACACAATGTTGATTTGACACTCAAATTAAACGAATAAAGTCACTTTTCTCATCCAACTTTCTCTGTATAAGGAGCTAATTGTCTACGCGCTTATCAAAAGAATTATTTTCATAATTTCTTATGAATTATTCAAAGCTTAATAACTGGTTGGGTTGATTAATGTGTTTATGAAAAGGTGAAATGATCTTCCTTTTGCTAAATTTATGTGTGCTGAGATTTACATCTTCAAATTTAGCTAATTCTGCACACCAATAATTTAATGTTTCCGCGCACATGCGAGAATAGGAATATTGAGGATATTTCGTGTTTGAACAGCCAAGAATTGTTGAACTGCAGTTTTGCAATCCAGATTTGTTGCTAAGGTGCTCCACCGTTCAATGAATCTATCTCAGTTTCGAGCAGATAGCACATCAAAAGAGTATTGATTAATATTTAGAATATTGTTTTAACTTTTTCTGTTATTTAGATATACAAGATAACATATTGCCACTGCGTTGAAAAGTAAGTAACCCCGAAGTCGCAATGACGTCATTGGCACGGCCATTTGATAATGGTTTCTCATTAGTAGCAGAGTTCAAACATCGTTTCATTACAACTTTAAAACATCAATAGATAAATTTTCTCTTACTTGCAATGGTTGTTTTTAGCCCTTTTATACGTTGTGGCTGGTTGGTTTATAATTGCCGGACGTGCAAATATTTTTGGTACATGAATTACCTCTAAAACCGTAATTTAGCCACATTTTGCTAGCAAAATATATTTTAATGCGAGTTTTCTGAGTAATAAGTAATGGAAAGTTTATGCCAAGCATCGATTTTGATATGTTTCGGATGTTATTTTTGCAAAGTTTTAAGCTTGACGTCATCCTCATTTTGTGCTTTCGAAGATTAGCATTGTCTCGAAACTATCCGTTTTACCCCGGCAGACCCTACCAATGATTTTCACCTTTCACAATCATATATCCGACTTTGAAAGAAATCCAATTTTCAAAGTGTTCTTGTAGATTTTTATAACGAAATTTCATGTTCTGTATTCAAATCTTTAGGGCCTTGTTTTTATTCCGAAGGCGCTCAAGGTTAAATCAGTACAGTTTTATTTCATTCTTGCGAGACTTTTTGATTGTGTTGTTATCTCTTATATCGGGCAAGCCAATCCTTGATAAGCTTTGCTACGTACATGACTACAATTTCAAAAAAAAATTTGTCTGAAAAGAAACACGAAAAGAGAGAACGAGTACAGAAGTTGACGATTCGAGTGTTGTGAACCTCGTTGCCTAAATTTTAACTGGACCAGTTTCTATTGTTCATGGGCCTAAAGAAATATAAAAACAAACAGTTGCAACAAAATTTGTCTAGAATTTTAAAATGACAATACACCATCGGTATAGATTATGCAGTAAGACAAACGTTTTCCTTGGGCAGGCTATATACTCAGTTTATGTTCGGTTTCGTGGGCAAGTATTTTCTGGCTGCATACTCAAGTTTTTTTAATGTGAGTTCAGCAAAGCGCTTATTTCGTATTTGATTGGATTTTATTACCACCCTTGGTGTCAGGTATCATGGTGGGTTAAGACTAACCGACAAGAAAGCTGGTTGTGTACAATCTTGTTTTGTCCAATCACCACGAAATATTCATTTTTATATGTTAAATACAGCTCTAACAAAGTCTTTGTCATTTTATGTCCTATTATTTGTAAAACTAAAATATTAATGATGCTCAAAATTTCAATAACTTCATAAAATTATGAAATAACAATTAGAAGTTGAATTACATTAGATTTAATTATTAATTTGTGTTACAATAAAAGACCATGTAAAGATATAACATTTTAAAATTATTGCATTATTTTTGAAACAGATGTTCATAGAACATAAGATGTTGCAATTACTATTCAAAACATTTTATTCTTCTTTGTTCTCGAAATGAGACTCGCCATGACCTAACGAACGATTTTACTTTCTAGCTTTTTAGAATTAACCGGGATATACATCGCAAATGAAGCTTTCTTGGTTGGGTCATCCTTTTTAAGGCTACTATAAACAATAGCAAATACCATGGCAACAATTATAAACCAATTCAATTTAAGAAATCATTTTGTAATTAAGACCCGGTTTATGCTTTTGAATCCGCATGTTTAATAAAAAAATATTCAATTTATGACAGAAATTCGCCTTTTAATTTAGGCAGTTGTTCAGGGGTTGCAAAAAGCAGGTGCTGCAGCCCCCCATTTATCTAAGGCATTTTCAGTCACAACACCCTTCTTTAGGAAGTAGGGGCTCATTCCTGACGAAATGTGACCCAAAGTATCAAAGGACGCGTTTTTCGCTGAGTAGTCATATTTTTAATGATATATGTGTAGATTAAATTGAGATTGGGTAAATACTGTATTCTGATCTTATGGCCATATTGGGTAGCAGAAGAATTCGAAAGATGTTGTGATCATGTGCATGTTTTGCTTCCCCATCTTCATTTTAAGGAATTTTTCTATCTTTCCAAGCTGGTTTACTCAGATTTATAAGCATTTCAGGCTTCACTGACTGCATGTCAATAAATCTGAAAGAGTTCTCCATGTATTGAATGCGAAATCTGTTTTGTTTCCAAGCTTAAGCATAATCCTTCTGACACAATGTTCAGCTGTTCTTGAAACCATTAATACACCTAAAGCGAATATCTCACATGATGACATATATCAGTTTTGCCAAGGCCGATTTGATTTCAATGCTGTTTCGAATAGGTCAAATATTTTCAGATTTAGCCCGAGAAAACCATTCGCGGCGAGAAAGCAGTGGCTTTGCAGTGTCGTCTCAGTTGTCAGCCAAACCACTTATCCTTGTTGTGGGTTACAAGAGCTGGAAAACAATCATGCACATTGCCGGGAAAACTTCTAACATTTTTGCCTATATTCATTTTTTAAAAGTATTCTAGCAACCAATTCAGTTGTAATAGTAGTGAGTGCACTCATCAAGCTTTTCTTTGCCTGAAATTTCGCCTTCAATTCACAATTATCCGTAAAAATGTTGCAATCAGTGCTTTTTCTTAAAATTCGCTGGCAGATTGAAAATTAGTGGATGAACTCTTTTTAATGGAGGTCTAAGCAACAATACAACAACGTAGTTTAACAACATTCAATGTCACTAGGGCTTTTTTCGGTGACGTCATTGCGCATGCGCAAGACACCGTGACTCTGCAAGCGTCAAAAGTCGCGTATAAGTAAAAAATCCCTTAGATGATAAAAAGTTAACAAATTACAGTACTGATCACTTTCAACCTTGAGTAACTGGTTTAAAATGATTCTGTTATAGATGGGATGGGTGTGATTCTAGACGGTAAGGTAAGACGATAGTGAAGAACTCAATACGGCTGATTAGGTGTTCTGTAGTATGTTATTTTACATTAAGTTGCTATGTTTCTGAAGAAGTAGCTTTCAGGCCTTGACATTAAAGAAAGCTTTAAGAAACAGAATGTTTTAGAACTGAGTGCTTTTCTTGAGCCTTGTTAAAAATGCATGTATCCTACGGAATTAGGCTTTGTCTACTTCTTGCTCAATAACATCTTTTTTCCAACACCTCCTACTTTTTTCGCAAATTTTATAGCTAATTCGCTGTCCAAAATCTTGCTATCATAAATATGTTCTTCTTGTGAACATATTGCACAACATTTATTCTAGTTGAAGCTGTGACGTGGTATAAAGAAGATACGGTTCTAAATTTGCAAAATTATCTTGTAGATAAGACATCAAAAATATATAGAGCAATATAATATTGAGATTTCATTAAATTTGCAGGATGAACTAATGGAAGCCGATCGCTTTGTGTCTGTTTATTGTGAGCAAGTTCCATCGTGGGAGTACAACAGCCGGGTTCCATTTGGTTCTTGCGCTTATGACGGCGTTAAACTGGCTAATCAGTACATAAACCAGCACAATGAGTTGTGTTCATCGGTTAATTGCTGTTGCAAAGTGACGGATAATTGTAAAACGCAAGGGGTTCGAACTCCAGTGAAAGTGTTGAGTTTTCCAGCATATTGCAGATACAGGGCGTCAATGAAGCTTTTGGCTACTGGCTGCAAACTGCCGAGGAACGTGATGCTTGCTAGAGGTGCAATCGAGGTCGATTGCCCAAAAACGAGGATACTCTTTAATCGCTTCAAGTTCCAACACCCCAACATTGAAAGATTTTCTTTAGCTGAAGATATTCGAAGTGAGTGTTCTTCAGTTATACCTCTCAATACTTAAAACTTAAATCCTGTTCGATTTCAGGGGTGGCATTGCCGAGACGTACGATTGTTCACCTTGAAAGCTGGTTATAAATAATTAGCTCCAACAACTTTGAAAGTTCACTGATACTGGTACTGTATTACTCTGAACAACTTATGGTCGTTAAAAATAAAAAAGGTACTATTCTGGGAAAGCCTTTTGAAAGAACTGTTCCCTACAGTTAATAGCTAAATAATG
The DNA here is from genome assembly GCF_057945365.1 of Rhopilema esculentum. Taxonomy (NCBI): domain Eukaryota; kingdom Metazoa; phylum Cnidaria; class Scyphozoa; order Rhizostomeae; family Rhizostomatidae; genus Rhopilema; species Rhopilema esculentum. The sequence continues at coordinate 5,883,873 of NC_142829.1, forward strand.
ACACCCTCAAAATCTGTTTTTTTTAAATTATTTTCTGATTATAATTTCCCTTTCAATAGAGGGGGCTTTTTTTCGAGAAGGCATTGAAAAGAAGGAGGCCTTTATCTTTACTCGAAGTCAAACAAAATTTGAAAAGAAAATCAAATTCCACCAGGGTAACCTTTAAAGACTTTTCATAGGTGCCTCGTAATCAGACCCCAGTTCACCACTCGGCTTGCCCGACAGTTTATCTGCCGTCACACACTTGCGAGAGATCCGGTTTGCGTGTCTGATACTTTCCTACTTGAATGATGTTTGTTCATCAACTCCTGTCCAGGTGCTGCAGTTTTTGTGGATCGAACACGCGGGCTGCTATTTTTACCTTCGTTCTTTCAGATATCAAATTACCAGGTTGCAAATTGAACATGACCAAAAATACTTCTCAGACATAATTTGTATATAATTCTACAATTTGTAAATTTGATCCACGCATAACTAAAGGATATTGTAGTACCGGCTGTATTTTATGAATTTTTTTCAAAATAAAGGCAGGAACCCACTAATTCAAACGAAAAGCGGAATTAAGAAAAGTTTGTAGAAGGAATCTATTTTGCCAAAAAATATTAGATGTTGCCACTTGATTGATGTATGTCAGGTAGATGTTGTCACTTGATTGATATTCAAGAGTTGGTATTCAAAGGTTTATCTCACACTTGGTGTGCTCTTGGGATGAAAAACAATTCTAGTGGCTTCGAGGCTTAGAGCTGAAAGGAGACGTTGGTCTTATCCGTCCTCGATAATTTGTTGAGCCTTGCTCTTTTTTTGTAAAGAATAACAGTCGACATTGAGCACCACTCATTATTTCCTAAGATTTTTATTAATCTTAATGTCTTTAAAGTTCAATATCACTTTTCCATTACTTTGGTGCTGGGAAAAAAGGATTTGCTGTATATTATAATTTTTTACGGAAGGTGAGAGAGCTTTGAAGTTGATTGAGAAGAATTCATGAGACTTTAAGAAGAATATATATTGCTTTCGTCTGACGTTTTATGCCAATCACAAAATTTCAGATGTTTGTTTCATTACTCACTTTTCTGTTCACAGTATTGCTTCGAGTATTAAAGTCCTTTTTTTAAAATGTCCAGTGCACGTTTATAGCAAATTTTCTAAATTAATGAGTGTAATTTAAAATTTTCTGCTCAGCAGGCAATAGTTTTGGGTACACTGACCCGGGTACATTAGGTTTATTTTAAAGCTTTCTGAATAGCCAAAAGCAGTGACGTAGCCAACGGAGGGTTCTGAGGGAGTTGATTGCCTGCAATTGTTCGCTAAAATGTTCCCTGTAAATGCGATGACGAAAATATCAGGAGGTTTAGTGTAGGTTTAGTTGGATTCTAGCAGAACTCCGCATTATTGATTATATTGTCATAAGGAATACAGTCGTTCCAATAGGCGCGGTCCTTAAAAATTCTACCGGGGCAAAATTTTGTCTACAATCAGTCCTCCCCCCCCCCCCCCAGTCGTGGAAGTTGGGAAGAAGAACAATTTACCCTTTGATTTAAACATTCTCAAGAAGGATTTGAAATCACAATATGCACGTTTGGAGAACGTCATTATTACTCCCCCAGTATTGGCGTCTTGGGCTAGGCTACTGCATGCTATGTTCGCATATTATGGTTTTTGTCGCAAAGGAAATCCTAAAGAAATTAAAGAAAATTTTCTTGCTTTTTGCTTTTGCTGGATTAGCTATAAATGAATCTCGCTCACGTAAGCAAGTATGAACGATTTTTCAATAACGCTCCCGGCAAATTTGTCAAATTTGTGAATAACTAATTTCTTTGTTGGTCTTGAGTTTTCAAAAGAGAGAGATTTAAGGTGCAGAGTTGTTTGGCACATTCGTTCAGGCGTTGGAAAAATGAGATGTTAAGGGTTTTTGATGCAATATGCAGTATAAAAGTGCATTCAATTCGTCTTAAGTAAAGCTCAAAAGCGCCCCTTATTGCACGGTAGCTTGAAATATGATAAACCATTGGCATTGCATTTATTTATTAATGATTTTAGCTATTCGCGGATTCCCAATATTTTGGCAATTGGGGAAAGGGATGGCCACTCCCTTTTGCTTTGCCGGCAGGTGGAAAACAACTGAAATGAGTAAATAGTAATCTGTAACAGGCTTCTAGTTTTTGTTAGTTTGGCATTGTTTTGTACGGTTATGTTAAACCTTGCTTTCAGTGGAGGGCCTAACTTGCCCCACAGTTTGTTTTGATAGATAGCTACTTTGCCCTCTAAACATGTCATATGACGTTAATAGTATTCTCACGTCTAGAAAGCAAAAAATGTATTCATCACAATCTTGTTTAATTGATGATTTCTATCGGAGGATTCTTGAGATAGACTTCAATTTATCAAGTATATAAGCATTTTTGTTAAAAAACTATACTCGGGACAAGTGCGGAGTTTTTTTAAATTTTTTGCTGATTGTAGTATGAAAATTTTCGTAAAATGTCACTTTTATGCCAAATGCAAAAAAGCAAATTTTTCAAAGCAAAAATAGCAAACAACAACGTAGAATAACATGGCATTGTCTATGTCAATTGAACCAGAAATAGGCTCTTTACAGGTACCTTAAAAATAATTTCCATCCTATTTTCAAATATTCATTTTCGAGCAGTTGCAGGTATTATGGTTTCCTGATTTTTTTATCTTCACAAGGTTCGGTTTCTAATAAACGGTTTCTGAAGGTACTTTTGAATTCATAACGAATAAGAAGTGAGATAAAGCATTTAAGCTGAAGATTTTTAGTATTAAGCTAACACTGTACACGAAAGTAACATGGGAGATCTACAGGTGCTCGAAATCATTTTCTAAAAGAAGTTGTATATTATTGCTCGAAAAGCTTTGTTTTTGCAAGCATTAAAGAAAAACAGACTTTATCTGTCTTATAAATGATATTCTCCAGAGATTAGAGGATCAGATTTTGCAAGTGGCTGTTATTGTTCGATTGAAAACGTTGTTACAAATCTGATAAGGAATCTTGTTTTTTTATGATATATATATGATTTTTGCTGTTCCTGCATATTTGCTGAGTTATCAGATATTTCTGATTACCAATCCTGATAAGCCGTTTTAATAAAACGGCACCAAACTGGTAAATGTTAACTATCTTCACAAAGGAAGCAACAAAGGGGTCACAGTGCCTCGGCCTCCATGGCCTGAGTTCTTTGTCATTTAGGATGATTCAGGCCCTTTCATCTTTCTCTTTCCTTGGACGAAGTTGAAAAGAAGATTTAGTCTCGAATAGACAAGAGAGCAGGGACAAAGCTGATGGGTAGGTGCCACAGCCCCTCCCCCGCCTCAACCCCACTCCATTTTTCAACACGAGGAAAGAACACGATGAAAAATATATATAATTGTGGATCGAAATAATTGGGTATTATATTTCGATCCACAACTGGGTATATATTTTTCATCGTGTTCTTGCGGACCCTTATTCTGACGTTTTATGCTCTGAGGAGTGTCAGACGAAAAAGCTTTTAGTATGTTGTAAAATGTTTGCTTTTTTCAAAGCCATTTCAAATTCTGTACCGCAAAAAAATTGTTCACGGTTTTCAATTTGTTTGGTCCATTTTTTCAGAGATGATTTCATAAGCGATAAAAATCTCTTTGTCTTGTGTTGAAAGTATGAACAAAATGTTTGAGATATTTTTATATGAGATAGGGGGAAATTGACCTTGTAAATCAGCCTACAAACAAGCCCATACACATCCCCCGGAACGGCGAGTAAATTTCTTCTCTTGTGGTCTGTGGCCTGATGGGGAACTGGTAACTAATGACAAAAGGACACGTGTCCAAGATTAGCCAGATGGATGCTGAATGGGATATTAAGAATGCAGACTCACATTGACAATCGTTTTGCGTGAAAATATTTGAATTGAAATAAGAATTTAATTCTTGATTTAGCTCACTGTATTGTTTCGCCTTCTTCTTTGATAATTTCATCCTGCAAATTATGGTTGCAAGAACTAAATATTTTGATCTTCTTTAATTGATAACTAACATGGTAAATGAATCCAAAATTTTAATTAAAATTTATGCAGGAACTTCAACTTGACATTTTGGAGATTCTGTTTTGTGAATGAAAGCATAGAAATTGGGTTCTGTATAGGAATCCGTTAATACTGACAACCGCACTGGTACAGTCAAGTCTATTAAAATACCAACGTCAGGGACTACGAATTGTTTCAGCGAGACATCGTACAGTGTGATGTAGCCCTGTCGAAATTGTTTTGCTTAGGTTCAGGGTTTTTAAGCTAGGGGTGCTTGTAAATGTCGAAACGAAGCCCGTTTCTACCTTTTGCAATTGTTTTTGGCAATTTTTTAGAGGGCCCTCTTGCTCGTATCATAGCACTACAACAATGTTTATCACATGTTTATCGCTGATTATGGAGAACACGATTACAATGTGTCCCTTCATTAAAACCACGATTAAGTACATATTGATTGTTTCCTCTATCGTCTTATCTAAATGCAGTTGTCAGAATGTTATAATGTCTTTCTTTGAGTGATCGGTTTAATCGAAAACCTTTTCTTGTTCCAGTCCCACAGTTCAAAGGACGACCCAGGAAAAGGAAGCAAAGCAAAACCAAAGCGACAAATGATGCCAAAAAGACAAGGGTAGAGAAAGAGAACTCGATACCTGAATCGAGAAATATTCTTCAAATGTCACCTAAAGAAGAATTGAAACCCGGGCGCAATCCTACGTATAGAATAATTGCTCCACCGGTTGATAGTAATCCGGACAGAAACGTCATCCATGTGAAAATAGAAAACAAAAATGATCCTGGGAATTCAAAGGGCATCAAAGAGGAGATTGAGTATAGCAAAGTAGATGAGCTGGACAACGATTTCGAACGGAGTTCCATGGAAGCTGAAAGTGCATCGCCTGATGAAGATGACGATTACAAACTTGCAATGTTTGGAGATTCAAAATTCTTTTCAGACGAAATGGCAGCAAATGAAGAGGAGATGGAGATGAGAAGGACCAGGTCTGTGAAGAGGGAAGACAGTGATGAAGCCCCTCCTTCGGAACTCGTGAAAAATGGCAAAACAGGCACAATATTAGACGAAGCTTTTTTCAGAGAAATGAAAAACGGCATAATAGCTGGCGAAGGAGTTGATAAAGAAAAGATGATAAAGGTAATGATATAACTTGTTGCCATGATGATTCTTAATCAAGTGTGTCAATGACCTTGCCTTCTTTTTCTTCCATGCTTCTCGCCATTTCTCTTCTCTTTATATCCGCCCCGCTATTCGCTATCTTCTGGATTTCTTTGTTCTCCCTTTAATAGCTGCTGCTAGGAATGTGGAAGGGGCAGGTTGCAAGCGCCCCCACAGCATCATTCTAATGGAAATATTTGTGCTTTTTCGCATTAACCTGGGAGTACACCTGATAATTGGCTTTTATCTGGTAGAGGGGTGAATTCTTTGATGTCACGCACAGGTCACCAAAATATGCATTTTAAACGTATCAGTTCATGTTAAATACATAAAGATATTAAAACTGTAGTTCAATTATATGTTCTTGAAAATATAAATTCTGTGGCTGTGATATCCTTCCTTCAAGAAAACTAAAAGATGAAATTTTTATAATTTTGTTGTCTTGCAATTCAGATATGCTTTCTTTTATTTCCTGAGCCTCAATATTTTCCTATATTGAAATTACAAGATGTCATTTTTTCGCTACGTTTATCTAAAACTATTAATCTAAATCTCTTCCCCTCCACCCCCTCCATCCCCTCCACCCCCTCCATCCCCTCCACCCCCTCCATCCCCTCCACCCCCTTCACCCCTTCTCCACCTTTTGTCATCATGTCACGTTTACCTCCTGTTCCAAAAAAGCAGCCGCGTCGCTTGATAGTGTGGAGAGTTTAAATCTAAGGTAAAATCGAGGATAATCCTAATTGGATCATTATAGAAGGGATGTCTTATCCCAGTGAGGCTTGATGTACGTCGAAGGAATGTTGTTAAAGATGTTCCTTTGTCTCTGTGGTTTCACAACAAGATTTTAGATTTTCCTACATTTTTGTGAATCCTTACAAAAGAATGTTTGGCTTTCATCTCGGCATAATGTAAACCTCATAGGCAAACAAAATAAACCATCCTTTTTTTCTTTCGTTGAAAGGAAACGTGTACCTCAAAAGGTGTTTATTTTTCTTTCTTGGTGAGAGACTAGCCCCCAGACCTATGTGTCTGGATTCCCAGTTCAAATGCTCTCAAAAAAATTTTGCTGGATTTTAGAAAATTGGGCGCAACATACACATTTTGATAAGAGGCAAAAAGCGTTCTTCACCTTTCCCTGCAAGATCGCACAGATCGTATTTTAGAAATTATTTGTGTGCAACGGCCCTTGTTTCCACCCCACCCCTAGATGCTGCGCCCCTGTGTATACTTTTGCAAACCCGCGATGGATATTTTAACGAAGCGATGATTATCAGCATTTTATTTGATAATTCACAAATTTATAATAACGATCATAAACATGGGATGATGTCCATTAAATCGCTGGCCAAGTGATTGATAGATACTCCATTGTAGTCATCCATTTCAAGAACAAAACTACCTCTAATATTGTCATTCACAAATTAATTTACTTGATGTTAATCGTTGCCTTGTTTGCTTTTCATAATTTCTTTGGAATTATGAGTCGCTATTTTAGTGCATCCCATGAAACAGCGTATACCAAAGCATATTGATTGACTCGAAAAGACTTACTATTAATTCGAATATCTCCGAGTGATTTAGCAGTTTAAATCTTGGAAATGGATTTTATTTCCCACGGTGAAAGATAATCTCGTATTGATTCCTACAAGTCGAGTCTTAAGTTATTTTTAAGTTTGTGGGGAGTGTTTGGCATGCATAAATTTCGCCTTCTGTAATTTTGTATGGCAGGACGCTGTTGTTGATAACAAATAATTTTTTTGGTTTCACGGGCTGTTAGAGAAGTGGATTCAGATCAATCACACATGACCTAATTATTAGAGGCATACCAAGCCTCCGGCGTCCGGCTGAAAAATTACATAAGCATTTGCTAAATCCCAGAGACGAGCCTCGAAATTTCTAATGCAGATACACTCATTTTTATAAGAACAACTTTTCATGAACATCAGCCTCAAAATAATTACAGATGTTTTGTATGTTTTGTATTATACCAGACGGCCTTAATACGCAACTCGTGTGCTGTGTTAACCGAATGTCCGCGTTTTTGGTCTCTAATGGAAAGGGGCTTCATTTCAGAGCCACACCCGTCACCCACAGGCATTTAAAACCGCAAAAGAAAACATTGAAATGCATCTATGGCACCACAGATCTGCCTCTTCAGGATTGGGGTCAGCTTCTTTGTGGAAAGGGGCTTCATTTCAGAGCCACACCCGTCACCCACAGGCATTTAAAACCGCAAAAGAAAACATTGAAATGCATCTATGGCACCACAGATCTGCCTCTTCAGGATTGGGGTCAGCTTCTTTGTGGAAAGGGGCTTCATTTCAGAGCCACACCCGTCACCCACAGGCATTTAAAACCGCAAAAGAAAACATTGAAATGCACCTATGGCACCACAGATCTGCCTCTTTAGGAGTGGGGTCAGCTTCTTTGTGGAAAGGGGCTTCATTTCAGAGCCACACCCGTCACCCACAGGCATTTAAAACCGCAAAAGAAAACATTGAAATGCACCTATGGCACCACAGATCTGCCTCTTCAGGATTGGGGTCAGCTTCTTTGTGGAAAGGGGCTTCATTTCAGAGCCACACCCGTCACCCACAGGCATTTAAAACCGCAAAAGAAAACATTGTAATGCACCTATGGCACAACAGATCTGCCTCTTCAGGATTGGGGTCAGCTTCTTTGACAAATACTCTAGTGTCACCAGCTGAATACCCAGTCTATATGTTTGCATTGGGAATAGGTATTTTCCATGGGCGTCAAACTGTATAAACTTTTTGATTGTTTAGCTGTACGTAGTCTTTATCCTCTGATCATAAGTCGTCCAGATTTCTTGTCCAGTTCCACGTATCACATTCCGGGATATGTATCTAGCTGACAAAACCGAACCGCGAGCGCTTGAGTGCGAATTAAAACGTAGACAGAAAATTCTATGAAAGGACTTCTGGTGACAATCTCCCTGTGTGCATACTCTCCCTGTATCAAGGCAAAATAATATGAAAGCTAAACGAATTCTTAAAAAAAATCAATCAATTTTCACAATTTTATTAGGAAGTGGGAGTCGTTCCGTAATGCGAAAGTTTCACAATGTGGAGTTATGTGGAATCATTGTTAAAGTTAAGATATCTATAATCCTCTTTTCTTGCGTCAATAAAAGTACCTTTTGACCCAGACAAGCGTTGAATATGTTTAATAACTGTAATTTCTCATCTAAGACTGAACTTTTGTTTTTTTAATTTCCTGTTTCAGTTGAAGCCTTGTGATTCAATCTTAGAACAGCCTCGTACTTTTTAATATGAATGGACCAGAGGCTGCCCCCTCCCTCCTTTATTCCTTTTGCCCTTTCGAACAAAGTTGGTGTTTTCCAATTTAGGATATGAAAAGATGAAAGCGTTTCATATTACGGCTGATTTTTACCTTCGATAAGAATAGCATCTAAACCGTCATACACAAACCAAGTTGGAAAGAAACATTACTTTTTTAACAATTGAAGATAAATAAATTTTCTACCAAAGAAAACTAAATTTAAGGATTGTATGGCTGATTTAGCTGAAAAAGACATGACGTCGTCAAGATTCAATTACGACAGCTGCTAACTACAATGGAAATGTATCTAGCGCCCAGAGTAAAAATAGCACGGCTTTTGCAATGTACGAAGAATGTGGAGGAATGGTACTTCGATATTATGAACTGGCGATGTGGACAAAACTGATGATGATAATGATTGATGATGATGAAGATGATTGATGATGATTGATGATTATGATTATGATGATGATTGATGATGATGATGATGATGACGACGATGACAATGATGACGACAACGAAGATTCCAAATGTATTAAAAGTCTGAACTTTTCTAGATGCGCTTCCAGTCTGTTTCCCAGACAACTAAGAACCTTTATGCTTTATGAGATTGCGATTCACAGACTTAAAATACCTAAAAAACGGTGGCACGAGCTATGACTCGCCAAGATTACAGAACTCATTTATTGGGGCTCTGTGAGTGGAACCTAACTGGGAATCTGTTTTTTTATTTGACGAAGGACATTTTTTGCTTGATAACATAACACGAATAATTATTCTTATTCGGTTGCTTTATCAAAATGTTTTTCGCAGATTTACACTTTCTTGATAAACAGCGGGGAATGCTATGACGCAGTAAGTTTACCAAACCCAGATCTTTGAATTCCACTATCAACCTTTGCAGAAGGAGAAATCGATGCGTGCCTAACGATCCCTAACGACCCGCGCTGACAAAACGGTTCCAGCATAATGATCTCGCGGCAGTGCAATTACTTGATTACGAAGGGGAATCTTTCGTACGTAATTGTGAGCAGCCAAACTTTTAATTTCGTAAACTTCCTAGTTGCTAGTGCAAAGATTTCCTCAACTCGGCAATTCAACTATTTGATGAAGAAATGTAGTCACAGACCCCAAGATTATTAATTGATTAATCTCGTAACTGTTGGTCTGACCTCACACGATCCAAATTTCTATTTTTTTTACGTTATTCCTGCACCAAACTATCTTATCCAAAATATTGACCCTTCCTTTATAAAAAAAGATGGGGTCTGAAAAATTTCGAATGAATTTTGGATCAACCCCAGAGAAAATTGAAAAGTCCCTGCAAGCATTTTGTGACAATTTCGCAAAGCCGGGAAATCTTCGAATAACTTTCACCGACTTTGCAAAACTTGCGAAAAACTAAACAGATTTGAAACACTTACAGTATATTTTCCACGACTCATGCATGAAAGTTAATTCTTGCAGAAACTCGTGAAATCGCATATTCCCGCACTTTCTTTTGTATCCTACATAGCAAATTGGAAATACGTCTAATTATGTTGACGCTTGACAGGATGAAAGCACCATTCTCGATTACGAGAAGTTTCTGATCTATTCTGGCTACCGTTCAACATGCACGTGCAGAACCAATTTTAACTGCCCAACGTCACGAGCAAAACTAAAGGCGATTGGTCGAATCGAAGAGGATGACCACAAAGGGGATCTCAGGCTAGCAGCCGAACCCAATTTAATAGCACGATTATAGACCTAAGTGTCGATTAGCGAACCTCAATTGCCCACTCAATCGGGAAAGTCACGATTCTCGATTGTTCGTTTGGGAAAATTGGGAAAATCCTTTGATTTTGGCATTCTATGCCTGCATTGTTTCGATTGTCTCTCGCCTTTGAATTCGGCTTCTATGTTTCCATTGTTGAACTCATCAAAATGCCGATCCATTGTTACACAATTGGCAACAATTCTACATATATATATATATATATGGATGCCCATCGAGCTGAGCAAAATCCCCCCTTCATGTACTCATTCTTCGTACATAAAAACCCTTCCAAATGACAGATTCATTTCTCATATCTGTACCGTATTATTTTGTACTGACTCTATTTTTAAGCTTTTTTTTTAATTTCCCAGGACAAACTTAGTCATGTTTTGCATTTTATGTTTCTAGATATTAGTGGATGCCTGTAAAGATCAAGAGAATTTCAAACGTGAACTGTTCGTATTTATGAAGCAAAGAGGAACTCCCATAGTATACGTGCCAAAAGTTGGATACACGAGAGGTGAGTAATCAGCTGCCATTAAAGCCTTATAAAACAACATTCTTGTGGCTACCGGGAATTTTTTAGAATTATGCGATTTGTTTCCTTGAGGAATTTTTAGAATTATGCGATTTGTTTCCTTGAGGAATTTTTAGAATTATGCGATTTGTTTCCTTGAGGCTGTCGATCGTTTCAGCGATACCTTACTATTGGAAGGAAAAACTGCCTTGGTGAGCACAACCAAAGATATTCTACAACGGCTGCACGCGAGAAATCTTTCAAAGTGTTTCATGCCGTTCCCATGACCAACCGCCCACCCACCTCCCCCACCCCCTCCCCCCTCCTCCCCCACCTTTTCTAGTTCAAATTTTATGGATCATGGGAACAAGTGCTCGTTTCGACTAACTGGTCGAACCATCTATGGTCGAACTAACTGGTTCTGCTTTATGTTTCGTTCTTGTGTTTCTAAACAGTAACTCTTTAGAACTCGTTTTCTAAGCCGCCATCAAGAAGCTTTCAGTTTTTAATAAAATGTGATTAATAAGTCCTGCCATTACAGGACATCTCACTGATTGATTTAACAAAAAATTTCGGTGACATCATGCATAGCTTTAAGTTACCATTTCCGATCGACAAACCTGTATCAGTTTCTCATTTTCGAGTTCCAAAGGGCGCTGGCCGATTACATAATAAAATGCGTTGATAAAACATGTCGAATCAAGTAAATCCCGCGCATGCTGAGCATTCCATTCTATTTGAGAAGTCGTCGTTGCTTTCAGGGTTTTTGCTAGATTAAGTGCAGAAGTTCGTATTTTTCTTGTTTTTTTCCACATTGCCTAATATTTTTAAAATAGATCGCCAGCACTAAATGAATTTTCCATAAAATTTACGAGACATTTTTATTAGACTTGCGTAGCCCAAAAGCTGAACATTATTAAGATTAATTCTTCAATATAATGCTGTTTCAATATAATATAATGCCAATTTTGTTAAACGTCAATTTTGTTGATTTGTCTGGGCAGTTTCGTCCAAAGGTGTCCCTATTTACAAAGCATTTTATAAACCACGTGACCAGATGCCATGTTGTATTCAAGCACATCACATTTCCTTTTGATAGCAATGTTATCGATAATCTTCTATCTAAGCTGTGAAATTTACCGCAGCTCGAATATTAAAGGAATTTTATTGTGAAATGTTGCATTATTTATAGCTTTGGGTGATTTTATCAAAATTTTGTCAGCTTCATCTGTTTGCTATAAGCATGGACGTCCAGACGCATCTGATGAAGGCATCTGATAATTTGTAATTCAAATCAACCGCAGCTAAAGGATTTTATCTTCATGATTATTTTTTTCTAAAACAAGATTTACGAATCTCTCAGTTGGCCGTGCGTTTTTTTCAAATTGTGAATGAATTATACATTTATTCCCCAAAACGAATATCTTTTGTCGCGCTTGCTCTTAATTTTGTTACAAGTCAATAGCTTTTTTGACTGGCCTAATAGAAAGAGATTTTCTAAAATCCCTGTTATTTTTCCTTTTGAAACAAACTTTGTCAGCGAAAATTTTAGCAGCAATTAGAGTGCAAAATGTAAAATGTCCATATAGATGGTATTCTGTTCGCCTTAGAGAAGCCCTGGTAAAAACAAAGCCCAAAATGTACAAATTATCAAAGAACAAAATAAAATAAATGTACAATAGGCACGAAAAAAGTTGCCCGAAAAAGAGGTTTATTAAAACCAAATGAAATAGAGGTTTGAAATTCTCCTTAGTAGAAGAACAACTAAGAAGCCTAAGTATTATGGCGACGACGGCAAAACTGTGAATACTAAATCGTGAGCCCCCTTTCTCTCCTCTTGCTTGCCGCTCATGAACACTGCTCTCCATCCGTCCAAACATTTCCAAATCCTAGAAAATTGTTAAGACTAAAATTATAGTTTTAAGAAACTCTGTCTTAAAATTCGCAACAAGAATGCTCCCAATCTCCTCGAAGAAGAAAAATTTAAAACGCTTCCTTAAATTCGGCTCCCTATCAATTCTACGAATTTTGTCCTCTTTTTATTTTTTGTTTCGATGAAGCTAAAATTTTCTCTGGCAGCCGGTTTGCGATCTTTTCATCCTTTTTGGGGTAACAAACATCTAGTTTCCCCGTCTTTTTTCGTCTTTGCAAGTAAGATTTATATATCCCTATATATTATGACCATGCCAATTTTAGAATAAATGACCTTGACGACTTCCTTTTATGTGATTTGAGTCTTATTTTTCTTTAAATATCGCCTTGTTTTCTATCTTCGATTCATCGTTATCTATGTTATGTTTTGTTCATCGTTGGCCTTTTACGTTAAACATCTACAAGTTGCTACCACTCATTTTCTCGAATGGAAAGCTAAGCCAAGCAGTATTGTGGCAGTATCCCAATACTTAATTTTGTTTGCTCTTATGTCTAAAATCTGCTTGTCAACCAAGTCAATATTGAAACAGCTCACCTACCTTTGACCAAACTTTAATGCACGCCATATCCTCGTTTCTAAGTTTCGAACCAACTTCTTTTGTTAAACATCCTTCTCAAAAATATTTTTCCGTCCTGAAAGTTTAATGATGTTTTCTCAGTAATGAAGAAAGGGCCTAGACACATAATCTTGTGAACTTGTTCAACATAATATAAGGAATTGAGCTTCTCAAGAGTCTCAATTACTCGTACAGTAGGCCATCAGATTTTTAATTTTTTCTGATTTGCAAATAATTTTCTTTTTGCAGTCGACCTCCCAAAACTGTTCAGTTTGGTGGTTTCAAATGGTGGCTACACCCAGGCAAGTAACAGTTTTACATTGGTTCTTCTGCTCTTGTTTTTTATGGGTTCTTATGCTTTGTCGTTGGATCGTGTATTTTGTTCTTATTGATCATCCAGAAACAACTGCATTAGACATGCGAAAGTCTCACCTAGAAACATGTCACAGTTTTCACTGCATTCAATTTAGCAATAAATACGCACTACGTTGTATTCTTGTATCGAGGGGTGAATGGGAACTCTGGGGGCTCTAGAGGCTCTGGGGGCAAAAAACAATTGAAAAGGTAGACATTGGTTATTTTTGACATTGATAATGGGGCTCTGTTCCCCCGGGCCTTGCTAGCATCACACTCCTTCTTGCTTCTAGCCTAGTCAGGAAAAGCAGAGATTTTTCCCTCTTTAAATTTGGTTGCGGCAAAAATCTTCTTTGAGGTAACTATAGGCGGGGATTCAGAGCAGCGATCCAGGATCGATTGCGATTCCATGCCAATTTTTATTCATTTTCCTTCTGTCTTTGAATTAAGCAGCCCCCCCCCCCCGCCCCACGTTCATCTTAGCAATAAATACCTTATTTGTTACTGTTGCATCAAGTTATTTTTGCATTCTGCTGGCTATCAAGACGCGCAAATTACTGACACAGTCAAAAAAGGAGTACGTCTTTTAATCAAATTTTATCTAAGTTTTCTTACGTCCCAAGGCCTATATTTGCATTTGATTTTCAATCAGAAGCGTGATTCGCCCGAAATGAACCTGAAAAATCTATGAAATGATTCAATTTATACTAAATCTAATTTATTTTTGTTATCTCCATATTTTATTCTCCAGTGCACACGTTTCTTTTCACATAACTCTTGTTTTAAATTTTGTCAATAAAATATTTATAAGTCGCAGCATTTTACAGTGTTTTCAAGTGTTATTGGCCTTATAATTATATTTTCAAATACAAAACACAATCAGCTGTAGCAATAGGCAGAATGCATTTCGCAAACAGAATGCAACGTGCACCCTCCCTCTGTGCTCTTTTCAATAACCGGTTGCTTATCAGCGTAGACTTAGGCCTGTCTGAATAGCATTCACCTATGCTTGCACGGCTGTTTCATTAAACCTAATTTGAAATCCAAAAGAGCGCGTGCCTATGACTCCTGTTGTCTACTTAACGATTTACCAACAGTACCATATTTGGTCAGTCGGCTACAGCTGGTTGTTTGGTAGCCAATCACATGAAATGATTGTTTGTCTAAGATGTTTCATTTTGTTATCGTGGCGCGAATGTAATATTTTAATCTGAGCAGCTGTATTTTTATATTTGATCGTTCGCGATTTTCAGCTAAAAGCACTAAAAATTGATACGGGGTTTTTCCGGACCGTTGCTTAGCCTTAGATTTGGGGCTAAGGGTCAGTTCTGAAGTTCTGAAGTAAAAGCGACAAAAAGTTTGTGTAAGGGTTTGCAGCCCTTGACAAAGTAAACTGTCGGTTCTGACTACTTGGACCGCCCTAATGTTTTGACAATGGCATCTAGGGAGGCCTGTAGCCTAATCATAACATATAGAACATATAATACAGCGTGAAGCAATTGAAAATGCAATTTGCAGCTAAACTAATATAGTTGTGATTGAAATTAGTATCCTTGAGAGATGATTACAACTAGGTTGTTGGTGTGGTTGATAGATTTGTGCTTAGAATAGCAGATAAAAAAGAAGGTCGTATATTACATGATTGTTTTCTTATGCATGGATCGTCCAGTCAAATGTCTGGTTTTTTACCTGATTTTTTTTAATATCATTGAGATTAAAATTGAGCTGAAACGAAATCGGTCTTAAAATGATCATAAATTAAATAGAGTATTTTGAAGAGATTCTGTAGACATGGTAGCTATTAGATTGTATAAAAATTAATCAGTTGAAGTATTATGTCATTGTTGTTACTGAAGTACTGCCTGGGTAACTTAAAAACACATTATTGTGCTTTAATACTGCTTTGTTTGGTTTCAGGTGACGTTAAACCATAAGTGGAAGAAAGTTTATGATGAAATGGCTTTAGCGACGACAATTACAAGTGCAGCCACTTGCATGAGAAGGCATTATGAGAAGTAAGTCAATGCCATTGTTTTCTTTCTTGTGAGCAATCATTGTTTACAATTTCCACCATGATGCACAACAACCCATAAAGATCTCCCGTTGGAAAATTTATTTCGTGTTCCATTGGAGGAATGCTTTGAAGAACACGTATTTTTATGAAAAGAAATAAGCGAGTTTGATAAAACATCGATATTTCCTTAGGATAAAGAGGATAGGAAGTGGTTTCACAAGGGAAACGACAAGGAGATAAAAATTTGATTGTTTAAAGACGGTTGGAAGAATACTGCATTTCCTTTAACAAAAAGGCACGAAAAATGCACTTTAAAGTGACACAAAATACCAATAAAACGTTGTAAGCACGCAAAGTAAAATATCTGAATGCGCCCCTAGCTTTAATGAAATCTGTCTAAATTTAAGTGTGTCTTTGAATGATTTGAATACTGATTTGGTGATATAGAGTTGTAATCGTAGCGAAAAATAGACGGGAAAGTAAAATAATGTTTTTGTTTACGACCTAAATGTAAAGGACTTTTGAGGTAATGGTTTCAAAAATTGGTTTTTCTGTAACACCCAACGCATGAAAACTCAAATATTTTCAAAACATCTGCATACGTTTGCAGCTTTTACTTATCACATATTGAGATTACCAATCAACTTTCCAAAAAGTTTTTGCGTACATCCAATCATCTAGAGAACAGCTCTTGTTCCCTACACGACATCATTTAAAATGAGCCATCGAATATAAAGTTTCTCTCACAGGCATGAGCCTTGCTGGAAAGTTTGCCGTTGATACGAAAGATCTTATTATCAACTTCAAAACCGTCTATTGTCAACGAAAGTATTTTGCACTCAATCACATCGCATTCAATTCTCAACTGATTCATTGATAATTTTTGTAAACACAAATGGTGGATGTTTCTTTTCATTTCATTGACCTTGCTAACCATTTTGGAAATAAACCTTTACACGAAGAATAGAAAAAATAGCAGGATTGACCATACACACCTAATGCTTAGTAAGGGCCTGTTTATATGAGCAAATTTATCCCACCTCTCAACTCATTTCAATCTGTATATAGAGAAAATTATCCCATCCAGCCTGTATGCTGACAAGTGGGGCGAGATTTGATCGCGTCTATATGAAAATTTCATCCCACCCTCCACCTTCATCTAACCTTCCAGCGTTTACATGGCAGAAATTCATCCCACCCAAGCAAGATCCTGCCCCTCACGCAGTGGGATCACCTAAGCGGGCTGCCTCTTTTCCTTTATAAACGCAAGTGAAAAAATTCAAAGGATTGTATAGGAGGGTGGGGTCTCCGCACAGGCGGAACGATGGCTAGTTGTTGCTTAAGTTGTCAAGTCACTGATATGATAACCACAGATTCCTTTATTGTTATCTCTTAGAAATGAAAATTAAGAAAGCATTTCTCTAGCATCTTCACACTTTCGTTTTACAGGCTGCTGCTTCCGTTCGAAAAACATCTAAGAGTAAAGCACAAGCAAGACGCCCTTGCAAATAAAACCTACTCAATAACGGCCCAGGCCAGTCAGCCCTTGGTGTTGACAATAAAGAAAGTCAAAAAAGAAAGCCCCGTTTCACCGTCAGAAAGCCCAGATGACTCACTGTATTTGTCTGCACATGAGGCTGATATTATTCGATCCCCAACCAGCATAAATTGCAGACATGTGGAAACTAGCCAGGAACTGATTTCCAAATCTGAAATATTTCACGCTAACAACAATGCGAACATTAAAGCTAGTACAACTTTACCCCTGGCGGTTTCGCCGAAAGAAGAACACGCGCGTAACATGGATGACCGTAAATTCGAACGCACTAAGTTGCAGCAGGGTCAGTACCCCGCCACTTTCAAGATAGAGCCCGGATCCGGAGAAACCGCTAAATGCATGTCCAACCCAGATATAGCCAAGTCGGATGGTAGCTCGCAGAGTCACCACGCAACCAATACCACTTCTACAACTGTGTGTGCTATACCGTTGTATAAAGTGTCTGAGCATGCTTTTTCTCTTCGAAAAAATGCACACACTACCTCGATCAATGCAAAAACCATCTTACCAAAGCAATCTTCTTTTGTCATTCCAGTTGTTAGTGCTGTACCGGGAGCGAATGCAAATGTCACTGTTTCATCGTTCGTTCCCTCTGTTTCATCGACGACAATGAATTATCATCCTTTACATGGCAACGAGGTTACTGTAATCACGAAAGCGAGACCAGTTGAAAATTTCGGCCCGCTGTCAGTGAGTTCAGCACTTCAAAATATTAATCTTCAAAATCAAAGTCAACCTGTATTCAAAAAGCGGAGGGGTAGGCCACCGAAACATGCCAAGGCTCAAATGCAGCTTTTAGCATCGTCAGTTCAGAAATCTGAATTAGGCTATTTCGAAAAGTCTCCTAACAAAAATGGCACTGTTATCCACAATTATTCACCTCACGTTGGGGGAGACGTACCTCGTTCGATGCATGTTCATGATAAAAGCACGTTTAATAACACAAGGATAGCAACAACAACAACAGCTGTCCGGGGTACGCGGATGTGTGCTACGGAAACGGAGAGACGATCAGCGAAGAAGGCCCCCGTGAAAATGTACGAATATGTGATGATGTCTGATTCTATGAACAACAAGCTTGTCAAGCACAAACAAGGAGTGATCAGGTTCCCTAACTTTACCGACCAAAATGAAATGAAAATCAAAGACATTGCTGGCATGCCACCAGAATACTTGAACCCTTCTTTGTATATGCGTACAGTTGATTATGGAGAGTTGTGCCAGTTATCGGGGGTTAATAGAGACACAAATCAGCCAAGGATTGAGTCAGTAATGTCATTTAGCAGTAAAGGCTGTGTTCCAAGCACATTAATGTATGAGGGTCATCGAGGTGGGCGTTCATCTCCCAAGGCTGGAGAAGTTGATGTTGACAGAATTGAGAAACCAACTAAAAATGAACTAGAAACAGAAGTACACGGGATCAAAGAAGAACATCCTGATCAGCAAGATGACGGACTTTCGAATGGTGCAGAGGCGCGATCTGTCATTGTAGGGCCACCTCCTCTGATACCCATTTCTAAGGAAGGCAAACGAAATAAAAGGAAGTTATTGGAACACGGCGATATAGCAGTGATCACAAAAGGACCCGAAAACAGACCGAGCCCGCCCAGCAAAGGCTCTTCTCAACAAATTTCGCTAATGTCTGATATGAAAGCTCTAAAAGAGTCATTTGATAAAACTATTGACCAGTCGTTACAAGATTTGCGAAGAGTGACTGAGAATGAAACTGACAGGGAAACAAACCATTCAAGTGGACAACGTGATAAGATGGAGGTTTATGCTGCAGATAGCGAGAGGCAAACAGAGAGACACGGAAGGATGAGTGACCCTATGTACAAAGGGAAGTATCTGGCAGTCTCAAATCACGGTGAACTGAAGGTACTTACTGACAGAATGGATGCTCGTCATGAAGAGTTGTACATTAATGCGAATCATCAAATTGTTGCACGTGATACGGAACATAAGCAGGAGTATAGTCATGAACACGATGCGTCTGACAGGTTACTGCGTATCGCATCACGTGATAGTTTTGCAAGCCAAATGCCGCATGAACCTGCTAATGTGCACCATTCATCTGCTCATACACGTGAACAACCCAACTTCGGTACTGATTCTGAACGCAACTGTCGAAGTCGCTCAGCGCTGGCATATGAGAGAGCAATTATCGAGTCATACGAGCAGAGAGGAATTGGAAAAAGCAAGTTTAGCGATGACTTGATACATTCAAAGTATCTTGAGGCCATCTATTTGCAAGATAAAGGAATTTCGGCTATTGAACATGCTTCGTCGGATTGCGGTGAACAGTCGCGAGTATCAAAACATTCACATGGAAACAGAGATCAAAGAAAAGACCCACGTTCTCAGACAGAGGCCCATCACCACATTGATTCTCACCACTATATAGCTCATTTGCATGAACACGGATCGCATCCGTTTTATCATGATCGCCATCATCATGATCACCATCAGAATCATCGAATCGATCACAATCAAAATGATCACCGTCGCAATGGTCACAAAAGCGACCACCGCACTGATCACCATCACAGTGACCATCTTAGCGATCATCATCAGTGCAGCAACCGTCATCGAAGCGATCACCCTCGCAGCGATCACAGTCTCAGTGACCGACATCACAACGGACATCCTTACCCTGCGTCTGTGTCGCCAAGTGAAGACATGGCTGCGCTGCGTTACTCAATGCATCACAGCGACCATCGATCAGGAAGGCATATCACGACATTTCAAGATGCTGCCCATTTGGACTATCCCCATCACGCGCTTTTTCCAGGAAGAGGCAACAGCCCTTCATTCGAGCGTAAGCATATGGTTGGGCTGGATCGCTCTCCACCCCCGTCCACGATTCACCATTCTTGGTACAGTCATCACATGGCGGTTGTTGGTAAAGAGGGCTCAAAGGCCATGTACTGGCACCAGCAAGTGCACCATTAGAGACGGGTTTTTCGTTGTTTATATTTTGCAACTGATCAGAAACTATAGAATGCGTTAGTTTTAAAATAGCATTATCGTGCTGCCACTGAAAGAAAATGAGTATCTCAATATTCAGGAAAAATTTATAGAATATTGAAGAAGAAAGATCTCTTTTTGAAACATGATTCTGAATATCTGCCTGGATTTATTCCTACATTTTGGCAAAATGGAATTCAAAATCGAAAATAGCACAAAGTGGTCTTTATTTGTCTACAAGAGGTGTGTAGATTTGTGATAATTATGTAAATATATTGTATTTCTCACTTTGTTGTTGTTAAAGCCTAAATGCCGAGTGACTCTTTTGTACTGAAATGATTTTTTACCGACTTGTGTTTAGAGACTTGTTTACATACTTTAGGTGCATTGAATCACTTTAAACGGGTCTCAAATTTCTAGTTTGTGTATTTATTATGAAGATAAATTTATGGAAGGGTATTACTATGAAACCTTTTCACTTATTGAAAAGTGTTATTTTCCAATAAGCTATGTTAGTTCAGTGTGGATTCCTAGAAATAGTTTAGGTCAAATTTCTGTTGGCCGAGGCAAAAATGAAGAAGGACTTTATTATCATGAATGTTCTGTTTAAATTGATTCAATGCCCTTTGAATTAAATAATGTAATTAGCCGTTCGTGATTACAAATATGATTTTAATATTATTGTATCCATGCTAGTTCACTATCCATTTATCGATTTAAGTTGTCAAACACTCTTGCCTTAAATTTTATCTCCACTCTCCCTTAGCCCCGTATTAGATTTTGTAAGAAATTCCGCATTCCATTTTTTGCTTCCGGAGTTCATAATCAGTTCCATGAAAACATTTGACTTCGCGTCCAGAAAGTAATTTAGCCTTCTCGTCATTTCGCAGAAAATTGTGGCGTCCTAGGATCTTAATCATTTTCCGCTTCGCAATCGATAATAAGCTTGAAATGAAAAGCAAAAGAAAACCACTCCCTCCGGTTTTATTCAAAAATAGTTCATAGATCGAAATGAATTGTCAAAAAATGACAAAATCTCTTTCGGCCAATAAATCTTTCCCTCTTTCATGCCTGGCCTTGACAATCATTTTTCAGCATTTCAATGAAATTTTCCTTCGATGCTCTAACATTGAAAGTAGAGTTGTACCCTTTCGGATTCACTGCTTTACCCAGGGGTGAATTTTCCTCCAAGGAAACATGTACCCAATCATAGGAAATATGATTAAGAAAGGAATAATGAATATTGAACTTTTGACAAATTTAGAGCATACCAAATAGTGATTAGATGAGAAAAACACATATTTGCAAAAAATGTCCGTGTTGACAAAAATCTTACCCTGTCGAATGATACTGCTGCAAGTAATTGAGAAACTGATACATTTTATTCTCAACAGGTATCACACACCCTTATTGCCTTTGCCAGTAAAAGTGTTGCTGTCTTGAGAACACGGAGCGTAAAACTATTGATATAAGAGATGTACTTTTTGACATTGTTACCTGTATTGAACGTGTCTAATTGTTGTTTGTGTAATGGATTTGAAAATCAAAACAGAAGTTTTTACATAGGTTTGTATTCGAGAGCGTTGCGTGTCGTTCTCGTTGGCAACTTGTACATAATATATATTTCATGTATATAACTTGTTTTTGCCAGTGCGAGTTTGTATAAAGTTAGTATTTTGGGTTGATATATAATTTTTTGGAACTGCATAGACATCTGTAGTCCTGTGATAAAATGAATCAATGTTATATCATAAAGATTAAATCTGTCTCTTCATGTCGAACTGGCTGCCACAGCTCGTGATATCTTGAAGGAAGAATCAAAATCCGAAGGTATCTTTTGGAGAATTCTTTTGGAGCACCTTGAGATTATTAACGAATCCTTATACAAGATCTTCCACAGACATGTCATATATAACAAGGTATATGTATATAAACTGTTATTACAAAAGTTCTGTAACAATGAAATAAAATGAAATAAAGTAAAAAGGTAGAGAAAGATAGATATTAATTAGTAAAATATAAAGGGTAGTATAATAAATTACAGAGATGCGATGCCAAGCCACTTTCCATTGCTTTCACAGAGAGGTTATATTATATTTCATTATATTATATTTCATTATATTGAATTTATATTTCATTAAGTTCACACAAAAATTTGCACAATATTCAGATGAAACAATTAAATAATAATGGCAGTTGACTATGTGAGCTGCCCAGTATGGTGTGATTAGACTCGATTAAACTGGATGAAAAATATCAATATTTTTAGACTGCACCAAGATACATTTGTATTAACAGACGCCGCTGCTTTGGTTGGAGGGGGGATCAAGCTTTGTGCAATTTTATACAAATCCTTATTCTATTGCAGAAATGCTCCCGTCTCTCGTGATTTCAATGCTTGCTATTTTCTTTGCTAGATATTTAGAAATATGGCTTACCTCCACCCAATGAACTATTCTCATTACTTCAAAAATTCGGTAGAGCGTATTACGACAAATTTTAGGAGTACCCTTTCTTTTCCAACGAAACCCCCATCACGCCTTGGTTGCTAAGATGCTTTGCATTTGAATATGAGCAGCAAGTACAGTATCTTGTTATTTTTACTGGTGGGAGGTTTAATAAATGGCAATTTTACAGACTCCGAAGTATTTTGTTGTGATAAGGAATCGTTGTAAGCACTGATGATAAATTGTTCAAAATTGTAGGAACAACGTCGAGGAGCTGTGTATAGAATCAAGAGAGAATCACTGACTCTGGGATTCTATTCTAAACTTGTTCCTAAAAAATTTCAGGATTTTTAGACATTTACTGGGCTATTTTATGTCAACTTATGTGTTTTCCCTCAGATTAAGATCTTGATTTTGAGTAGGCTTATGAGAAACAACTGGCCTGTAGAAAAATGTGCGAATATTTATATGATCTGGAGTAATTAGAAAAGTCTGCAATTTCTGATCGAAACTTCCAAGCACTGTATAGACTGTATGTTTTTTTGCAGGTATTAGAACTTTCTATGTACATTTTATTTAATTTCGTAAACTTTTAGACGCAAACAATTTAGAATAATAGAGCTTTAGCTAGTGTTCAACAAATCATAGAACCAATCGAAAAATGCCGAGCTTCTTCTCATTCAAACCATACAAACAAAACTGTTTTGCCACTTTTTTAAAAGCAAAGAATACCAAACAAGATGATATTTTATTATCGTTACAAGCAAGTTTACAAATGCAAATCAAGTCCATTATTGGAGTCGAAAATTTTTGCAAAATTCATTTTTTAACACCTAATCTCATTATTGTAGTTCCAGCACTGCAAAAAAATATTGTTTATTACTGCACAAATCTGCTTTCACTGTGTGTGCGTTGAAATGAACACCTGCTTTGCACATAGCTGCCATTAATGTTTGAATGTCAGTTCAAGAGATTTACAAATTAACCCTCTCCTCCCTCTCTCCCATTGCAATGTTGTTTACTGTCCAAATTCCACGATTGTGTGCTGGTGAATACCTTAATGCCATAGATTATTTTCCTGAAATTGGCTCTAAATTTAAGTAAAGTCAAATCGAAAATCGAAGCTTTGGTTTCAGATTATTTCCTCTCCATGCACCATTCAAGCAAGTTGTTATGGGAACGTCATGTGAAGGTTGTTGTTGTGAGAAACAAACTCAACAGTCTGCTTCTATGAATGCTGGGAATTCTCAGTTGGCCTAGGCGGTGTCTGAGGTACAAGAGGAAACAGTAACGAGAAATTAATTATATTTAACTTAACTCAAAACGAAAAATGGATGATTTTCAAAGTGCCGAAGAGGTATGCTTCCATTTTTGTTACAATTTAAAGTTTAGGGCTCATTTATGTGGCAGTTCACGATTGAGTATGCGTTGTTAAGGTTGTCGTTTTCCTTTCTGATTTTCCTTTCTTTTCTTTCTTCCCTAAAGGAGTGGTTTTTTGGCCTACCTCAGCCACAGAATTTAACTCTTTCCCAGAAAAGCGTGTTTCGAAATTGGATTGAATAACGTGTACCAAAAATAAGTTATCACTTAATTGCTGTATATAAATTTTGATGTCCCTTTTTGCGAAGTAGGCCTATCATATCACTGTATAACTAAAGAAAGAGACACAACAAAGCCAGTGTATTTTTTAAATTTCAAACTCCCTTTTTCAACAATTTTCCCTTGTTGCAATTTTATTGTCTGTAAGCAGTCTGTAACAACAATAATAATACAATTTCATAGTCTATAGTCTGTAATAATAATAATTATACAATTTTTTTAAGTTGGTGACTATAATAGCAGCAATGTTTTTTTAAAGCCAACAATGGGTGTCTAGTATCAAGTGTAGGGATTTTTTAAATTTTTGTAAAGAGTAGGGATTTAAAACTGACTTCGTCTCAATGGACATTGTTTATGTTTCAATGCTGTTGTCTATGTGGTTCTTGAATAAATTAACCAATGTCAGTCTAAATTTTTGAAACCTCCTCTGTTTAATTCATTCATATACAGTAGTGACCAGCATATAAGAAACAACACTTTCAATTTCAGGTCAGACTTGTTTCTTCTATCAATAGAATAAAATGAGACAATCTTCAAATCAGGGTAAAGTTTCTTATTAGAAAAATCATGTACTAAAGATTAACTACTCAGACAGGACCTCTATGATTGTGATACAAAACATATCATTTAAGCCTGACAAACAGCACTGTATACAGAATACACTATCCTATCAAAGTGTTTGGCTATGTTTTTCAAAGGCTTTAGTATGTCCAGTTTATAATAAAATGGGGGTATTATTTTCAAAACCAAGGTCTGTGTTTCTTATATTTATGTTTCTTATATGCTGAACACTACTGTATTATCTTGTGATTTTGTGGTAATAGCAGCAGTCTAAAGCCAAATCATAATAGAAGAATAGACATTAACTTAAATACTTTAATATAAAAGCATAATGATCATGTAATAAAGTAGTAAGACTGTAGGGTTGTGCAAGTTGGTATGCAGTAAAGTTCCAGAAGTTAAGCAATGGTTAAGAAAGTCTTTACTGTTAGGCTTAAAGGAAGGTGGTCAGAAAAGAGTGCCAAATTTCTTTTGGTATTTAAGAAACTTCCCCTGACACAGCATCCTTTAGACTAAAGCATCACAAAACTTTCTTCCTTTAGTCATACAGAATATAAATTATTTTCACTTAGATAGGATAAGTCTTTGTAAAGTTGCAGATTTTTTCATGAAGAGCAATAAACAAGTACATGATATAGTTCTAACCTGAGGCGGCACCATGGTTGCCATGGAAGGGGAAGGAAATTTTTTGAATTTTTGATGCCTCCAGTTCACTAAAAAATGCACTCATTGGATGAATTTTACAACCCTACAAAGCAAGGCAACCTTATGCTTAGAATGAGAATAGAGCTTTTTGATGATATCAATCTTATTCACATCGTCCTTATCATCATCATCCATATCATTGTCGGTTCTTGAAATGCCTTCATTCTCATAGTTCGATAAAGATGGTTCTATATGTTTTTGTTGCCGATTTCGAAAGATTTCACCTCTGTCTTTTTATAGTTCAACTGTACTTTTTTAATTCTTTCAAGGTATTTCTATTTGAGATTTTTAACATAAAGTTTGAAAGCTAAAGACAGCAAAATTTCGAGATCACCTTCTAATATTAGAGGTTGTCTGGAACTCTCCGATTCTCATACTTATATTTTACTTATACCTCTAATTACGCTGTTTTTATAAACTTTCATGTCGTATTGATTAAGAGTACAGTCTAATTGAGAGCTACAATCCTGGAAAAAAATAGTTGAGACTTTTCAAGAAAACTTTGTTTTCTCTTTCCTTTGAAAAATAGCTTCCCCCTTCCCCAATTCAATGTTGAATGCATGATTTTAAAGCAAAAATGATAGAACTACCAACATTGCTTTGGGGGGAAAGGGGGGATTGGAATTTACTGGAGCAAGGTAAAGTAGAAAATTACATAAATTGCATTTTGTCTCAACATTTTTGTCCGGGATTGTGGACCCAACTTGATTTGCCTTCATATATATGTGGGAAACATTAAGCTTTTTTGTTTTGATTTTCTTTAAATCCTGTTCTGTGTGAAAATGCTGTCAGCAAGGTTAAACCGAATTCCCAGTGGGGCTCAAGCCCCCAAGTCGCCACGGAACTGATTGTTTTGCTTTAGTCTGGGCTGAAAATTTCATCATGTTGTTTTGGCTGTCAGGCTGCGAATTACCCCATATTTCCCCATTTTCAAAATTTAGCTTTTCCTATACATTTCAATGGAATTAATCGCTGTAGTGAAATTTTTCACTACAGCAGCAAAACTCAGTCAAATCTAAAGAAATATTTTAATATTAAAAAAAAGTAACTTTCAATCGAACAGTCCAAACAACACAAAGTTCTCAATATAAACTAAATTCAAGATGAAGATTTCAAATCTGAAGTCCATTTTTGAGAAACGTCTTTAGATTGCAAGATGCAAAATCAATTATATCAACCCAAAACGGTGAATATGACTTTTTTAAGCTCAGATTTAGTTTTATCACCATAATCTTAAGCTGAATACAATTTTTCATATTATTTGTGCTTGTATTTTAGATTTTACAGAGAAACGAAGTTTGAAAACTTGTAAGGGTTTTGACCGCAAAAAAACATTCCGGGGGAAACTTTACCCCCTAGTCACCAATCACGGTCAAATAATACCATAATGAAAACTCCTAAGCAGGCTAAATTCCTTGCTGTTGATTCAAATCTGAATATTTTGTACAAAACAATTTGAAGAATTTGAAGAATTTTTCAAAAGCTGAAGGCTGTGAGTTGAATTGGTGTATTGTTCTTTGGTCTTTCTGCTAGTCCTCTTCTCATTCCACAGTCATTCCCTGGTTTTCTCTCATTCCATAGTCGTTTCGCTAGTTCTGTGGTTGTTCCTCGTTCGTTGTGCCGCTAGTTCCTCGTTTTAGCATCGTCAATGTCATCATGCCAAAAAAATTAAAGCAGACTTCGTCTAAACTTTTAAGCTAGTATGCAATCCTTGGATGACAAGTATTTGTTAAAAAACTCTTATGTTCAACATAAACAGTTTCCACGCTGTAAGCCCAATAATTTGTATGGTGAGATCTCCAAGGAGAAGCTTTCTGAAATGGAATTAATCGAAAAGCACTCAGTATAGTCATAATAGAATACATGATTTCTGTTTGCTAGAAAGTAAACTCTTTTGTATTACTGAGGGGTGAAGTGACATCCCCTAGTTTTCAGTTTTCATTTAATTTTAAAATTCCACTACATACAATCATAAAATTGATGGAAATTTGTATGGGGGGGGAATTTCTTGAGGAATTTGCCCCAAGACCCTTATTCTTGATTTGAGTTTTTCGCCTGCCCTCAAAATAATTTTTCTCTTGCTTTAGACCTGAGCTATGTTCATATTATCAGTATTCCAAACAATGTTCAAACCATTTCTAGTAGTATCTGAAGAATGAGACTCTGTATCTGCTGTGCCATGCTAATTTCTGATTATCAATTTTTTGCTGTAGTAAATCCTCAAGCAGAGTAAAACATGTCATATTAAACATAACTGAAATGAGATTGAGTGACAGCAAGTGGGTAAAATTGTTCAAAATAAAGAGGTAAATGCCTCAATGAGTGCATTTTCCAGTGAACTGGAAGCATCAAAAATTCAAAAATTTCCTTCCCCTTCTATGACAATAAAAGCAAGCCTTTTCGAGTTGAAGATCTAGTAAAGCATCACAAATAGACCATGAGGAATAAATTGAATTTAATCATTGATTTTTGCTGGATATAACTCTTTAGGTATTATCTTAATTGAGGAGCGTAATTCTAGAATGAGATTTTTGGTTATCAGTATTTTTATTAATTATATGCATGTATATAATGTTTCACAGTTCACTGAGTACTCTAGAATAAAATACAAGCACATCCATGTAAAATCATCTTGAAAACAAACGTATAATGATAGGGGAATGAACTACTTTGATCAATACAGCAAGATGTTGGGGTTAGGTAAAAGCGTTATAGGTTGATGTTTATAACTTTTTATGGATTTTGTTACCATAATTATTGGATTACAAGCCACGGATTGTAATTATTTTTGGCACAATTTGCTGCTGTTTATAATCAAACGTGGCCTTTAAATGAGGCAGCTTACATTATTTTGTTCAGTTCCTGCCAAACTGTCCTCCTACCTTGAAGAGGGTCATAATATATAAGATGTGGAAGGAATACTATGGGTGTTATTGATAATCCAATGCTTGATGATATTGTTGTTGGTTGAAATTCTAATTTCTATTTGTTGTTTTAAATACACATTCAAGTTTTTATTTTTTTTATATCTGTCATTTCAAACAAAGTATCTCTGGATGGTTTTGTGAATAACATTCATTTTTGGACCCAAATTTCTTGGTGGAACCAATCTGCTACGGCCTATATATTCAAGTGCAGCTTAGAAACAAGAGTTGCAAATGATCAAATTGGTTCGGTAAACAAAAGTCAGTAGTGATCCAGTCCAAAAAGTTACAACATGTGGTCAACATTTCACCCAATGTTTTGTTTCAATTAAAAAGTCTTTGCTAGATTGCTTTAAGAGAAATCTGCTGTTTTTCCTGGGTGCTTTTGCTTTTTTGTTTTAAACCACCTAAGTAATTTTGATATTGAATTTTGATATTTTTCAGACTGCCTTTGTTGTTGATGAAGTTTCAAATGTCATAAAAGAAGTAAGTTTTATGCTTCAATACCATTTAATTTACTTTCATTATTTAGCGGAAGTTTTTGATGTTCTCAAAGATCAGCAAGTCTTTTGAGAGTTAAATGTTACAGTCAATGTCAATACCAAGATGTTCCTACTATAATTCATATTATCAGGTGTACTTTTTGCCTTTTTACATTTTCAAAGTTAATAGATCAGCAACGACTTACTTAGAAAAAGAAAAGAAACCCAGACACAAAGATATTGACAGTGACTCCGTAATTCTACAAATTCATCATTACTCAATCAACGATAAGTTAGTTATCAAAATTTACAGATAAGAAGGAAATAGAGAGGTTAATATACATTAAGGGAACTTGCCTAATCATTTCCAGTTTTTCGTTAGATGCGCTTACCTTTTTTGATCTGCATTCTACATCATTCAACTATTTAACTAAAAGCTAGTATTCGCTATCAGAAATTGACTTTTTGTGACCTCTCTAATTCAATGTTTGTCAGAAGTAATGTCAAAAGTATTTTGCATTAAAAATTAGTTTTCTTCAAACAAAAATAATATATAAATTAAAAAGGCCACCGATACAGATATTGTGCTAATTATGTAAGATACGGATATGCTGATTGCTAAGTTAGGAGTAAGTTTTTACCCTTGTTTTTAGTCAATAGAAGGAGCTATTGGTGGAAACGCATATCAACACAACAAAGTAAACCAATGGACTTCAAGTGTTGTTGAGCAATGTCTTAATCAGTTAACAAAACTCGGGAAACCATTTAAGTATATTGGTAAGAAATTTTCTTTGTATGTCACAGCCATGTTACTGCACTTTAGTAGTATCTTTCACAGCATTTTTAAGTATTTAGTGATTCAGTAAGCAGTATTGAGGTGACTTGAATAATTTCGTGTTGTTTCACAAATTTTCAGAGAATGTTGATGTGTTGAAGAAATAATTTGGAAAATTACTTGAATGCTTAGTCAAACAACAACATTATCATTTCTTGCAAAGAAAATGATTAATTATGAGATGTTAATATAGGCAAGAATATCAGTAAGAAATAAAAAAAATGGTTGTTTTCTCAGAAACGCCATTGTTACTGCCTCTGGCTAGGGTGTATAATAAATATTTCAGCATAAAGCATAAGAATAAAGCATGCAGTAAATATCTTTAGCAATATCTTATTGGACTAATGCGATGTTTTCTTTCAACTAAATTGGTTGCATATTTCATTGTTCTTTTGCCTTTCTAAACCTAAGCACATTGAAAATGGTACATGTCTAAGTATACAGTGATTTAAGCATTTTTTTAGTTTGTAAATCTCTTGTGCTTTACAGTTTCGTTCATATGCTAATTTTGACAAATTATTTTTTACAGTTACTTGCGTCATAATGCAGAAAAACGGTGCAGGCTTACACACAGCTAGTTCTTGCTTCTGGGATAATACGACAGATGGTAATGTACAACTTCAATATTTCATAATATCAGTACTAAATTCATTCTCTCGATTGTTTGGGTGCAAAAGCTGCAAAAAGGTTTTCTTGCCTATGAAATTGAATTTCCCTGGAAACAAAATATATATAATGATAATGGTGTTTTTGATAGATCGTTGGCTGCTGTAATCAAATGTTATTAAATTTGTGTGGTCGTCTGAGAACTGCACTGGAACAGAGCCAGAGATTCATTAAAAACCTTTTATTGTCTTCAAATGAAACGAACATAATACATTGACGTTTACTTTGGAAGAAAAACAATTGCAATTCTCCTAAACTCACATCCAACTTGGAAGAGTTTCAGTGACATCCAATTTCTCCCTGTGAGGATTAATTGGATACGAGGGGATAATGAGTCTTAGCCTTTCTGAAATGCAAGATTAGAGCATTTCTTTCATTGCGTGTCCTATACCCACCCCTTACTGTATATTCTAGTCTTCGCGAGGAACACAAAAATTTTAATCCTTTATTCCGCCCACGCATTATTAAGAATCTGCCACAGATTCTGTGCACAAAATTTGTTTATCTGGTCGTGTCCCCCGCGAAAATTTCATCACTTAAACTTCCGACTTCTGATAACAAGAAAAAACAAAAGGTACAATGTCTTTTCGAAAGCCTTTGCTACGATTTTCCCGCGCGATTTCGCAGAAAACATTAGTTATCTGCAAATTTCAAATTATTTTTCAGACGTTTCTCGCGCAGAAAAAATTCTTGACAGTCTGGTACCCACCTTTTCTTTTTAGTCAGCAACAAGAAGCAAATGACCATAAGGCCATAACCAAAGATTTATCCGACCCACGTGCCTGTGCCTTGTATTGCATCATTCTTGATATGTAATACCTCCCTTAATTTGCTTCTTGCAGGAAGCTGCACTGTGCGATGGGAAAACAAAACAATGTATTGTATTGTCAGTGTGTTTGGACTTGCAATTTAAGAAAGTAACCTGCAAAGAACACTTTAACTCGGCA
Source organism: Rhopilema esculentum (assembly GCF_057945365.1). NCBI lineage: Eukaryota > Metazoa > Cnidaria > Scyphozoa > Rhizostomeae > Rhizostomatidae > Rhopilema > Rhopilema esculentum. Next base: position 5,915,199 of record NC_142829.1, read on the forward strand.
AAAGGACAGTATTTATTTTTCTTCTTTGCCAATGTTTACAAGCATTGACTCAGCAACTGATTAAACCCGTCGCTCATTAATATTGTAAATCAAACCATTGTAGATAACATATATATTGTTTCAGATATTTGTTTGCAGTGTTGTATGTTATGAGCAACAGAATGCCCTGTATTACATACTAACTCTTACCTTAAAGTTGTTTGTGTCTCTCAATTTTGGTATATATAGGTATATTTTGTCTCTCACAGTATTCTGTAGCCTTTCTTCCATTCTAGCCTCCTTTTCGAGTCTTTCTTATTCTTAGTGCTACTTTTCCTTTGGTTTTGTGCACTTGTTTGTGTTTTTTAGAACAAAGGGGAGGGGGTGCTTTTGTGGGGCTACTCGTCACTCACTTAAAACTCCCATTAAAGAGTTCGAGAGCATTGATCTAAGCCCATAAGGGAATTTGCTTCCTTCACCTTGCAATGTCATTGCTTGTTTATCTTTAACCTAAGACTTTGTACATTGTTACCCACACCTAGACTATCGACCTATTTTGGTTAACTTCTCTGGCCATCAACACCATTTTACTCCGTTATCTTGTACCTTTCATTATAAAACCCTTCCGTCGCCTTCATTGCAATGCCTAAAGTTATCTCCCCCAATGATAATATTTTACCAGCTCCCATTTTTTTTCCATACCCAATCTTTCGTGGTTACCTTCATTAGTCTTTACCTATGCCCTTTTAGTCTTAAAGTTTTCTCTCAAAGCCATCGTTTCAAAATTGTTGATTCTTATTTCATCATATTTATCAGAACTTTGTGCATCCGCGCGGATCGCTAGTACGCTTTGTACCGGTTAATTTGAAGTGTGGAGGGAGAGATCCAAGTGTAATTTTAATCACTCAAAAATTTCATATGCGAGTCTGTTACGTAGAATAACCAAACAAACTCGCGATTTGATAAATGAAATCACTTCAGGGTTTAGACCCTTGACTCAAAGCAATGATCTGTAACTTCAACCTTCGTCCTTGGCTAAGCGTGATTCTTCTTGTCACTTGATGCTATATCTTTAAGCACGTGGTCTGTGTAAAATGCTTTAGTTTTATTTGTACATTCCTGCCTATCTCTTTGTTTCAAGTTTACAGTTTTATTTGGTCATATTTTCCTTAGATAACTCAGCCTGTCCTGACTACACGAACACGAAGTTTCTTGTACAAATTTGCTACGTTCCCGCTATGAAGTAAAAATATAAGGTACATGGGCTATGAGGTACAAAATTGTTTAAAATAAGGGGGAGGGATACACTCCCTTTACAAGAACAATTTTTTAATAATACGGGCCTCAAAATTAGTCAAAAATTAGGAACAAATTAGTACCAAGCTGAGGCTGAGCTACTGCAAAATGTAATTTTAAACAATGTTGACAAACCCCCTTAAAATTGGCAAATGAGGTCTAAACTCCTCCCTAGAGTACATTGTATTCTACCCTGGGTGCTAGAGCTTCATTGAGAGAGTGAATCGGTAAAAGAATCCAACCACTGTTTGGCCTCTTTCTCAGAGGCACTGGTACCCAGGGTTACTGCACTGCTAACACCCTTTGAAAAAATGAAGAATAAATTAAGAACACTCCAGCCAAAAATTTCTTGAAGAAATTAAGAACAGCCAGCCTGAACTTCAATTTACTGGTTCTTAGAAGAAAAGAGGGTATAGATAATAACACTGTATCTTTGTCAAGACAATTCAATGCAACATTCAAAGTTTTTATCGAAAATATTGAGATGCTAAATGTTTCATAGCCTTGAAAACCATTCTTCCATAGAAGTGAGTTTATACACTTTTTAAATGGCCTCGTGCGCATTCTCTATGAATCTTTTGCTTTTGAGAAACGTAAAAAAAGTTGGAGTCGAGAGGACTGCAACTGTCAAATTTGTAAAAAATAAAAACATTCTGTTCCTTGTATAATCTTCTTTTTGTTTTTTTTACAATTCTTTAGAGTTTCATTTATATTTGAGTATTTAATGTAAATAGTTGGTCTGGATTAGTTTTATTCATATAAATATATAAAAACTAACATTATTCCAGATTGCGTTGTGTATTATGACTTAACAGTGCTCGATGTGCAAAAACACAGAGCAATAGATAAAGTAGAAGATAGGCTAGAAATGAGACATGTTCTCTGTTACTCCGAGTTTCCTAACATTAAACACTAACGTTAATGAATTTAATAATAATAGTATTAATTATTATTTAGAGTATCAAATTGACGGGGGTTAATATAATCAGGGGGCTAAGACATTTCAAAAGGGATGGTCGGTGATGCTGGAATAACCAGGGTGCGCTGAATATAGAAATAATTGGCTTTCTTAGTTTTCGTTGTTGAAATTCATTATTATTGGGCTTTTATCTTATCACGACTAACTCTACTACACTCTTTTTTATAAGAACCAATAAATTTAGGTTCAGGCTGACTGTTCTTAATTTTTTCGAAAATCTGAGGCTGGATTGTTTTTATTTTTTTCTTAAATTAAGAGGGTGTAAGCAGTGCTATTGCTAGCTTTTTCGCTCTAAGGAGGTGTTCAGGCCACATTTGCTAACAAAGTGAGTGAGGCAGCCTTAATTTGCTGACAAATTTGAATATTCACCGAAAAAGCACCCACGCATCGCTAAAAATCCTCGATTTTGAGAAAAAACGTTGTTCAAAATTGTATTTTGCAGAAGCTCAGCCTCAGCTTGTTCTTAATTTGTTCTTAACTTTTGACCAGTTTTGAGGCTCATGTTCTTATAAAAAAGAGTGTAAATGGTATTTATGGCGTCCTTCCGTTTCTCTTGTTACAGCTGCATTCTAAAGGCACGGGGGCTGTCCATAGCGACGGCTTAGTTTGTACGGGTAGACGGCCGCCATGAATTAAACCATGCAGTTCTGCGTTAATGAGACGTGAATAATTTTGTTTTAGCATTAATATTTTATAGGTTGAATAACTGAAAGGAAGTGCCTGGCTGTTTGTTATTTGACACCCATTACCGCTTGAATCATTGTACTTTATTTTCAAAGCGCTTCCGGAACAGTCTTTTCTCTTTCTTTTCCCTTCACTCCATTTCTTCGGTAGGCAGTCCCTCTATAATTCACTGTATCTGATTTTATTTAATATTTTCATTTTCCGCAAGGTTGCTCCGCGCGCAACATTATCTACGGGTTTTTATTTATACCGTGAGAAATTTAAAATGAAGGCAAAAGCTGCCCAAATTTTTTACATTTGGACTTTCATAAAGGCTGATAAAGGCTTTTTAATTTAAAACTATTCTTACAACTCCATCTGGATTTCAACTTAAATATTCGCCTAAACCTGCCCGTCCGCATGACAAAGTTTCTTGGCTGGGGGAAAAGGTCATGTTTTGAGCAGTGGTGGCGCCAGAGGGGGGGCAGGGGGGGCTACAGCCCCCCCGTCGGAGGAGGCTAGCCCCTCCGTCGGAAGATAAATTATGCTTGAATTTTTTTTGTCGGAGCGAATTTTTTAAGTTTTGGCGGAAATAGAAATTTCTAAAAGGACTGTTATCAGAATTCAGGAAGCTCATCCCAAAACAACTCATCGACACATCAATTTCATGGTAAATAATAATCTGTTATAAGAAGTTTGAATTGGTTGTTTAGATGTTCAGTACCAGGTGTTTTCCGCATGCTGTTAAATTTGATCTTATGTTATGGATAGTGCAGTTCGTCCAAATCTTGCTTGCTATAACCAACCTACAACATCGGAATATTTTTGTGCGATAGCGATATGGCAACAAATGTTACCCGTTTCAGTGTTAGATGTAGTATATGTAATGACGTATTTAACAATGATTACGCTGCCCGCCACACGAAGTCCAAGCACAAAGATTTGGCTGCAATGGGAAGGACTGCTCCTACGACGGCAATAGTTGAAACGGACTCGCAGCAGAGAAAAATAAAAACATTTTTTCAATCAAAAGGCGGTACTTTTCCAAAGAAACGAAAGGTTAATGATTTTGAAACTGAAAGAACAACAGAAGACCCCGAAGAACAAGAAGTTGAAATTTCGAAAATTCAAGACGAAGAGCAAATCGAACGTGGTATGTTATACGTTTTAATATTTAAGTCCTTTTAATACGAGGAAAAACACTTAGCAAAGGGCTTCAGCCATAAAAACAATCAAACTCATTTACGTAGTAGCTAAGCCATTTTACCCCATCCCAACCATACATATTTGTAGTGTTTTGCTTCTACGTACACGTTTTTTTATTTATAAGAAACTTGACTCAAGCCCAGAGTACTAATAGTTTCCAAATTTCTTATTTTTTACTATTTTTAAGGGAAACCATCTATTACTATTTACGATAAATCCTTCTAGTTTTTTTTATAAACAAGTTCCTTATTAAGAAAAAAACGTGTATTTTTATAGGAAACCTAGCTCTCCAGAAATTAAAAGTTTCTTATTTTCGGACCTATATAATATGGGATTTCACTGCGACTGCGACATATTTAAACAAATATACCTGGCTATGACTGGATGAGGAATAAACCTTGTTAGACGTATAAATTTCTTCGTTTTATTTACAAATAAAAATAATTTTTTGGATGATTTTGATATTAAGAGTCACAAAAGATTGATTAGTAAAAATGCCTTTTTGTCCATCTCCCAGGAGATATTATAATCTTTTTCACACATGTAAAACAGGGTAGTAAATCATTTGTTTAAACTTCCAGGTACAACTTCTAGCTTGGACCCCGAAGTCACGAATGTAGATGCTGACAACTACGTCACCATTTCGGAAGCCGAACAGTCGATGTCGGACATTGTGGAAGCAGCAAATGAAAGCGACAGCAACGAGGATATCGAGGAAAATTTGGAACAGTTGGAACTCGAGTTGGAAGATGAAGTTGATCCTGCAGGATTATCAGCCGAAGGTATACTAACTAGCTATCAGATATAATCGTAACTCTCCATTAACCAGCGGCGTAGGGGGGTACTAAAAAGTGGAAGGGCGCGTGAAAAAAGGGCACCTTGGTATGTAATTAAGACGAAGGCAAACCCTGCTAGAAGGGCACGGGGGCATGCTCGCCCGGAAAAGTTTTGCATATAAGCAGCCACTTTGGCTCCCATAGCCTCTTTCGCACTAAAGCTCAAAGAAAAGTCTAAAACAATGAAAAGAGGCACTTCTCAGATATAAAATAGGGCACTGCCAAGAACTTAACAGGAAAAAAGTTTGCAAAGTGTGATGGATAATTTTTTTCGTTTTAGCACTTCAAGGAGATTCGAGAGGACCGCAACTTACACTATCCGTCGCTGGCCCCAAGGACATATCCTCAACCAAAGACGGCGGACCTGTGCAGCCTCGTAATATTTCCTTCCCTACACATTTGATTGGCAATCAGCATCGCGCATTCACACCTTTGCTGTATGAAAAGTATCCCTGGATTGAGTATTCGCAAATGGAGGATGCCATCTTCTGTTTCCACTGTCGTAATTTTTCAGAGAATCGGAAGGATCCAGCGTTTGTTAGTCAAGGCTTGCGCAATTGGAAAAGATGCTATGGCACCAAAGTGAATGATAACAAACTCTTGCAACATCAAACCAGCCATCTTCATGCCCAAAGTGTAGCTGCTAAAGCGCACTATGAAAACGTTAAGTCTGGAAATTTTCAGACCATTGCCACACTTCATGATGCCGCTTATTCGAAACTGGTTAAAGACAACAGGCATTACATGCGAGTGATTTGCGAAGTCCTGCTTCTCACTGCTCAGCGGAAGATTGCCCAACGTGAGACTGGAGGTTCATTTCGTGTTGCCGATATAAATAAAGAAGCTCTAGACTATGGACCTTCTTGTGGTAATTTTCTTGCGATACTTGGTCTTCTTGCAAGGCATGACCCAGTTGTTGCTGACAAAATCCGCACTGGCCCGAAAAATGCAAAGTATACTCACCACAGCGTACAGAATGCCATCTTAGACATTATGAAAGACATGGTTCTTGAGCAAATAAAAAGTGAGCTCAATAAGGCTCAGTATTTTACCGTCCTTTCAGATGAGTCTAAAGATAGAAGCAAAAAAGAGCAGCTTGTTGTTGCAGTCCGTTACTGCTACGAGAATGCCATACATGAGGAATTTATTGGCATTGCTGAGGCGCAAAGTTTAGATGCAGATGGTCTTTCAGACACAATAATTGAACGATTGCAACGCATCGAAGCCAACATGAAAGCATGCGTGGGGCAAGGCTACGATGGAGCTTCTGTTGTTTCTGGTCACCTGAATGGCGTTCAAAGGAAACTTCCTCTGAAAACCGGTGCTGAAATGGCTTACTACGTCCATTGCTTTTGTCATCGATTGAACCTTGTGATCGTCGATGTTGTGAAATCAATCAGTTGTGTGGCAGACATGATATCGCTATTCAGAAGCCTGCATTCTTTTCTGAGCAGCAGCACCGTTCATGTACGATGGGTAAAGGTCCAAGAGGATCACAAGGTTCATGTGATGGAAATTGGAAAAGTTTCTGACACGAGATGGTCTTGCCAGGCGAAGCAATTCAATGTTTTCTGGGAGCGGTTGGATATCTTGGTGGAAGTCCTGCAGGATGTGATTGACACAGATACGAACCCCGGTCGCAGAACAGAAGCTACTGGTTATCTTCTGCAGATTGACAGGAAATTTGTGAGATACCTGTTTGCCATCCGACACGTCTTGAACAAAGCCAAATTTGCGTCTGACATGTTGCAGAAACCCTCCAATGATTTGAGTCAAGCCATTGATCTCATTGCAACATTGAAAGATGAACTGGATGACTGTCAAAGCAGGGATAAGATTCAAGAGTTCTGGGATACTGCCGAAGAAGCAGCGGATCGCTTGGAATTGCCGGAAGAAAAAAGACCACCAAGAAAGAGGGCAACGCCTGCTTCTCTTCGAGAGTTTGTTGTGGAAGCATCTTCAGAGCCTCAAGTAGCAAGCGGGTTTGATGGCTACGTACAAAATGTCAAAGAAATACTAAACAGAACAACTGCAGAACTTTGCAAGCGGTTTGACGAAAAAAACATAAAGATCATGAAAGGCATAACTGCATTGGCCCCCAAGTCGAAAAGCTACTTGGACCCAACAACTCTTGTCAATTTTGCTGAGCTTTTTCAGTCTGAAATTGGTGCACTACGCAGTGAAATTGCCACATTTAAATATATGCTCTCAAGAAAAGAAGAAAAACACCGCCCAAGCACACTTCTGCAACTAGAGGCACACTTGGAAAAGCTAAATGAAGCTTTCTTTGAGCTGCACCGGCTTGTATCCATCGCATGCACTTTGCCAGTCTCTTCAGCCGAATGTGAACGCAGCTTCAGCTCTATGCGCCTCATCAAGAGTGATCTGCGCTCACTTATGAAGGACGAGCGTCTAGACAGTCTGATGATGCTAGGTATTCATCGTGCCCGTGGAAGTGCTCTTGACTTGGACTCAGTAGTAGACAGATTTAAGGCTAAGTTCCCGAAGAGTAGAATTGCTCTGTGAAACAATTTTGATTCTTGGACTTGAATTTTCGATATGTAGAAGTGCGTATTCCACCGCTTAGGTCTGTTCCTATAAAGTTACGTTGTGTTCCAGTTTTCCTTAAGTTCAGTTGGTTGCTTTTTATTTAAATTCATACTTTCCAAAGATAGGCCCTACTTGAATTGGCAACGTTTGATGAGTTGTAAAGATTTAGAGTAGTTTTAAGCTTATCTAGAGGCAGCTTTCAAAAAAAATTTCCAGGGACGCCGGAGAAGGGGGGCGCGGGGGGGCAAGCGCCCCTCCTGCCCTTTGCTAGGAGGGGCAAGGGAGGGGGCAAACGTGCCCTTAGTAATATGTCAAAAAACGTAGTAAAAAACACGATTACACCATTTTGATAGCATTTTTAGCCAATCTAATGGGTGTAGCCACCAAAATTTTCCCGGGGGAGTACCCCCGGACCCCCCGAATTTTCGGCTCGCAACGCTCGCCTTCGGTCTCCAGTACCCTTACAATTCCTTGTCGCCCCCTAGCCTATCGTTCTCTAAAAAAATTAGCCCCTCCGTCGGAAGTGCTAGCCCCTTTGTCGGAGGAAACCTAGCGCCACCACTGGTTTTGAGTCATTTAGTATTTTCAATAAACCATGACTGTAGCGTGAATTGGAAAGTTTCTGTCCTAATACCGACATCGAATTTGTCTAGTCTTGCTTGCCCCTACAGTCTCACGGGTTATCGTTTTTTTTGGGGATATCTTTATTGTCAGCGTAACATTTACCAAGACTACAACATTCCATGTGTCCAAATCATCTGAGGGTGAGCATTTTTTTTCAAATCAGCCAAATTATGTTGGCTCAAATTGGTTGGTTACACTGAACTCTAAAAATACTTTTGTCCTTATCATAGGTGTGTCGAGTAACATTAAAATGAACGTCGCAGCATAATTTTTTAACCAGTGTTGTGTTATAATATGAACTTCTCTGCTGTATTTTAATCTGAAGAAAATTTAGGAAATGACTCCCCCCACGCCCAATTGCTTGCAAAATGAAAGATTAAATTTGTAGAATGGTAATTTGAATGAAATCTCAGAAACTTTTCTTAATGTATCCACCTATATGTAAGGCGAATCTCTGTAACAGTCGTAGATGTAACCTAACAAAATCTACTGCTTTAGTCACTTTGCTGCAGACCGAAAATTCTGGAAATATGGAGAAAACCATAAATCTAAATTTGTTTGTTTCTCTCAAATTTATTTAATATATATATAATGTAACAGAAAACTATTCTAATCTTTTTCCTTTGTGTTTTATTCGTGTTTTAAAGCAAGTGTAAATAAAACTCTCCTCGTCATGAGAATAAGCATATGTGTGTATATGTTTGTATTATTTGAAATCCTTTGCCTTGATATTAAATGTTATGCCTCTATCAATGTTTGGTTATCAACAAAGCTGTTCAATTTGGTGAACACGTATTTCGTTTAAACAGCCACTCTGAAGTGAAATGGTTCGATAAAGAACAAAAGCGAAGAAGAAATACTAATTTTTGCAAAAAAATCAATAAAAAGCATTCACCCTAGGCTCTCTAGACGTCAAGAAGATTTGAGGTGCAATGTTTGATCATCTGCTACCAAGGACCGAGATACCGAGGGCGCCGGGGGGCCTTGACCCCCCCCCCCAAAAAAAACTAAAGAAGCATGGATGAAATACTTTTATTTTGTAAAATATGGCTGTTGTTGCCCTTATTTATCAGGGTTGGCGCCTTCCAACGGTTGTATCTCGGTCTTTATCTTCTACGGTCGAGGGGCAATTCACTCTTTCAAAAAGCGTACGAGATTTGCTCTAAAACAAAAGGATTTTGGGGGATTTCCAAATAAAACAATAGGATTTCCACCAAAGGTGTACAAGATTTTTTGGAGTGATTTCCCCCCTCGGCTACGGGGAGGTGATTTGCCCCTCGGAGATTTTTTGGAGTGATTTGCCCCTCGACTACGGTCTCCAACTAAAACCTTAAGGATTAATGTTTATACATAAATCCGTTTATGGAAGCTGTCATCGAACTTATTGAGAAAATTGTTCCAAATATGTTATTAGTCTTTAATCACCTCTCCTGTAAGCAATGACCATCAAAATCTTCCCTATTGCACTTTTCACTAAATTCATTTTTTCGGTTTCATTTTTCATTAATTCATCATTCAGCTGATAGATGTCTCTTACCGAGGGGCGATTCACTCTTGCAAATATCGTACAAGATTTTGCCTAAAACAAAAAGATTTCTGGGGATTTCCAGATAAAACAATAGGATTTTCACGAAAGGTGTACGAGATTTTCTTAGAGTGATTTGCCCCTCGTCTCTTACCATATCCTAATTGAATTCCATTGCTTACATGAAGTTTCATTGATTCTCTATAATTTTTTTCCGCATTTTTCTACCAAAATGTGTTTGTGTTTTAAGCACTCATTTTCAAAAGGAAGAGAGCCCCAAACAAAAGCGGGAGGTCATTTCTCAAAACCAACCCTTGAATGATATGGATATGCGAGAGCTGCAATGCTGTGTTGTGTATGACTTGGAAATGGAACAAGGTCAGGGCAGCTGAAAACATTGCTAGGAGTGAGAGTGAAGACCCTCTAGTCGCGTGGGCTGTTCTGGGGGGATGTTCTGGGGGGCTGTTCTGGGGCGCTCTTCACGACTGGCGACACTCTGGCCACAATAGAAGCTCGATCCGGTCTTTTTTATAGATCTGTGACTTTAATGTTTATATAATTCAGAACACCTCGCTCATCTTGATACGAGCTCGTGATGTTTATTTCAACTTCATTATATTTGTCTGTTTTGGAATGTTTTCTCCTGTTTTCAGCTCCAAAAGTGCCAAAAGCATTATATTATCGCTTAAGAAATGTTTTAGGCGTACTACTTTTAACTTGCGAGGAATTTGGTTGAGGTTCGTTCATTGATTGGTAGAGCTATTGGTTGTTGGTTGAAGAATAATCGTGGTGCTTGGTTGAAGAATAATCGTGGTGCTTGGTTGAAGAGTAATCGTGGTGCTTGGTTGAAGAGTAATCGTGGTAGTGGTTTCCCGACAACCATACGGTTGTGGTAGAAGACAACATAACAGTGATGAGCCAGAGATGACACTTCTTGTTGTTTCTTCGTTCTTTTTTATCTATTGTAGAAAGCTACATTGCAGTGCCCAGGACACGGCAGACTCAAAGGCCGCCACATGTGCTCTTCGACTTCTACACTGCCATCTTTCTTTTCCCCTATATTTCTTTACATCACAACTCTATTTAAAGGTAAATTATGCAGGTGGTACAATCAGATAGATATAATACCTGGCACGATGCCTCGTGCTACCTTTAAGGCACACGTGCTTACCTGCAATTACCAAGTAGCTCTTGATCTTAACAGTCTTACAAAAGAAAGATATACTTTGTACAGTACAGTGTAAAGACAAGGTTTTTTTTGTTAGTTAGCAGGGTATGATGACCATAATTTTCCACTGATAGATAAATCCAGAATTTCAAATGTTTTCGTCTGTATGAAACTTTGAAGGTTTTGATAAGTTATTAAAAGGAAAGGAAGTTTTTCTTGGTTTGTAAAATCCGGAACTTTTAATGGCCTTAACTTTTTTAAACCAGCAAAATGGCCGATTTATTATATTTTTGATGAGATAAAAATTAATAAAACGTATTATATATGATAAATTTCAGAAACAGGCAAAAAGAATAACATTGATCTTATTAGGATTAAGAAATTTTGAGAAATACATGGCATTTGAAAGGATTGACATGGAGATTTTCATAATTGAGCAATATAAGCTTGTTATTGTCGTAATTTTTATTTCTGAATCTTAGGAATTAAAGTAATGTTTATCTAAAACATTAATTGTTAACATTACGTAGGGTATACTGGCATACATTTTAGCTATTAAGAACCATGAACTCTTCATTGTTTACAAGAAACTGGACTTTCAAAAACTGATCTCCTGAATTTGGTAACACTTTAAGGCTAGCAGGAATATTAGGGCCAGGGACACGTACCCTATGCGGAAAATGCCACCTTTTAAAGCACTCTCTTTAGAAGTCTGGGAAAGTGTCCTTTTTAGACATTGTGCCCCTTTCTACTTTCGTCCCTCCAACATTCAATTGCATCCGATGTCCCCACATGAAAGTGACAATGAACAGTGTAATCGACTTGCTTGAGGCAGAAAATTAAAGATTTTACAGTAACGACATGCCATGCCAAAGAAGTCTGGGGATACTTTCAATGTTGCCAAACCATTGAAGAACCTTTGTTCCTTAGAACTGTTCCTGGCTTTTGTTTCAAGAGATTGACCATTTGACAGGTCATTTTCTGGTTGAATGTAACTTCTTCTACGGTTTTTTATTGTTTACCTTTTGTAATGTTTCACTTTTATCCTGCAAAGAAAAAAGTTGCATTTTAGACAGTTTGAATCTCATTATTTTCTTTTAAGGTCATCTTGAATAATTATTGTATTATTTTTAATGAAATGAATTTTCTAATAACAGATGCAGGACAAAACCAAAAACGGGCATGCCGTTTTTGACTTAGGCCAAATCAGTGGCGGATTTAGGGGGCAACTAGGGGCAGTTGCCACTCCCTCAACGAGTCGAAGCAAGTCTGGCGCCCCTTTTTTGGAAATTGTGCGCCCCTTTTGAAGAATTGGAATCAGGTGAACACGTTTTTGAGACCGATAGGTTAATTTGCTTCAAGGATTACCTCAAGTTAGGATGTTTACTCCGAAAATGGATCTGAAATTGTTGTATACAGCGTATTCTCGTGACTAATTTTTGAAAATTTTTTAGCGCCCCCCCCCCCCCCCCTACCAACTGTCCCTCCTTCAAATTTGCTCTGGATCCGCCCCTGGGCCAAATGATTTATACATTGGAAACAATTTTACATTAACATTATTAAAATTACCTCCAGCCATTTCCCCTCCTTCGTATGAGTCCATTACTACTAGCCAGTTTCACATGGTGTAGCTTTCATTATATTTTTCTCATTCACAAATCCACCTCCGGGAAATGCATTGATACAGACAGAATTTTTGCGGTTATAAATTACGTCACGAATCGATCTCATTTCCTACTGATAAAAAGTAATGTTGATAGAAGGTGCCCTTGAGGTAAACCATTGACATTTCTAAAAAGTTCAAAATCAGTTGACTTAACCTGTGAAAGTCGTTAAAAAACACACAGAAAGATAATGGTTTTTTGATAATTTGTAAAACGTTTTCCTTAAACAATGATTTTGAATAAGTCCCATATTTTTGTTACCTTGGGGCATTTTATGTTGTACAGAAGCTGAAACATTTATTGATCCATGCGCACTTATTAAATTTTTCGTCGTTTCTCCATTTTTGGTAGTTTTGATTCAGATGCTGGACAGGAGTTTTCAACATTGTTTTTCATACAAAGCATATCTATTTCCAAGGATGCTACTCTCATCATAAGATCAGTTGATGTGAGTGCTAAAGAAGTTACCGTGTTAGGTTAAATAATTATGGCTTCGTTGCTGATTTCGTGTCCCTTTGCCAGGCCTAAATCTGAATCTATAAAAAATAAAATTGAAATGATATCATGGTTTGAAGTTGGTATAATTTGGTACCCTAAATTTTCTCTGGTAGAGCTCACAAATGTTTTGACTTAGAATGTATGCATACCTGGTCCATATGTATTCTGGAAACTCTTTATGCGACCTTGGTTGTATGTAAAATGCTAAAAAACTGCTTTTTGGAACAGCAATCAAAAGACAATCAGGAAAGCCAAGTGAGGCATCTCAATTTGACCTAATTTATAACTATAGATTTACTCCTCACCCCTTTCATGCCTTCATATATTAATGCATATTAGAACAGCCAAATGCTTTTGTTAAGCAGCAACATAGGCAGGGAACAGAAATGGGAGGCTGAAGCATAAAGGCTACTCAGACGAACCCTTTTTTAAATGCTGCGCCCATAACAGTAATAAAAGAAGCTGTTTTTCTATGTTAAAAATTGCGCAAAAGAGTGTACTTTTTAAAAAAGGAGCGTTTTTGCAATTCATGGAAAAATTTGGGACAGCACACATGTCGATATTGTTATCTTTCCTCGTTTTTGATCTCCATTTCTCACCTCTCCTTTTCTCGGCTCAATACCTTGATTGAGTCAAAAAATTTGAGAAACATATGATGCTGAGTGAATTTTTCAAATTACAAAAAATATTTTTATTCTCCAGAACCTTGAATCCATTTCTTATCTCGTACTTATTGTCGTTCATGCAGCTTCAGTGATAGCCTTTTTTGTTGTTGAAATTTGTTTTGCTTGAGTTGCAAAAGATGTTTACATGAATGTTTCTTACCTTTATTAGTTTTATAATGATCTTTATTTACCATATAATCCTGAATGGTGGCTACTTCTTCCTGCCTTTGTAAATTTTATTTCCAATCACTTTCTTTCAATTTTTGTTCTGATTTCCTAGGTAGACATTCTTTTTCTTTATTTTTTAGATTTATTCATTTTTTTAATGTTGTTATACACAATAATAGTTTATAAACAGCTAATCAACACCAACTTGTAGCAGTAACAATACATATACGTGATGCTTACAAGTAACCAATATTAGAATTATATGGTGTGCATAGTCTACACGAGCGAGTAAGATCGGCTTGTTCTCTGTATTCATTTCCTCTCTATTACTTGTCATTTTTAATTTGTTTTAATAGTTTTTATTCTTCAAATTCTATCTTAAAATTTTTTTAGAAAATGTTCCTCTTGCCAGTCAAGTAGCTGTAAATGTAAACAGTTCTTTGGTTGCTTACTTTTCACATTTGAAGATAGTTGATCCAGCTCTTGTATATTCAGTCCAAACAAAAAGGTTCTAAAAATAGATTCTTGCAACATCATCTATTTATAGATTATTGTGACGAATTTTTTTTTGTGAACTGGGAACCGACTTCACGTTGTTGCCGATAAAGGCAATTAACGCCACGAGTATTCCTGGTGATTTGGTACTGCGAGGATTTTGTTGCCAAAATACTTCCTCCCGTTCCCATGAGCTCATAAGACTGTAATTCAAAACTTCTAAAGTATTTAGGCCCCTATCGTTCAATTTCGGTTGTACAGTACGTTAATGAGCCTTAAAAAAAATTATGCAAATCCATTGAAATTATTCACGTGACTTCCGGTCTATAACAACAAAATCTATGAGCTGAACAATCTTCTTTTGGGAACAGCTGTGTCCGAACAAAGAGAAGAAAAGTGCCCCGTGCGGGCAGAATTCAGAAAGAACGCCGAGTCGTTCATTTACAATTACACTTACAATTTTAAAAATGTGCTAATTAAGCTATTTAATCATATTATTTAATTGAAAAATATAGGTCTTTTCAAAATGCCATTACAAGTTCTATTTCTATAATTTTGTATTGATTTGACAACTTGAGTCCCAAAACGACAGTTCATCGTGGTAAATGTGTTCTCCACCTCCATATTTACTTGTTCAAGCTTACAATCACTGCCAAAAGTCTTGGAACACTAACGTAGATTTTCAAAGGAAAATTCAGCCATCCCCCTCTCCACCTAGGAACAATGTTGATTTACTATAGAAAAAAGAAAGGGGTTATGGAGTACGCTTTTTCTTGTGGATTGTTTGATATTTTTCTATACTTTCAACATTGTTTTGGGGGGAAATGGGGGCGGAAGTGGTAGTATTCAAGAAAACAAATGAAAAATAGAAAAGCACAGCGCAAAGTGTTAGGTGTTCCAAGTAATTTTGACAGTGATTGTACATATTTTTCTTGTGAACGTAATACGTAATAACCAACTTGGCCTCTACAATTTGTCATTTTGACTTGATTATAAGATGCAGGATTTGAGAAGTCTAAAGACCTTATGCCAGAAGTTTTTCTAATAGGGGTTGATCAGTTAAGCGCTTCGTCGTTATTTCAGAGTTCCGTTCACAGTGCTCTGTTTTCAGTTTGGAGGAAGGTCTTTTGTAGCTTCTAATGCAATAACTTTGCGATTTACCATTTCAGAAATTTAATTTTCAAGGTGTTTATCGTACTCCACATAAATACACAATAGCGTTTGGAGGCTTTGGAACCGGGATGGATACATCTATGAAAAGACGCCTGATCTAGTCTAATGCGATCGGAAACATTCGATCAGTGGCAATGAATTGAACTCGGATAACCCCCCTGAGGATTATGAATAGCCTTTGGGCGACACCTGTGCTTGTCGAAGACATCGCGGGCCCACGTGAAATTGCTTCCTGTTGGCGGTGCGGTTATATAAATGCTGCGGTTTAAGGTCAACGTTCGGCGGCACATGTTTTTATCAAACATACTTCCGGATGATTGGCTCAGCGCGGAAGCTTGAATGGCATGCAAATTTCTTTTGTACGTTGCCAAGCTGTCAACAATTGGAAGTTTCCGAGCGGAACAGCATTACGAAGATAAGTGTACAATCTATGGTAAATGCTACCGGAAGGTCTTATATGTCTTCACATATCTGGGAAAACATTTCGTCTCGAGGTACTGGTTAGGCAAAGATCGCTTCGAAACTATCTGCACTGTCAAATATTCATACAACAATTTTTCAAAGGTAAGGTCGCATTTTAAACTTTATTTTTATGGTAATATAAACTTACAGGTGATTTGCGTTGAAAAAAATCGTCTTTGTTCGAACGGTTAGATTTAACACATCTACCCATAAGTACCTGTCTAGACCAATATTATTCTCATTGTGATTTCGCTCTCAGGTGCTCTCGTCAACGCTAAAACCGAACGTCTTGTGCAGACCTGCCACTCAGGAAGTTAACTGCCGCAACCTTCCAAAACATATGCCATGTCCTGCCCTTGTTTTCGTTTTTCTAATTGCCATTTGTGTTTCAATACTTACGCGCTTTCCAATGCAATTGAAATGTCTAATGATTTATTAAACATTTCCATAAATTCAATGCGCTTTCAGGCTTTCAATCCAGAAGCAGGAATTTAACGGAAGAACTTTCGGGCGGTGTTCGGCACTGTTTTACTCCAACTTCCTTCTTAATTTTTAAACTCTTACACACAAATTTTACTTTGACAAGCACCTTCAAACTTAAGATCAAATCTGCCCAATAACGAATAAATTTGGAATTTATTTTTTCGATGTTAATTTGAGTACAACTTTTTCTTAACAAGTCACCGAAATTACTCAAATATTTCGCGCCATTTGTCGCCGGAAGATCCCGCCTGTCCCCATCAAAAATAGGTCACTGTTGCTATTGCCAACAATTCAAGATCTAGTGTTTTTGCACATTTTGTCTGTACCTAAAAAACAGCTCATAAACATCGTAATGAATTTGGGGATTTTAAAAAGCAATAAAGGGAACCTGAAAATGCATTTTAGGCCCCCAGAAGCCCCAGGAGACTTTAACGGAAATCGCACATTGCCAGGCCCATCACCTTGTTTTAAAGCGAAAGCTGAAAACTGGCGGGAAAAGAAAACTATCTTAACACATTATGAATGACTTGAACCAAGTTTCATTCTAGAAGGAAATATTTGCTCTGGAAAAGTTTCCTGTTTCGCTGTTTCGCTGTTTCCATCTCCACCAGAATGTACAATGCATTGATAGTAACCATGCGGGGGTGGGGTTGACGTTCGCGAGGCGCTAATGTTTCTCGTTGAACTGTTGCGCCAATTTGTTTACAGCAAGGGGGTAAATTGGCTGCGAAAAATTGAGGGTGAAGCTGACTGTGGCCCTAGGCCACTCGTAATTCACTAATTCCACAAAATGTCCTCCTTGTCATTTACTACCTCGTATTAAATTAAATTTTTCTGCACGGACTCCGATTAGGGGTTTCAGAAATATTTCTGGTACCACGACCTTAACCATAACCAAAGCTTGGGAACACATTTTTGATCCCTTCCTTGGCCACGTCATTGGCTGCAATAGGGTTTTTACCCCGGCATTTGATGAATTTGATTGGTTTTTGCAAAGCGTGTTCGTATTTGAACCGGCTGACCTTCTCTTTGCACTGTAGCCGCTGCGGCCGGGTAACCACGTCTGGACGGGCCATAACGCCCGCAACTTTCAATTCTCCAATATAATTTCAGCTCTAGCTCCATATCTAGCAGGTTGAATATATGTCATTATTACTTTCGTTTTCACCTTTAGCCTGGAATGTTATCTTGAGCTGTTCATGAACTTCCGTTCTCAATTGTCCGTCCGCTTGACCACTCTCTTTCGCCCGCCTGCTTACATATAATTTTTAGACCACCAGACATGTTATATTCTCCGCTCATTGGTTTTACAGAAAGTTAATTTCTGAATTTTGGTTGCAGTAAATGGAGAGAGCGTTTTGAGTTCTGTCTGTTTCTCTAGACAATCAACCTTTCACGGGATGAGCTGCCACTCGAAGAACAGAGCGGAATTTTTAAAAGCTAAATAGATTTACAAAACCTTGGAAGAACATTGTTTTTTCATTTTATAAAGCCACAGAAGCACAGAATCCAATAATACACACTACTAACGAGAATGCCGAGCAGAGTAACGATTTTGCAGTTTTCCTTTTTCATTACTAGGATGGCCAAAAATTTAGGAAACTTTAGTACTAGGCTCAGTAAAAATTAAGAAATTGTAAAATTTCCATTTTTAAAAAAAGATTCAAAAAGTTTCATCTTGTTTTCTCGTGACGATCCGCGTTTACATTCTTCCAAAAATGCTTAACGTCGAACAATAAGGCAAATTTATGTCCCTAAAATGAAAAACTAAATAAGAAACTTTGAGTACTAAAGCGCCAAAATTTGGATCCTAATTAAGAAACGTTTAGTATTTAGTGCTTATCCTAGTGTCTTACAAATAGAATAGCGTTTATGTTTCTGTTACAAATCATTTATTCAGTAACTTCTTGCACTTCAGTTCTCAATCTCTACCACCGTCACTTCCTCTCGCGTTTTTCTTCCCTTTCTCTGATAACTCGAGATTAAAATAACTAGGTTTCAGTTCTCTCGCATCTCAACAATGTTTCTTGCAGAGTTTATCTTGGACAGAACGTGCCTCGCTCTATTGATTTCATTACGTCATGGATAATTAGCATACATTGTATTCTAGCCACAGCAGTTGCCACAATATTTTACCCTCAGTTTAAATACTTTACCCCTTCGAAACAAGAGGTGTGACGTTGCGTGAAACCTGCCCCCCTTCAACCCTAACTTTTACGCTCCTCGGACTTTTCTAAGTAACAGTAAATGCTTGGTATTGTTCCTAACATCCCTGCGATTTCAGCTCTTTGGTATTGAACGTTGCATTGCCATAAGGTTTTGATAGGCCGGTACATAATGTTGCTAGGAAGCCCATTGGGTTGTTTCAAAAATTTCACTTAGAATTACCTTCCTTCATTTATGTGCTTGATTGAGAATATCTTCAAATCTCTTTGTCGTGTTTAGGTTTTCTTAGACTCGCATTTCAGATATCTTAGACCATTTTAAGGTGGGGAAGGCAAACCAGTGCATCTTTATTTTCAGCAAACAAATTATGAAAATTTTTCCGGGTTTGAGCTTTGCGTATGAAAATATTTTGGGATTATTTCTTTGTGAATATTCTAAGACTAGTAATTAACTTCTCTCAATCAAGGTAAAGGAGTTATTGCTTACATAGCATTTTTTTGAACTGACGTCACTCGTTTTATTGCTACGTATGACTAACGCGTACATGTATTGTTCCGTCCACAGCTGTATTGTTCCGTTTCCATTTTTTTCAAAGTTTTTGTGTATTTCTTTCCCATAGTGTTAAGCGTGCAAACTTATTTTTGAGGTATACTATTACTCCGTTGTTTATTAAAGCTAGGCCTAATTTCATTCGACCTGTCTTGTTTAAGATTTTAACCGCTTGTACTGTCCATCATTAACCAAATGTTTGTTAAACTTAGGCCTACCGTCCTTTTCGGGGGTTGAGCGTGTTATATATCTTTTCAATCAGCCACTTTGAGGTTCGTGTCGGAACAAGATTCTCTTGGCTTTTGCCCATAAGTTGATTACTGATTTTTAAAGTGCCTGTCACTGTCCAATTTCTTTGAAAGATCCTGGTTCTGCACAAAAGGCTTCCTTTGTATTGTTCGTCTGCTAAATGAAATCACAAACAAGCAATATCTGCTTCGTACATCGACGGCATGTATGGTATCTTAATACTCATAGTGGTTGGTCTTTTTAATAGGACGAAATTCTTTTTAAATCTTGATTAGGCTCAGTTGCGTTTCCCTTTTCAGCTCTCAACTGGATTTTTATCGGGTTGAATATTGAAAGGGGCTTTTTCGAGCTAAAGCTATTTAAAGAACGATTCGTACTTTAACGAATGCTCTCTCCATGATGAAGAATCCCATCTAATGGCATGCCAATGGAGAAGGACTATATAACCCTAGTTGATATATATATATATATATGTTGTAAGTAACAATCGTACTGTGAAATTCAATTCTCATAGCATTGCGTGATAAGTTGCTAGAACTAAAAGAGGTGCTATAAATACGCCCGCCCCCCCTTGCAAACGAAACGATTTTCGTCCCAGAATCTTCGAAGTCTATCCGAAGAAAATTGTGGGGAGGATGTTACAACAGTGTATTCTTTCATAGAACCATATGCTTTAATACTTGCTTTGAGCTAGCGTATCAAAAGATGAAGTCTTTGGCAAGGAACACAATTTCAATTAGCCTGTTAGCAGTTGCCTTTACCTCCGAGCAGACAACAGTTTACGTGATTTGAGAACTTCTCCAGAGAGTGGCGCGGTGCGGAGAAGGGAAGGCGGTTTTCCTATTTCGCCGTACCCAGCACAGTACTCTGGGTACAGAGTCTTTCCGAACACACTTTCGAAAGCTTTTTCTTCACACTGAGGCCCTGTTCTACTGACCTAGCTGAAAGTAAAATCGGAAAGACAATTATCCATTTTGCAATGGAGCCATGGAAACCCTCAATGAAATAGGTATATGTTGTCATAACCAGACTCACTTAGATTTACAGCAACTAAAAAATGCCTCAGTCTTTCCATCTTCTATATTTTTCAGCTCTGTCAAAACTAGTATTGAAATTCAGCGCCAAAATCTTTGCAAAATGTTGTTGTTGTTGCTGCGTAACACCCAGGATAGCAAAATTGGCGTTTTCATTGAAATGATTCGCTTTTACGATTATCCGTCCACTAAGAATGCACTCAAGATTGTTCTGTTATCCGTTCCGTTCTTAAGATTACACTGCCGTGAAACGCAAGGTGGATTTCCATAATTTTTTATTCGTTTTCATTGATACCTGGCTCATTAAAAACGAAAATAATAATCACTGGTCGTCAGTGATTCGTAGTCAAATGTTCGCGCAGTGTTTGGATCCTTAGATCAGACCTGAATAGAATGACGTGCCATGTAGATCATCTTCTTTTTATTCTTGTCTAAGTTTTTTGCTACTTTGCTTCTTATATTTCTCGTTTATAAGTAGTAACGGTTTTAGTTCATTGTTTTTTCTTGTAGACGACACGAAGAAGATACACACTTTAAGTTGAGGAAAAAGAGGAGTAAATTCGACATTCTCTCTTGAAATAGCTATGACAGGTAAGAAGCTTTCCACAATTTCGCTTCGTATTTTTTTGATCAAATTTGTTTTCGATGAATGATAAAATCCACCAATGATCAGATTCTAGGAAGTTACGGATTTAATCCTTAATTTAAAAACGATAAATCTTTAAAAACGTTGTTGCATGTTTCTTAAGACTTACATCTTGAATATATTTTACTTCGAATAGCTCTTTATTTTGGGAAGTCCTCAGTTCTCTGTATTTTTTCTCTAACAAGTTTAATTTAGGCCAGTCAGGAAGAGGAAGAAACAAGCCTCGTTTAACATGTGTGAAACATGTTCCAGCCTCCTGGGAATATATTTCTAGTTCCTTCAGCTATAGTCAATAGAAATCTGTGTTTTTTATTGGCTATGTCCCAGCTGACAATCCTCTCAAGCGAAACAACGGGAACAGGGCGTGGTTTGGGTGTGGTCGTTTTAAGTTACCATTCAAATATAAGATATAAGATTCCTTTGCCTTCCATCCTTGACCTATCTCGAGGTCCCGAAACGTTTAACAATCATTGCTCGATCCGTGCATATGTCATAATAAGCGGCTTCACATCTAAAAACCTGATATTTGCCAAGATATCCACGCACCGAAAGCTGTAGATATCAAGTTCTTTACGAGAATGCCTTCGGGTGGTATCTTTGCCTCGGGTAAATTTTTTGGGATATGGAATATACAACCATTCTTTGTTATCGGGCGTCGTTCGTGATCTATCTTTTAATAACTTAAGTCTAGATAAACGTATCAACGATCATTATGAAAGAGTTTCAGCAAAGATTATACGAATGGTTTTTGTTTCCGTCAAGTAAATGACGTATAACAGAGGCTGTTTGCGGACCAGGTTCATGATTTTCGCTATTGCAGGAAAATACGTGGTCAAACTGCTTCAGAAGATTTTCAATATTTTGATATCTGATTTGGAGAGCTTTTGTCAAAGCGCATTGGATTCATTTTCCGAAAATGCCCATAAAGTAAGCCGAACACTGAGATCTCCTTCACCTGTCGTGTACTGCAACACCATATGTTCTAAGCTTATCCATGTTCATTAGAACGTATGGTTTTTATAAATAGCCTTTGATAAGACGAGTCAACAACTAAGATGTTGGTCGCAGTCATTTCTTCAGATTTTTAGGCCCCCAGAAAAGACTTTAGTTTCAGCGAGGTTGTATACAATATCAAAAAAACATGTTTTACGCGGTGCGGTTCATTTTTCGCTAAACATCAAGGGACGAGAATATTGTAGCCAAAGAACCTTACTTTAGCTTTAACTGTTCTGAAAAAAAATCAACATCAAACACATCAAAATAATTCTCATGGCGATGGAAGTTTTTTTTAAAGTGGTGGTCGGTCACGCAAATTAGCGGACTGGCTGGCGTAATTCCCAACCATTTCATGTTCATTGTTTTTGTGAAAACACAAAATGCAGTGTTGGCCAGGAATTTATTTCTAGCTTAAAGCTTAGCCTACGCAAATGAATTAATTCTTTCCAAGAAACTTCGCAATGCAATCCATTGCTCGCTAAAAGTCGTAAAAAAACATGAAACTTGTTCTGTCGGCGTAACAACCAGAGTTTTGCACTATGAAAATGTGATCTTTCATAGTCTGGGTTTTAGAATGAGGATAGGTGAACACAGTTTTATTTCGCCAAAACATAAGCAAGACCCGACTTTGCGCGAAAAAGTATTATCAAAGTAAAACTCTATTGCTACAGTTTTCGGTGCTTCAGTGGGTTAATGCTAAAGAGTATCAGTTTTCTACTTGTTGTTATTTTTATTGGAAAAATTTTTAACATGCCTCCCTGGCTCTTTTCGTAACTTGACGCCTCCGATTTGGATGCAATTAGCGGAGCTTCGCTACCTGGAGACTGGTGAAGAATGACGTATGGAATCCGAAACTGAGATGATTCACATCCTGTTTTCTTTGTACAATTTTGGTTAATGCATTTGATTTTTAACAAACTTGTGAATAAGATAATTAGGAATGGCTGTTGAGAAAGAAAAGAGCAAGATCAGACCTGCTTCTTGTAAGTTCTAATTTCTAGGTGTTTTAGTGTTCTGCTGAAGTTATGTATTGTGTTTTTATTCATATTAAAAGCTGCGATGCATAATTTATTGTGACTTGTATCTTAAAAAATAGCTATTGGTGCACAATACTTTGGAATTTTGCCTTTTTTAAGTGAAATATGATGAGCTTGCCGAGTATAAGAGATACACCACGCTCAGGAATGCCACTTGGCCGTTTTGACGGCCAAGTTGCTCTATTCTGGCTGTTTTTCAATGTTGTTGGCCGTCAAAAATTAATTTGGCCGAAAAAGCGAAAGTTGGCCGAATTTTGGCCGCATGTTAAAGCCAGAAAAATACAAAGAAAACGACAACTTTATCATAGAAAATATTCAACATGTCGATAAAATAATCTCAAAGTTGCTAATAGCTAATCAAGAAACAAAGTAAAAGACAGCAGAAAACTAGCAAAAATATAGCTTTTTGTATATTTTGTTTGGCTGGCCGAATTTGGCCGTCAAACGTAAAGTATTTGGCCGCCAACCATCCCAAGCATCTGGCAACCCTGACCATGCTAATCGATAAAGAACAGTACAATACAGTGCGAAAATATACTCAAATACATGAGTCTGAAAATATATGACAATTCGAAAAACCAAGGCTTGTAGTATTTGGTTTGGATCAGCGTCTTTAATGGCAATGCTAACTTTTTCCTTTCTGTCTTTCACTCCGTGTGTTTTTGAAACCCCATTTGCTATTTAAAGCTCTGTTGAAAAATGATGGCAAAAGAATGTCTACCGGGTTTGATGTTTCTCAGCAGAAATATTGGTGTGAAGCCGGCTTGTAGCGATGAAATGCCTATTTCAAGCAATTAAACTATTACTGAATTGAAAAGGAAAGATGTGTCTATGAAACTTTCCACAATAACAAAAGTACCCCATCGTTCAGCTGGCTGTCCCAGCTGCTCTAACATTTTAGATCTCGTTTGTGCAGTTGTTGTGCAATGGAATTGGTATTACAGATTGAGACAGAACTGGCACAACTTTTTCCTTTGTTTCGGAATTTTGTTTTTCAGTTTTCTCTCTCAGGTTGCTCTTTCTATTTTCCCATGATTTGAGACTATTTTTTCCTAATCTTAACAAAGCTTGAAACTTTTATAAGCTGTTCCAATGTTGTTTTAGTTTGCACACTTGATACAGTGTAAATTGCTATGCCATCATAAAGCAGCAAAACGTATTGAGGTTTTTACATTTGCTTTTTGTTTTAGGGGCAAGACGATCAGTTCATCTGTGGGAGTTTCTTTTAGAGTTACTAATGGACGATACTTGCATCTCATTAATCGAGTGGACAGATGAATCAAATGGAGAATTTAAATTAAACGACAGCGAAGAGGTTGCTCGTCGATGGGGACATCGTAAGCACAAGGAAGGCATGAACTACGACAAACTCAGTCGCGCCCTAAGATATT
Source organism: Rhopilema esculentum (assembly GCF_057945365.1). Lineage (NCBI taxonomy): Eukaryota > Metazoa > Cnidaria > Scyphozoa > Rhizostomeae > Rhizostomatidae > Rhopilema > Rhopilema esculentum. The sequence continues at coordinate 5,939,701 of NC_142829.1, forward strand.
ATTATAGTAAAAACATCATCAAGAAGGTAAGACATATACACAACTTAGTCAACATTCATTGCGATTTACTTTTGTTTGTCAAGGATGTGGCTGTTGTTAGTCAATTTAGGAACATAACTCTCAAGAGGACGACCTTACAGAACTGGGGAAGGGGGTTTCATGCCCAAAAGGGTTTTTTAAGTAAACACAGTTTTCTCTAAAACGTTGTGGGATCTAGATAATTAGCTCTTTGACTGCACATTGTTTGCTCTGCTGGTGAATTTCAATCATTCTACACGTGGCAAAACCGTCGTTCCTAGGCGAATGACTTGAAAACTAAACATATGCCACCTGCTTATGTTTAAGTGTAATAAAACATTTTACGGACTGTAGCCAGTGACGTTACACACTTGACTGGTTTGTTTTCAGCTGGTCAAAGGGTGCGATTAAATTATTTGGTTACGATTTTTTGGATGTAGTTTGTTGACGGTTTATTTCTGTATACCCTACGCTGGGCGTATTCCCTCTTTTTCCGATATTCGCATTATATTCTTAGACTGATAAGCTTTTTTAGAATTCACAGTTTTCCTTATTCGTTCCGAGTGCAATGCATTCTGGTACTTGTAGTTAACCACCACAAGACAATCGGCTCGGCGCGCTCTTCAAATCATTAAACATGCACACCTCGCTCTAATCGCACTGTACGGACCTTGCAATTGCCCAAGAAAGCAGTAAAGATTTGATGTTTTCATAATTGCAGTATTGGGACTAAGCCAGAAAATTAGTAGTTGAAGCCTGTCTAGGTTGAAGGTGTCTTTGCAACTAGTCGTCATGTAAAATAAAACTTCATTTGGCTTACATTGGTAAAGTTTCTTCGAAGAACCTGGGGCCCCAAATATCACAAAAATTAGTTGTAATAATTAAAAAAACTTGTAGCAAGTTGTTGTAAGTTGTTGCAAAAACATTTGTTGCAAGCAAGTGAATACATTTGAAATATGCTTTCGATTCTTTTCACTCGTATTTTCTACTAGGTAACAAAAATACTTAAGCAGATGATTTTTTCCCATTATATTGAACTGCCACAATTTTTTAGGACAAAGATTGGCAATAGGGGAAATATTCAGAATAGTACCTGACAGTGACAAGACGAAACTTAGATTAACGAAATTTTCAGTAGTTACATTATTTGTGAAATCGGGAAAGGTTATGTTAACTTAGATAAACAGTGTGAAATAAAGCTATAAGCGTTAGACCAGTTGAACGGTGTTGTTCCCGTTTAGAGAGGATGAAAAGAATACACCTCTTGTCGAACTGAATTATTGTCAATGCTGCAAACAGTTGACAACTAACATGGAGTGAATGAAAGTTCACAAGTAAAGATTAAAGCAACGCAAACTAATGATTTCTCTCTGAAGAAAAAAACCTTTCTTTGGCTCCACAGGTGAATGGCAAGCGATTTGTTTACAAATTTGTACCAACAAATGAGATTCGAGCAGCACTATCAAGCATGCGTAATGAAAAGATTCGAAGATCTGTCCCTGTTTACGACCCTGACTTGAGCCCACCCATGGCTGCTGAATCTTCACCAGACCTCAAAGAAAAACATTACAGGATCTTTCGACCTTCACCAATCATGACGACAGAGGATCAATCTCCAAAGCGAGCAAAACTGTCGCCAATGTTCCCAGAGAGAACAGCTTATCAGGAGCGGCGGTATGTATAGAACTAGCATTGCCTCCTACATCACATTTGGCAAATTTTTGTGCAATTAATTCCCAGTGAAGGTCGACTGTGAATGAAAATTTCTCTTTTTAATATTTTAAAATTGTATCTAATTTTTAAAAAGTCACCTTTGAGTAGGCTCTAGAAAGTATTAGCAAACATAGTGATTGACAGCTTATTTCCGATAATGCGTTATCTTGGCGTTAGTTAGAATGCTACAACCTCTTTTTATATATCATAACATTTGAGATATTCTCGCAGCTACTTTAATGTCTTCGCCAGGTTTCATAAAGTTGTAGAATTCATCAAAAGTGTTCAGTAGATGTTTCCAAATTGAACTAAGTTGAAAAAAAGCAATACTTGTATTTTCACTGGCAGATATAAACATTGCAATCGTTAATTTTACTTTTCTTTAGGTATCATGAAGTGGAACGTTCTGTTTGCAATTCAAACCAATGTGGAGGGAATTGTGAAATCGATTCTCGCTGTTTACGTGATGGCAGAGTCAGCCCTGGGATTGCTCCTTGTATGATTCGACGAGAGGTTACTGAAGAAAGATGCATTCTGGGAAAGGATTGCCCAGGCAGTAGCTGTCCGTACGCGATTTCGAGTGAAAGATCGCCAACCAACGCAGTCTTCATTACAATGCCACGTCTCCCTCGTCATCTACAAGTGTTGCCTCCTCCACAAAGCTACCCGGTCACAGCTGCCCATGTCGAAGAAAGCTATGCCTATTTACCCCGTAAAAGAATGGTCAATGCTGGCACGCAAACGTCTCCTGAATTGTTAAAAGATTTGTTGAAAATAAAAAGGGAACCAGAAGAAGACATTGCCCAGAACTGTAGTCAATGCAACTGCAACTGTAATGGTGAATACAGGTCACAAATTGTTGTGTTTAGAGACAGTAAAGTAGCCAGTGTAGCAGTGTAGAATTAAGCTTTCAATGGTGCAAGATATTTGTGCCTTTTTGTTTATATTTGTGTTTTGTTCGGATTTTTTTAGTTTTTTCCATGAATGTGATTTTAGTATTTAATTAGCAGTTAGTCTGGTTTTAGAGATTGGAGTTGACTTGGTCGAAATATTTGAGAATTTGCGCAGAGTATAACTGTCCTTCCAAGATGAATTAGGGAATTTCTCAAAAAAATTAATTTTCGAAACCATTTCAGATTATTACTGTGCAGTAAAGAAAGGCTTAATTTATAAATATTTCCATTGATAAATATACGTTGTAGTTATTAATTTGAAAATGATTTTTCCTCATATCATAGTTGCCTTATAAGAAATTCAACTCTACAAGCAGATTTCACACGCATATTAAAATATTTATGCCTAATATATATGGTTTAAGATACCAAATGGATATCTATACCGTTTCAAAAGACGTCCTTTAATAATTCAATTTTGGTTGCTTATAAATTCCAGCTTGCAATATTTTTAAACATTTTCTTAAAATTGCATAAATAAACAGTTTATAGTTTCATGTGTTAATGTAGAGAATTATGCAGTTCTTTGAAAAAGGTGGAATACATTTTTCTGTATTTAATTAATGAATTGTTTATTTATTGTTAACGTAGAAACGCATCGAGCAGTGTATGGATTTAGTCGATTAGTGTATTTTGAAGGAACTGAAATTGTTTTCATCAGTCAGACACATTTTTGTCTTGTTAACCAGGCTCTGGAAAGAACTAGATGCATTTTCTCCTTGTCTTATAATGAGAAACAGAATGCTCAGGACACAACTTTGTGATACGGCAATTTTTTTTAGAATAATGGCACATGTGGAACAAATTAATCGAGTGTTATTAAGAACGCGATCAAGTATCTAGCACATGGTTCAGATCTGGTAATGCTACTTTAAATGACTACCAAGTATGAAAATAGAGATATAAAATGCCCGCAACTTTTATATTTGTATCCAAAGCAGGGTGCATGTGAAGGGACGCCGGAGAAGGGGGCGGGGATTCAACTGCCCCTGTTGCCTTTTGATAGGAGAGAAGCAACAGGGACCAGAGTGCCTTTTCATTAAAGTGCCCCTGAAACGGGTCATTTTTAATAATCATAAGCATTGATATAAAATTCTGATTGTAGTGCTTAATTCATGACGATATTTCTCAAATCTTTTAAAATAGCTCCTTATGCCAAAAGTTAGCCAGTTTTCAAGATTCTCGAGAAGATTAAAATAAAATAGCAGTTACAAACGAATTTGTGGACGCTGGGAATTATCTTTCAAATGCCCTTTTACTCAAGCCCCCCCCCCTTGTCCCTTGGTCGTCCCGGCATCCTTGGGCATATAATTGTTTGTTGGGTTTTACGTAGGAAAGATCTAACCAGAGATGTGTTAAAGCAGCAGCAGTGACACAGTCATGTCAAATTTAGATGAGTGTTTTGACTGAATTCTTGAGTGTTCAGCTGCATCTTCATTTATTTCAAAAATCAGTGCGGCCTACACTGCCAATGAATGGCCTCTTATCGAATAAGATAAAATTGGAAGGGGACTAAGTTCAGAACCCCACTATGTATCAAAGCACCAATTAACTTCATTAGTCATACCCTTTAGGTCTTCGAAAAACTGCGTCTCTCTGGACAAGCAAGTATGGACACAGGACTGTCGCTTGCTTTTGTGCTAAAGGAGGTCCTTCGATCCCATTGCCGACAAGTTGATGAACCATCCTTTATTTGCCAGCAAATCTGAAAATTTGCCGACGAACTACCCCTAGAAATTTTTTATCGGAAGGGGTGTCACACTACCCCATACACCCTCTCCAAATTTACCCCCTCCCGTAGCGATGGCCTTGCATGTGCACTTGTATTTTGGCACATTTTCTATATATTCTTCCCACAGGTCAATTTATGGTGTTGTTGCCAGTGGACTCTATCGAATTTTATTCCGAATTCTTTCATTATTAGTACCTTCCGCAACTTCTTGTCGAGGTTTGTGAAAATTTACAAAGAGGCTGCTGAAATGAATCATTTCGATTGAGCAGGGGGTGATAAATGTTTTTAATTTGACTTTGTAGCTTGAAATATTTCCGTAATATGGAAAAAATTTGTTACATTTGTTTGCATTCTAATCTACATACTGCTTTAGGATTTTTTGCTATTTTTTTGCTCATTTTACTTAAAAATTGGGAGCTATGAATAAGGGAAATTTCAATCTGACACCCCCTGCCTTCAGGAAAGTTATTTACAAGGAAGTAAGCAAACGCCTGTGTTTGGTGCGATACTGCTTCAAACTCGATTTTCAACGCAATAATGCAAAATTCTAAGGTGTAAATGGTGTATTTTGTGACATTTATGTTGCCAAGCACACAATATTGACCTGCCGAAGTAGACGCCGAAAAAGAGAAATCAGAGGCGCGAATTGTACCGCTTAGGCCATTTAACCCGCTACTGATCTCCTAAACATCGTTCAAGAATTTCCCAGGAATGGGTAAGGAATATTGGCCTTGATTAGTACCTTCTTTGAAATCATATTTGTTAAAAGAGGTGCGAGCTGGGTATTTATAGAAAGGCTAGGCGGAATGAGGAAGAAGGAAGAAACATTAAACACGTTTATTTTGTCAAATGGGAGGGATCCCTGTTTGATACAGACGAAGCGACAAGTCCTTCAGACCTTTATGTCGTCAAGGAGCGAAATTCTTTTTTCAGCGAATTTATGCGAATTTATGGATAGCAATTTTGAAGAGACAGTAAAAGCCTGGATTTAAGACCCTTTACATTTTTCACTTTTACGACCCTTCACTTTTACACAGTAGACCTTGTTCTTGAATGTGTTTGATTTGATGGGCAAAATATCAGCCTGGAAGTTTAAACACTGCATTTTTTCGGGTTTTTGCTGCACGATCTTTGTTTAAAAGTAGGTTAATATTAAATTTTTTTTAAGTAAATAAGTTAATGTTTGGATTGTAGGTATTGCAGTGGATTTCAAAAGCAGAATGATGATTGTTTTATGCTAATAAGTCATAATTGATAATTTTTCTATTGGATTAGGAGAAAATAATGATTTATTTATTGTTTTTTTCTTACAGCTGTTGTAAAAGCGAGAGTTACTTTTGAATATACTGCAACTGAAGATGATGAGCTGACATTGAATATTGGAGATGTAGTTACAAATATTCAACAACTGGATGGAGGTTGGTGGGAGGGAGAACTCCATGGCAAACATGGTGTATTTCCTGAAAATTTTGTTGAAGTCATAAAGGAAGAGCCAATACCATGTAAGTCAACAGAGGTTGTACAGTTTTTGGCAATCATAAGCTGCCACACATCCCAAACTTGTGATGATAAATACTCTGGCTTGCTTTCTTTATTTTCCTGACAGAGAATAACAGTGAAGAGTATTCACACCCTCAAATGGAAATACAGGCACCTTTCAGATTCTTTTGTTCAAGCAAGATTTGAAAGGCAAGATTTTAATGGAGTTAGCTGAAATGATGCATAATAGATACAAATTTGGCTTCATTTCCTCATGTTTTTTCAAAACATTGATAGAAGAGAAAGTTTATCAAGTTATGTTAATAACAGGGGCGGATACAGAATAAAAGTTGACGGTCGCACATATACACTACCTAGCAGGCGGTCTAGGGGGCGTCCCTCTTGCTCAAGGGTAGAGCCATGATAGGAACCCAGCCCCCCTCCCCCCCCCCCCCCCCGGAACCAGAGCAACAAGGTTTAATTTCAAAGGCAAAAACCCTAAAGCTCACAATGTCGATTATTGCAACCACTATAAATAAAAGGAATTTCACCTTTTTTCAAGAAATTCATCTTGATTTTTTGTCTAGAATATTATTTTAATGTCTTGTAAGCGTTTACTTTCTAACTGCGATTTGTCCCGCTAAGCAGGACTGATACACTTTGATTGATGGAACGCCTTAATAGACGGCTTTATCTTTAGGAGTGGAAGTTGCCTCACCAACAAGGTTTGCAGGCCTTGCAGTAGTTTTGAGGGTGGCGACGGGACTGGGGCCCTGAAACGTTCAAATTGTTCGGTCAAACACTTTTTCCTTTTAAAAGGTTTTCAAAATTTTTCAGCAAATCCCAACACGCAGTTAAGACAAAATATCTTGAGATTCAGAAGTGTACACTTCCTGTGCACCTCTTCCGTATGCATAAAAAAATTGGGATTCTTCTCCTTCACAACTTTCAACCTCATCCACTTTCTGCCTTTGCCAGCAGTTGTGCGGCACAGTAATCCAGCATAGTGTTTACAGACTTTTCGTGCCGCACAAATATGTGAAAACTCAAATTTTGATTGGTGAGATTTGGTAAAATATTTGCATAACAAAGAGCCCTGCATATTTGTGCGGCACGGACGACATGCCTAAAAATCATACTGTTTACGGTCTAGGATGGTCTTTGAATTTCTTCTATATTGAATTTTGTGGCATTGTGTGTAAGATCGACCAAGGTTCGGTCTGTGTTTATTGTGTAAAGAGAGGTAAATGTGTTATCTGTAAGGAGGGAAATAAAAGCTTGTGGTAAACATGATTGCCTTATTTAAATGACTGAAGACTAAAACTAAATTCTGAAAATCTGACGGTCTTCTGTGCGACCTGTGCGACACCCTGAATCCGCCCCTGGTTAATAAAAACAATATATTTTTAAGATCTTATTTTTCTACTGCTAATGGTTCTTACTGTAATCTTATCCCTTCCAGTATTAATGTCCTTTTCATGAGATTTTTTAAAAATCTTCACTGTCAGAGTCCAGAAAATTCTTTTGCATCTTTTCCATTAAACTTTTAGCCTCTTTCATTATATTTTAAAATTTTAAGTCTGCACTAATGCAAATTTAATGGAAGTAAACTACTTGTTGAAGCTCCCACAATCAAAATTTTTTGTATGATGGGCAATGAAAAGACATTATTTAGCTTTTTAGAATTGAGGTCAGTATTTCAGTACATTAAACAAACAACCCGACATCAGGCCAGGTAGACTTTAAGATTTTAGATAACAGGTAAAGACTTCTTTCCCAGTTAAAATATGAGCCTTGAAATGCTTGGACTTTGGAAGTTTGCAGGTCACAAAGGTTTGCAGGACTTTTGTGCTCAGGTAATTATGTTTAGTCTAGGGGTGTTTATTGCCAGCTCTTTATGTAATTGGGCAATAGTACTCTAGACCAGTTCAAGCATTCTAATATTATTCATTATTGACTAACAAGGACCTTTAGACCCTGACCTTGATTTATGGCATCTATATATTATAGGACCTTCAGTGTTTTTCCAAGAAGATTTTATTGCCATGTCTGTTGCAAAAATTATGATATATGTTATATGTAATGATTGGTTTGCTTTTGATGCAAAAGTTAAGATAAAAACTGCATTTATATATAATCTAAAAAGCATCTCATGATATGTATATTATGATATGTCATGATTTTTTTAATTTTTGTAGCACCAGATAAATCAACACCCTTGCTGCCAAAGGCAAGAGTTACTTTTGACTATAAAGCTTCAGAAGAGGATGAGCTTGACTTGGTTGAAGGTGAAATTGTGGAAATTCTAGATCAAGAAGAGGAGGGATGGTGGCAGGGTATCTACAAAGGCAAAAAGGGAATATTTCCATCAAACTTTGTGGAGATGATTCCTTTCGAAACTGAAGCTACTGATGAGAAATTAGTTGTCCTACAAAATGAGGTATTTGATGCAGGCAGTGATTTAAGAGTTCTGCTGGATGACTCAAAGTCATCAACAAATGCTACATCACACAGTGCCCTTGCAGATGAAGGTATGAAAATTTACTTTGTTATGATTTCATAGCAAGATATCAAAAGTTCTATTTTGAGTTAATAGCAATGAGGCATTGAATACATTGTAATGAAAATAGTTTTTGTAAGACCCTTTGCAGATTACAGATATGTTGTTCTGTTGCAAATATTTATAAAGTATTTTTGTTGACTGAAAAGAACTTGATGTCCCCTACATTATTCTGGCAATTTATGTATGAATAATTGCAACTCAGAGACCTTTCTTGCTCACACAATAGCACCCGTAAACCTCTTTATATAGAAATTCCTTTGTTAAGGGTGGTTCTCATTTCTGCCATTAATTAAGAAGCATCTGTGATGTAATGTGTCATTTGTTTTTTTAAGATTTATTGTCAGAATTTGACCCTGTATGTAATACAAATCACTGGTTATATCATACAGTGCCTGTTAATTGGATCTCTGCAGCGATCCAAGCCCACTGATTATTTCATTTTGTCTTAGGTGATACAAAGAAGACAAAGCCATCTGGAGGTATGGGGTTTGCTATATCCAGTGCTGATCTCTTTAAAGCAAAGTTAAGACCAGTTTCTATGGTAGATGGTGGCAAAAAATCTGGGAGTAAAAATGAAGAACCTAAGAAGCCAACACAAACAGTTACCCCACTTCCAAAAACTGCCCCTGAACTTAGTTCAAAGAACCGAGATCCCCCAGATGTGAGTATCATTTTCTAACTTATTTCTGAAATCATCAAAGCCATGTCAACCATTCTTTGTAGTGTTACCTGGGCACCTGTGTTACCTGTGACAAATGTTTACTGTGTTTATGTATTTTTCAATTGAAAGGTATACATAATGACCTATGAATGCAGTAAATCATGTATGATAAATGGTCACTACAGGGTACTTTTAATTAGCTGTGTGGCCAGTCTGTAAAAATCAGGGTGGACAAACAAATCTTCACCACACCATGCCCTTCAGACTCGTGGAAAACAAGGGAAACATATTTGTTAGTATATGATCTATTTCAAATATTTTGGAAAAGCAACTTTCTCAAACTGCTGTTTTGGTGACAGGGGTTTTCTTTCACGAACGAAAATTGAAATAAAAAATGTTCAACCTCCCTCCCCCTCCATAGGTTTTTCAATGGATTTCAAGATATTAGAAAATGGACCTCTTGAAAAACTGTCCATTTCACCCTGTGGCAGTGCCCCTCCTTTTAATCTTTGTAACCCAGAGCATATTAAAATTTCTATGAATATTTTATAAAGGAAATTTTAAAAAAAGAACATTTATATTTTTATCTGTAAATTTTTAAAACTTTAATTAATTATTCTTTAAATTGTCTTTTTTCAAAAATGGCCACAGCAGGGTCTAAATCAATCTAAATTTATGGCTTCAGAGACTTATATTTTTAAAACATTTCTGGATGTATAAATATAATTTATATCCAATGAAAGCGAATGAAGGTGGGCTTTTAACTCGAGGTTAGAATCTACTTTAGACTGGGCCAGAAAGTTCCAATATGCTACCAGTTAGGCTTAAGACTTTCAGCTGTTAGTCAAAACTGTCTCCACATCAAGTTTGCTACCGTGGAATTCAGTAAGCTCTAAATGAGAGTTACAAGAGAGCATTTCTAAGAAACAAATTATGATAGTTACAATTTCACCACTTTGATTTATGTTGCCTTCTAGGTCTATTCTCTTAATATTGGCTTTGGATCAGTTATGAAAAAAGTTTTAAATTTTCCAAACTTTTAGCAATCAAAACATAGTTACAAAGCAACATCATTTTCATGGTTTTGTTATTTCTGCAACCAGTTGATCAGGATAATGATAACTTGTTTCCCTATTAGGATTAACATTTCCAGACCTGATATAAGAATCTCCCTTCACATTTTCTTGAAAGCTATTGTCACACAATGGAAAACTGAAAGTTGCTTGAAATTTATAATGAAGGGAATAAGTCTACATAAAACGCAGAAACATAATCAGCGAATAAATTATTAAAAAATGTTAATCAAGGTTTCAAAGCTGCTCTAAGAAGCTCTGAAAGTAAGTAAACTTTCAGAGATTTTTATCCACAGTACAAACACACATTCGTAGCACAATACAAACAGTGAATGCCAAGTTTCTATTTGGATTTTTTATTTTATCAGCTGTAGTAATCCCACGCTGTTCTAGTCTGTGTAATTGTTAGCTCAAGCTATGGGAAAACTTTTATTCCTATCAACACTAGTTATTTGTGACATTCTCTAATTGCTGTTTGGCCCTGCCTTCGAAAATGTAGCCAATTAATTTTGCGTTCAACTAAATTTCAAGTAGAATAGGCCAATGGCAGCTTTTAAATTCTCACCATAACAAATAATGCAGATAACAGTTTCAAATTAAATGTTGAATAATGATATTCAGGAACACAATTAACATTGTTTGATCTTTTAGAAGTAAATGTTAAATAACCCTGTCAAGTCAAAGCCTTGATGTTATTGAAAACAACTGGTTCTTCATAAAAATTCAAACAAATGCAATGTTCTAAATACAAAAATGAGCTTCCTTAAAATTTTCTTGAGATTTCAGTCTATACTCAAAGATATTTCCTTGCAAAGTTATTTTAGTCAATTCCACTGCAATGGTGGCTGTCTAGAAACCTGGAGGTTTCCCAACAAAATATAAAACAGAAAAAGTTGTACTTGTCTTAAAAGTTGATATATTTAAAGTTTGTTCAATTTATGTTTATTTTTACAATTGGAATCAAATTGCAATCGAAAATTTCAGCCAACAATCTCGTCATGCTTTACTGTTTTCTATGTTGCTCTTTGAGCAAAGGGTTAGCAACATTTTGCTTTGACGAGATCATTGTATTACTTTGTGTCGTAAATGTATACCATCTCTTCAATAGCTGCTATCGTGTTAATTTGCAGTTTTCATTCTTAGGGTGGACAGACTAAAAGGAATGCTCCTGCGCCTCCAAAAGAAGACGGTATGTATTGAAATGTTTTTTCTCTGCATAGTTTAGTGCCTGGTTTCAAAATTCATAGTTGGCTTTGTTGTTTTTCCATTAATAGTCCCAACCAGCTCATTAGAACACCCCAGCTGCTTTTTGATGATCTTTTTTTATGAAGTTCCAATGTAATTTGGTCTAAAATTTTCAACTGCAAGAGTGTTCCACTTCTTTTGCTTATGTAGCTAATTACGAAAAGAAGGAATGATTATAATTCGATAATCTATTAATTTGGCTCAATACATCAACCATATCTGCTGCACCTTCATCTCGGCAGCCTTGCACCCCTGCCCGTTTAATTCTTATGATTTGTCTGAAGTATTACTTTTCTTAGATTAATCAACTTTGTTCGCAGCTCTTTCGAAAGCTTCAGACGAGCGTTATCGTGTTTTATTCGATTACGACCCCGAAAACAGCGATGAATTAGGACTTGAAAAAGATGATATTGTTATCGTGACAAATAAAGATGTTTGTGATGGCTGGTGGGAAGGGACATGCCATGGCAAGAAAGGCGTTTTCCCAAATAATTTCGTCGAGCTTTGTCCACCGAAAACTGAAGAGATCACAAAGGTTTGTAATTTTTCTATTTATCAATCATACTTTGAGTAAATTTGCAAAGGTTTGATATTAAAATTTTTATTGGATTCTGCAAACAGCAGGATCTTGTTGAGGGACTCGGAAAATAAAAAACTAATCTATTATTTTGATCAAGAATATATAAGGAGCAATGGATTATGCGACAATATTTACTTAGAATATCTGATTGAAAAGAACAAATTTTAAGTTTGCATTTATTAGGACATTGTCTTATCTGAGATTTACGGTCGGTTGCGAAAAACTTTGTCTAGTTAGAATGAACTGTAATTTCTAATTTTCTTTAAAATATCATACATCGAAATACAACGTATTTATCATAGATAGGTATTTGTTAAAATTTATATCACCACGTCTGTCAGATCGTATAAGAATGGCTAGATTATTCTATAGATACCAGGCCTACCATTTCCTTCCTACCAACGTCAGAACAACCAGCTGAGTTTCGAAACGCTCCTTTCAATCTTCATCAATCCCAGGTTTATTTCTAATCACAATAGAAGTAATTCCTGGACGCGTCAAACACATCCAGTGATATAACATCAATTTTGAAACAAACACACAAAGATAATAATATAAAAGAGTGAAAAAAGTCTAGAAGCTTTCAGAGACGAGCACGGTGAAATGCTCAACTTCTTCTTGACTTAGGTCTGCTTTATATTCGAACGGTTGGATTTTTTTATAAAAACTGTCTCTGCTGTGGTTCACTGCACGTAACAAGCTTCCAAAAATTTTTTCAGCTCCAAACTTTAATATGTATTCAAAGAAAGCCTTTTCCTACGGAAGCTTTTAAATTCCTCTCCTTGCTCTTTGCCTATAACCCTTGTCACTTCTTTCTGTGGTTACGACATACCTGGGAAAAGCTCGTATGTTCAGTTTCCGGCCTCACTATTTCAAGCTGTCAGATAAAAACATTCAAATAGTCATGTATAAATGGGATTTGTTTTTTAGAAAAATTATCTCAATAAAGAAATCTGAATTATTGGTGTTTTTTTCTATTATAAGACTGTTGTTATTTATCGATTTTTTTGTGGCTGGTTAACTATAATTTTCGTTACTTGTTATTTTCATTTTCCAAGCTGTTCATGCATTCACATATTTCACAACCATTTCTCGTATGTCATTTTGTTACAATTACCACCGTTTTTGTTTTTGAATTGACACCCCATACTATTAATATCTTTATAGCAGTTACCAAGGTTACCACTCGTGCCACCTGTCAGCAAAGCACCTGCTCTACCTGGTAAGTAATTGGATGGACCATTTTCTCATTCTTATCGGTCATTTGTTTTGAAAAACCATGTTTCAAGAACAAACTTTAAATTCGACATACGATATATCTGCACCATTAAATTTATTCGTATTGTTTGATCTATTATTTAGTTGATGTTATATGAATTTTGTATTTGTGCTGGCCATTTTTCCGTGGCAGCGCCTTTTCAAATGGTCCATCTCCAAAGATCTTTTGATCGTGTGATGGGGTTTGCCAATCTTTAGTCTTGAAAAGAACGAAAGAAGGACGAAATGTCAAACTTTGCTATTGAACTTCTGGCATAGGATCGAAAAGTTCGCTTCTTGCTCACAAAATGGATTTATTATTTGGTACAGGTTTAATTTGAAAACCAAATTGTCTCAGAAGTTTGTTTATTTATCTAAGCGATTCGAAATCTAGACTTGATGTCTGTCTGTGTCAATCGAAACAGGCCTAATAAACATCCATATAGAAAGAAACGAAACAATATTGATAAATTCTCATAGCTGGCTGACCTCATTTTTTTGTCCAGAGCTGTCTATTTAATGCAGTTTTAAATTAATATTAGCTGTGCCTATTTAACGAGAGAATGTTTGTTCTAGCGAGAGAAACGAAAGAAGAAGCAAAGGAAGCCTCTGAACCAACCCCATCGCAACCACCGCTGGGAAGGAGACCTGTATCAACTGAGCAAAAGAAACCATTGTTACCGGAAGTAGCGAGACCCATACCTCCTTCTGTATCGGACCAAAAGAAACCGCTGGTCCCCGAGCCAGTCAGACACGTCCCTCCACCTGCCACTGAGCAGAAGAAGGATCTCAAGACGGTTCCTCCTCCGGTATCAACAGAGCCAAGAAAGCCATCCTTGCCAGAATCAGCCAGACCTGTTGTTCCAGAGCAAAAGAAACCGGACGTGAAGAAACCACCACCTCCTGTCACAAAGAACAAACCAGTGCCCCCGAGACCAACTGAAAAACCTTTAGGAGAAGAAAATTCATCAGGAAATTCGATAAAGAACAAATTAAATGCAACTTTAGGGGCCGGAATTTCAAAATTCCCGTCAGTTGGAAAGAAACCTGTACCACAACCTAACGGATTTGGTAGGACATTCTCTCAAAGTCTTAAGAGAGCTGTTCCAAAGCCAACGCCAGAACCAGAGCAAAAGCCAACGCCAAAACCGGAACCAAAGCCAACGCCAGAACCGGAATTAAAGCTAGTGCCCAGTAAACCTGAAGTGGAGGAGAGATACGATGATGTCTCAAGTGAAAAAGATAAGGAAGGTAAACTGTTACAAGTTTTTGAAGTATTGCTGACATAATCTATACAGTTTGCTGAAGCACGTGAATTTCGTGGCGATAAAATTGAATTTTATAAACGTAATACTCACATACCGTTGTTTCATAGTCTGAGACGGTAACCATTTATGCAGAATGATTGACGATATGGGTACATTTTCATAAGCCATAAAATAACACAATACGATGGATACTCAATAATGTTTTGCTGTCTCTAGTGATAAAGATTCAATCATGTTCCTCATCAAGTTCCAGCGCTTTTGGAAATTTTTGCATATAGAGGATGTAGAGCAAATTTATTAGCAAGAAAATAACACAGCAAAGTATGTTGTCAATTTTTGAAAGACTCTTGCACACGGTATGTGTATAAGGGATTCACCACCACTCTAACGTAAAGCCTGAAATGGCATTGTTTTTCTTGAGGACTCATGAGGTTCTCATACGCAAGATTTTTGTTTGTTAGAAAAGAGAAGTCCCTTCAATGGCAACACTCTTGCTTTACGCCTCCCCAGTCTTTCCTTTTGCACCAATGCGCTGCTGGTTGCATGGGAGTTAAGTTCGAGCGTTCAAAGCATAGCACCTTATGTGCTTTATGCAAATGGCCACTTTGCCCTTTGTTTTATCTAACCTATATATAGATAATATGCATTTACAGTTCTAAAGTAGAGCTTAGTTTTAGCTAGCTATTGCCGCTCAGCATAGGAGTCTTGTGGCACTGTTTGGTTGAATTTGTGACAAGACATGTGGCACTGTTTGGTTGTAGAACACGACAGTGACAATAATGATTGTATCACAAGAATGGCGCTGTGACGCACGCATGCCTTGACACCATAATAAAGTTACAGTTTATTTTTTCCTTTTAAGGTCAAGGAGTCGATTGGGAAGCACCTTCAGTAACTCCTGTCTTGTCAAATGTGAATAAAAACAGAGTAAAGGGGCCAGGAAAAGCACTTCCTGCAAAATATACACAAAACAAGGTACAAAGCAATTTTTGGTTTTTTTTATTATTTTATTTATTCTTTAATTCTGCTTTAGCCGCTAAAATTTTGTCATCTTGAATTCTAATATTTTTTGTTGACGTTTATTTAAACACTGAAGACAGCATTTACCGATGTGAAATCTTTTCCCTTTTGCGGTAAATTTGGATTTTATTGCTCAGCTTTAATTTCCCACTCCATTTCTCATATCATTTTTAGTAACCTTAGTGTCATTCATGTTTGCAGAATATTATATATAAAGACTCTTTCGAATGTGGTCGTCACTTCTTTGATAATGAAAATTAATTAACATAAATTTTCTGTATCGGACTGTAGTCGTTTAATCACGAGTTATGCAGTTTGAGTTACTGCACTTAAACAAGAAATGCACCATACGATATTTTCAGCTAAACTGCCTCTCAGTAAATAGTTTTACTAAGACAAGTTGAAAATGGCTTTGAAAAAAGCAAACATTTTACAACATACTTAAAGCTTTTTCGTCTGACACTCCTCAGAGCATAAAACGTCAGAATAGGTTCCGAAAAACATGTTTGAAAAATATATACCCAGTTGTGGATCGAAATAGGCCAATCAGAAAAACGCAAGCACAAGACCGGTATAGTTGACCAATCAGTGCCGCGAGCCTAAAGAAAAATTACCAATGGAGTCCAAGAGAGAAAACGAACTCCTTTTGTCTACACAATGGCGGAATAATAAGACAAGTTGGATTGAAAAGCAAGTGAATTCTAGCTTGAAACAGAAATTTAACAGTTTTTCAGAAATCGTAGATAGAGTCCAATCGTGGCTTTTGCTCATAACGTCCAAAATTGCAATCTTATAAACAGATCATGCATAATTTATCAAGAGAACATACTTTTTTAAGCCCCTAAATTTGAGGGACAAGCTATGATATGATCTTTGAAACAAAGATAATAGAAAATTAAATTATTTTCGAAGTTCTTAAAAATAGCTCCTGAATAGATTCTATTTTCTTCGGTAATTAAAAATGCAGTCCAGTTATCTTATATATTTGGTATTATAATTATGCGAAGTTTACAAGAAATGAATCGTGCATTAAACGTTCAGTTCTTGTGATAATGTTGCGTTAAATTTTGTGCTTTGTTACTTAAAGCATATTAATCTTATCATTCGTATACATCACTTCCCTTTTTAACTTCCTTCATAACCCTTTTTTACTGCTTAGGAACAACAAAATGGAGTTACAGAGCAGCCCCCTTGGAAAACAGAGCTCGCCCAAAAGGTAAATATTTAAGCAGTATCAACAAACCTCAGACTTCAATTAATCCAACTTTAGGACGGGGGTGTGGCGTTAATCCAACTTTAGGGGGGTGTGGCGTACTCACGGTGTTTTTATAGTTTTATGCCTAATTTGCATCTTTAGAGTTTACTTTGTCAAATCAGTGTGAGGACCGCTTGCCCTTTCGGCTCCTGGTTCCACAATCTTTACGCCACTGTCGGAGGCTTGCCTTAGCGACAATCCTGAATTACAACTTGTAGGTTCTAACAAAATTCTGCAACCCAAGCTATTGCTACTTTCATTCGTGTGTCATCGTCCTAACTTTATCTTGTGTTTTGGTTTTATGAACAAGATTCGCATGTTCTGAATTTTATTGACAACGTATTACATGTGCTCCTTTCGCGGTTTCTCATAGGAAAAGTCAAAACCAACGCAGCTTGTGAAAGTCCCAACCCCAGATTCGACTTCAGAAGGAGACAAGGCACCCTCTAAGGAGCAAGCAACGCAGCCCACTTATGATGATGACGTCATTAAGGGTATGAAAAACCAATTAAATCAAGTAATGGATAAGATGACAGGTATGGAGAAAAAATTGATGAAGCATATAGAAGTTTTAACGAACGATTTAGACGAAGAGAGAAAGCTTCGCGCGAACTTGCAGATAGAGGTCGATAGATTAAAGAAGAAAGTATCCGTTTTGCAAAACCAGTAGTCTAGCATTGTTTTATCTACAATCGGTGCATCTTGATTCTTTAGAAATTTTATACCGGATTTAATCAAAATTTGTAAAAGGCGTGCCCCAGCTCAAATGCAGTAGGGTATGCAAGATTCAATGCAAAATCTTTTAATCTGAAGTCATCCCGTTTCAAACACCAAACTAAAGCAGAAGATTAAATTTAAGGAACTGATTTTCTTCAGATCTTTTTAGCAAAAATATCGATCCGAAACATAAATTCCTGTCCATCACATGGAACAGAAAATAACATTTTGTTTCAGTAAATCTTAAATGGCGTTATATCCCTGGCACGGATTATGTGTTGAAATGTGGCTTGATTGAGAATGATTACCAAAATGCAAAGTGTTTTCAAGTAGAACGGGTGCTGGCTAGGTCCAGTCTCCGCTGCGTTTTTCCTAGAAGAACCAGTGGTTTAGTTTTAAACCGAGAACAAGTACATTTTGAATTTTTCATTCCATCTCGATCGAACATTTACAAGAGATCGAGTCCAGCAAGAACGTTACCTTTTTGTTTAATTTTTCCCCAAATCGCCTTCCTTACCTAAGACATAAAGCAACACAAGCCACTATTAAAGATGCTTAACACATTGCACCGCAAACACTTTGCCGTCTATGATGGATCTCCCCGTACTGCGAGCCCCAGACGCGACCTGGATTGCAACTGCAACTGTTGTTCTTTGAGAGATATTTATAAAGGAAGGAAGTTAGTCATGAATGTAGCTGTTGGAATATAGAGAGAAGGAGTCTGGAGGCATAGCCCTCAGGGAAAATAAAAGCTACTGGAAAATGGGATTACGCGCTTTTGAATTTTTTGGAATCGTGTATTTTTTCGTCTTTATGACGTCGTCACTTTTTCAATGACGTCGAAATCTAATGTGATGGATCAGCCTAAACCCCTGCCAATGTCAATTTTTTAGCAGATTTCGAGGGAAGTAAATGTTATTGATAAGTGGGAATTCCAGGCCCTCATTGCTCAAGATTATGGAATATTATCATCCTTTTCTTGTTTATATTATACTTTATTGCACTTTAATATCTCTTTGTTAAGAGACGTGGATTATGAAAATTTTTCATTAGATTTTTGATAAATGGGTAGCAATATGGAGTTTATCGGGTAGATTGTTTTTAGCTAGTACTGATTTAACATTTTATATCTCGATGACAAGAAAATAATTTGGATTTTTTGCGAGAAATGATTGTAAAATAGGGATATATTGTTAACTAAACAGACTTTTTAATCGTTTTTAATTACTAAAATTATAAGGTTGCCTTGTATAAGCGTCATATTTATAAATTTACCTGTCCTTTTCTCCAGTTCCCTTTTTTCTGCAATAAACCCAAGTACAGCTTTGCACTAAACTAGGCCTACAATTCTGGACACAGCTGTTAAGAGAAATTCGTAAGCACGTGGTGTGTCACATGCTACATAGTGTCACTCACCCTCTCCCCCTCCATTTCAAATGTAAGATGTATTCATTTTGATAACAGAACTAGCAAGATTATTCTGGCTAGTGTATGACGGTGGCAATCTTGAAAATGCCATATGACTGGCGAAATTCATGGACTGCCGAAAAAGGGTATTTGGAGCTAATAAGTTTCAGCGACAACGTCGATACATGGCCGGGCCATTGACCTTAACATCAGAATGCCTTTCTTCTACTGTTAGTTTGTAGCCAAAGAAAACCATTTATATCAAGAGTCTTGTCCTTTATGTAACAATAGATTAGCCTCGACACCTTCCACGAGAAGAAAGACACTCTTCCTGAGGCAAAGAATCCCTAAAAAGATCCTGACTGTAGTGGACAAATTTTTCAAGGCAGCTAGAAACTATAGACCATTCGTGACAATCCATAAAAGCGTCACCTTGCATGCCATAGCTTCGCAAGGTCCAGTGTCTCAAGCTCTTATGTTGAATTCATCAAAAATTATCTGGCCGTTGCCAAATATCTTTCTTTGTATCTTCGGATAGGAAATCCTGTATAACAACCTGCAGATCTGCAAAATCTCTTTTTCCCTTCTCCTCCCGTTTCCTTCACAAAGGTACACAGGAGGAAAACAAATTAAACTGCTCTCTCAATCCCGAACTAGACTCGGGGCTAGACCAAGCAGCCTGGTAATAGGTCGCTTGCATAACTGGAAAAACATGTTTGCTCCTTGCACTCTTCAAAATTGTAGCGGTGTCGAATGTTCTACATCATTTATCATCATTTTTGTAGCTACGCCTCTCCACATTGCACTCCTGTCGAGCAATGTTTTTGCGTTTTTGAATACACACTAATCATCACATTTTCATTCTAGTTTCGCATAATTTAGCATACCCTTTTGATTGTATTTTAACAATGAGGGCAAGGCTGCGTTGAGTTGCTATGCACTAGAAATTCCCAAACCATGGGCTTAGCTTAGGCACAGACGTGCCGTATCCTTGTACCAATATATATGCAGAATTAATAAAAAAACAGAAATAAAAAAAAATTTAAGCAACATTGACAACGTCTTTCTATCATACGGATCTAAATCACAAATCAACTCCTTGTTTTATAACAATATCGAGTAACTCTTTCATCTATACTTGATAGCTTCAGCCTCTTTTCTTTCTCTTTCATTTTTATTTTCCTTCTTTTTCTGTATCTTCTTTTTCTACGTCTACTTACACTTCTTTTTCTACTTCGTCTGCTTCTTATTCTCATTATTTTTCTTCATCACCAGCCAATTCCACTTTTTTTTCCTTTTCACCTTCTTTATCATCGCTCCTTCTTTTCCTCTTTTGCCTGCTTCTTCTTTATCGTCTTGATCTGTTACTAATACTTATTCTTCTTATTTATTCTTAAATTTTTCTACTTTTTATTCTGCTTCCTTTGTATGCCCTTCAGCTTCATTTATTCTTCTTCTTCATCTTAATTTATTTCTACATTAATTATTTCTTTGCCTTTATCACTTTCTTCGTCATCTTCTTCTTCTTTTACTTCATTTGTTCCCGTCTTCATTTTGAACATTTTTTCTACTTACTTTACTTTCTTCTTCACAGCATTACCCTTAATCATGCTCGAACCCCGGATATAACAAACTCTCATTATCACGAACCAAATTTGTTGTTTCTTCATCATAATTACCCTCGATATAACTAACTTTTCATGAATTGTTTTCTGTTATTTTTATTTTTTGTTTATTTCCGGTGTTCATTTATCACTTTCTCTTGGGGGAGATCATGATGGTCATCAGCGAAACATGCTGATGATAAATTTCAAGCACTGGCTGATAGGCTCAGAGCACGAGATGAAAGTTTAAATTGCGTAAGGAATTACTGCGAATGAGTACATTGAAACTAACAAATACCTTCTTACATATGAGACATTGGCCATGAGCGACGACAAAATTATATTGAGAGACCCGGATGGAGAAGCAGATAAAAGACAAACAAAAATGTAGGTCGATGAGAGTAATCGAATACGTCATTCAGCCGCCAACAAAAAGTGAAGTGATATCAGCTTTGCCAATCTCTTGGTCCGAAATCATAAGAAGAACATAAAGATTTTCATTTCAATGACCAACCAGTAGTATTTTTTTAATTTAGCTTGGTTTTTTTAGTTTAATGTGCACAGAAGTTGGAGATAGCCCAAACAAGCCCACCGAAATTTTTTTAGGTGTGAACTGCGAAAAGACCTAAAAACATTTTCTCCCTGTTTAACGAACTCTCGATATAAAGAAGTATTTTCTGGTTCTCAGAGTTCGTTTTATCGGGATTCTACTTTACTTACTGCCCGATATTGGAAGGTGTCCGGCTCAGTTTGGTGTCCGTTGTCTAGAAATTTGGTTCTTAAAGGCTTTGACGAAGAAAGTGTTTTTGAGACGAGGTCAATTTTTTGCTGTCTGGGCTGTCTGTTGTGACATGTCCATTAGTGAACTTTCCACCGTATTTGTCTCTCCTCTTTTTAAGCCTTTCCTTTAATTGCGACATCTAATTTGTTTTGAGTATTGTTTATAAATATTGTTATGTTTGTTTAGAAATATCACAATATTGTTTGGAAACCAGTGTTTCCTTGGTTGGAAAATGAAAGCAACGAAAAGCCATCGTTTTTATATAATTAACATCCGACAAAGCATTGGAAAATAGGAGTTTTAAACAGGGGAATTCTACCTCGAAACATAAGTAGCAGTGGCGAATCTAGCCTTAAAATTCTGGGGGGGGGGGTTGCCGGGGGCCAAACTTTTAGTTATAGGGGCCAACGCTAGCCATTACTTTGCGAACTAGTAGAATGTAAAGCAGTGGCGTGGTGGCTCAAAATTAGCTACAAGGTACCGATTCTTAGCGCCCTCTAGATAAGTAGCTATGTCCTTGGTACAGCTCTATCAAGGCTGTTGTCATTATGCCAAATAGTTTTATTAGTAGCGTAACAAGCAGCTGTGTCCCCTAGGAGAAATAACAAAGAAAAATTATTGCTGGGGGCCCCTAAAGGTTCGGGACCGTTTGTTATTTGACGAAAAGTAAATTTGTTCTGTTACTCCACTGAGCTTTATCTGTTTAACAATAATGCATCATGATCATGGTTTTCAACAGAAGAACTAAACTTCTAAAAAATAAAAGTGTGATAGCTTTGTAAAGTTGATTGGTAAAATTTTTCATAGCAGTTATATCCAACCTCCATGAGATCAAGCAAATCATTCTGTTACACAGAATTTCAAATCATAGAATTTCAATAAGCAATAGTAGATTGCCAAGGTATACTGGGATGGTATTGGTATTTCCTTGCGCTGGGTTCCAGAGCGAAAAGGGTTTTCAACGGGATGCGAAGAATCTTGGTTTGGGCTTACCCTGCGCACCCCACCCCAAGAAGGTGTATCTTCGTGATAATATATAACAAATATAAAATCTAAATGATTGTCAAAAATGAATTTTTCTTGGAAATTACAGAAAGGAGCCATAATTTCATTAATGTTCACCTCGGTTACAAAACCAAAACGCTAATCAGGGCCTTTAGCCTGTCAAATAAATGCAATAAAGATCGCATTGAGCAAAATGAAGAGAGCAACCCTAACAAAGTCAACAAACTGAAGACAACGTTGAATTTTTTGTACAAACTTGTGAAAAAACTGGGAGGCCAAACAAGGGGAAAAGAAAATTTCTGGGGGCCCCCTGGCCCCCCTGTAGAAACGCCACTGATAAGTAGGGAAATCAAAAGGGAGGCCTGACAACAGATTCTTGGTTCCATGGACTAATCATGAAAAGACAGTCTTAAATAACAGACTGATTCTCGTGGCTGAGACGTATCGACTAGTGGCTTTTAGGGGAAATTATATTTTTTTGACAATAGAGCTAAACCTGGATTTGCAAACGATTAAGAAACAACTGGGAAGGGGGACATATCCATTGGAATGTGATTCCACGCATATCGTATCATAATTATTGGTCCATTTCGTTCACAATGATTAAGAGCACTCTGTTGCAAAAGTTCTCTTACTGTGAGTTGGACCGGGTCGCTGATACAAGGCAAAATCTCCGTCCACAACCCTATCCTCATTTTCGAGAATTGGATATTTTTTGAGGAGGTATTATTTAGGGCTTTACCTAGGCTGATCATTGTTGTGAATATACCGAAATGAGCACTCCTCATCAAATCCATACAGTTTGATCTTGGTTTTATATTTCTTTGAGCAAGCAAAAGCCACAAAAGTTAAGAACAAATTAAGAACAAGCTGAGGCTGAGCTTCTGCAAATTGCAATTTTGAACAACGTTTTCCTCAAAATCGAGGATTTTCAGCGATGTGTGGGTGCTTTTTCGGTGAATATTCAAATTTGTCAGCAAATTAAGGCTGTGTCACTCACTTTGTTGGCAAATGAGGCCTGAACACCTCCCTAAAGTGAAAAAGCTAGCAATTGCACTGCTTACACCCTATTAATATAAGAACATATTAACAACAATAAAGCCTCAGATTTTCGAAAAATATAAGAACAGTCAGCCTAAACTTAAATTTAGTGGCTTTTATAAAAAAGAGCGTAACATTATTCCATGTTTGTTTCTTGACGATGCTGAAGGTTTTTTCAGAATCAGAGAAGCAATACTCTGTTAAAAACACTTTCGTTTCTCAAATTTTCCAGCTTGCAACCATGCCAATCAAATTTACCATCAATCAAGAGTCGAATTCTAGTCAAGACAAGACTGTTGATTGGATCGGGCTCTTTGGAGACTGGATGAGCCCCCTGTTAACCAGACCAAAGAGAAGCTGAAAATTAGATGAACAAATTCATTCCAAAGGTTTGAATCAAACCATGGCTGAATCACATCGACGCTTCGCTGTCTGTGACAGATTATATTTTAAGCCACAGAGCTATCCATGTTTGTTATCCTATCATGATGTTATGTCAATTATGATCTACTTCAGGTTCCCTGCAAAAGAGCACCCGGCTTCGCTGCGACTACATTAGTGGTTCTAAGCTTTTTGAGCAATAACAAATTTGCCTCTAGTGAGGTTTTGATGAAGTCCTACCTCTCTCAATCGTGAAAATCAGTCTTATATGTTAAAAATTTCCTAAGAGAAAAATATTCCACCGATTTTTCACTTTTTGCATACAATACATATAAAAAGTTACATTTTCCCATTTTTGTTCGTTTTACCCCTCCCTATCCACATCCAAAAAGTTATTTTCTTGCTATCGAAAGGTTGTATTACTTCTCCTTAGAAGATAGAATGGCCAGGCTGTTGTACCTAAAGTTGTTTAGCTTTTCAAGGCATGATTTTTGTCAAGTCTCTTATAAGGGGCAAAGAGGCTCGTTGGCACGTTCCAGGGAGAGCTAAACTAGGTTTCCTGAAGAACTTTCAAAGCTCCGGCTACCTTAGCCAACAAATTTACTTACGTTTAAGCAAACATGTTTGAGATGCAAAATTTTTGGCCAGCTACATACTTTGAAGAATATGATATAGCACTCTATGATTATTATATGAGAAAAGAAAAATTTCTTTTCTTGTAAACTCATATTTAGAGAGAAGATTCAAAATGGTTGAAAAATAAAAAGATGAATAGTATAAGTTTATTTTGGTGAGGCCTTTTGGGCTCAAATGGCTTTTCCTATAGTTAGATCGAGGGGCAAATCACTCTAAGAAAATCTCGTACACCTTTTGTGAAATTCTTGTTATTTTAGCTGAAAATCCCCAGAAATCCTCTTGTTTTAGGCGAAATCTCGTACGCTATTTGCAAGAGTGAATCGCCCCTCGAGTTAGATGACCTTGCAGTTTTTAAGAGTCTAATGGATATCTTGCTTTGGCTGAGCATCTTGTTTTTGAAAGCTCATTTTTGCTTCAACAATCATGAGGTTTTAGGAAGCCTTGTACCCTGAACCAGAGTACAGAATAAGGTTTTTTCATCTTTCCAAACAGCGTAGAAGCTTTCTAGAACAATGGGATTTTTGATTATTTTGGGGGGTTTTTCTGAAAAGAAAAATATTTTTGCCTAAGGCATCCGAGATTTTTGTGAAGTGGTATGTCCCTCGCCCTGCACCATTCACGAGGGAACTTTTTCGGATTGTCGAACTCAAAATCAAAATACACCTTTGACGAGTACCAAGCCAGTGTAACAACATTTTATCCTCGGCAGCTCCTTCATGCACCTTAAGAAAAGCATGAGTCTTGAAAAGTATAATGAAGGTTTGCTGTATAAAAACTTTGCCTCGATTTCTTTGTCGTGTATAGAAAGTTTGCCTTATGGACATTATCAAGCAAAGTAAATATATCGTTTCATTTCTTGGCACCGCACGAGAGCCGATGTAGCCAGTTGCGTTGTTCTTTTTGCTGTGCCTGAGATAACAGCCTTTATCTTTTCTCAGAGACTGGCTACAATATTGTTAAAGCAATAAATCATTTATTTGAGTTTTCTATAAAGCAGACTGTTGTTGTGTTTGCCCGTCCTATTATGATGTGACTTGCGACATGATTTGTTATAAAAATAAAGATTGCTTAATGCAGATAAACAAACACACCTAATGTCACGGCTGGGAAAAAAGATTTGATGTTCCTTTGAATTCAAGGATCAAACCCTTTGTTTGGCGCCGCAAAGAACTTCGCTTGCAAAGTAATTAAACAAAACGATCAGTACCCCCTGATGATGTAAGACAATTAACTTCCAATTGAGAAAACTGACGTGGTTGTCTGGCTTTTGTACCCTTTTCATCGCTAGTTTTCTTATCCACGGCAACAAGAATTCGATATATTTGAGGATCTTCGCGTCTTCTGGCGAAATACGTGGGCGTTTCGAGAAAAACGTCAATTCGCGAGGCGAAGAAACACTTGTCGCTTGCCTTCGCCCAGAAGCGATTTACATTTCAACGATAACAAGCCAGGAGTGAACTGAAAGGTTAGGATCAAGCCATTTGCTTTCAAAATGGACAATAACGCGCAAGATGACAGTGATAACGAGTTTCCAGAACTACCACCGAACAATATGCTCGATTTTGAATTAGGCCAAGGTGAAGGTGATGGGGAAGGCCAACTCACAGTTGTTTCTGATGAAATTTTCGAAAAAGAAAGCCCCCCGGAAGTGTATTTTGAGGATGAAAGATTGAATTCTAGCACTGACAGCGAAAGTGAAGAAGAAGAGCGAGTTCTAGATATTCTGAACACTGAGTTAGCAAAAAAGCAGAAAATTCAATCGAAGATTTTCAGCATTGAAATGTCTAACAAGGTGGGTACTCGTTATATTTTTATGGTATCAATTTGAACTTTAGTTGTCTTTTGATATAATAGTGGGTGTTGTCAATGAGGCGTCACGTGGGAGGCGCAATCCCATTAGGGATTTTATGGAGTAGGCCTTGGAAAGCGAAGAGGGTTACTTTTATTTTAGTCGTACGATGAGTTCTATCAACAGCAATGGTATATGGCCCTTCTTACCCCTATCAAGCAAACATAATCATACGATCTACTAATTTATCATTTTAAGATGCGTATTTTGATATATTCATGTTTGCTAAAAATCGTACTTACTAGAAGTTTAACGTGAGAGATTTTCGGGGGCTCACCCCCCCCCCCCCTACAAGCCAGAATTTGTTTAGTTTGGCGAATTCCTTCCTTGAAATATGAATTCACCCTTTATTATGCCAGTGGTTTCAGTCAATTAGCAATTTTACTATCAGTCTTAATAGGGTGTTTTAATGGGTGTGGTCTTAGGTGTGGCTTCAAGAGATTCCCTACAGTCCAGCCCCTTTCCATACTTTTTAGGACGGCAGCCCTCTGTCCTAAAACGCATGACAAATCTTAAGACAGACATTTGGATATATATCAGAGAAACCGGGTGAACAAACCCAGTAACCATTTATCTACCTGATATTAATCGACAACATTTTATCAAGAATTACCTGGAAAGGCATTTGACAATATCCTGTCACTTTCTTGTACAACAACAGCAACAACAGATGCATGATCGCCTCCAATAAAGACCCCCTGTGACGCACTAATGGAGCTTACTGATAAAAGATGATTACTTTCATTTTTCAAATACTTCCATTCTGATACCGCTACCGCAATTAAGCAAATCTCATTTAAAGGATAAACAATGAAATTGGTGACATTACAAGTGAAGTTTCAATTTCCTGGTTTCTTTAGAATTTGATTTTAAAGATAGATAGGATGGTGTCGAAGAATGAGTTATGACTGTGGGTTTGCTCTCGTCATATAGCAAAATTCCATTCCATTCAAGATAAATCGTTTCTATATGTCAGTGTAATTTCCGTTTTGTTGTCCTTTGACATCATACTTGGCTGTATCAGCCTTTGTGTCCTAGTCAAGTGAAATTATTTAACATTCAGGCAATAGTTGTCTTGTTAGTCACCAGATAATAGACACTTCCAGATAGATTAATACAATTCCAACTAAAAAATTATTTGCTTCCCGACCTCAGTCTAATTTAGAAACAGAGAAAATGTACCTATTTGTAGCTGGTGGAGTGCCTCTTTTATACCTTTATGTGCCTCTAATTGTGAAAGGCGTCCTACGTCTACTGTGTTTGATCTGTTAAGCGCCTGGGCGATTATTAAAAATCGACTGTCAGGGTTAAGCGGCCATTGGAGAAGAGCGTTTATTTTAAAAGAATTATTGTGAGATAAATTTATTATTTTCAAATCAGTTCACGCTTAAAAACTGAAAAGTGCAAATTTAATCAATTGTCAGGAAATCATCCTATCGAGTTTTCATTCATTTTTTGTAAGTTTATTGCAAGGGTCGGTGGCAGAATCTCTGCTGTGGTAACACAGCTGTAAGAAAACTGGAACAATGACTAGTTTCTGGGAAATTTTATGTAATGTCGAAACGAAGACAAGGAACTACAATATGTTTGGGAGATTTAACAAAGAAACTTGAGATGACTTCCCATAGGAAAATAATCATAGTTGAAAAATGAATGGAAATATAAGAGCAACGGCTCATTCGCCTTTTCAAGGTCTCTTGTTTCGGACAACAGAGCCCGTTCCGCCGAAAATGGGGTTTCGAAAAGGGGGGTAAGTCGAGGAATTTTAGTTAGACTCCAGGCACCGCGCAGCCATTGGGCTAGCAGGGGCTATAGCCCTCCTCGCATTTTTGCAATAATAGGCTAGGAAATTTTTTGAAAGATTTACTCTAACGCAACTTTGGATAGTTCACTCCTATGTAATAGCAGTTCTTCTTGGCTGGGAATCTTTTTGTTCATTTTTATAGGTATTTTATCTTGTTTAATGATATATATGATGATAATGATATCATGTCTAACTTGGTTAGCTTGGTGTTTTATTACCCTCAAGCTAATTTTATCTATTTTTATAGTTATTGATATCTTCTCTGAACCAAACGGTTTATAAAAATTCAGTAGAAACAAGCAAATATTTTCTAAAGGGGGCTTTTCCTGCGTTCTAGAGGGCGCGGCCTCAAAATTTTTTCGAGCATAACCATTTCAGCCCCTTCACTTTTAGACTGGTGCGCGGCCCCTGTTAGACTCCAGTTCTTTATTTAAAGACTTAGTTCTTTAATTCATCTTGGTCAAAATAGTAAAAGCCCGTTTATAAAAACGACATAAAAACACTGGATTGCTTTTTGCAATATTTCTTATAAAAGTCCAGGACATTTATTATAAAGTGGGCGTTTATCTAACAAATTTGGCTGTATGGGGGACGGGTTGTTTAATACACTACATACTTTCCTCAGAAATCATGAAACTCTTTTTTGATGGACCTGCGGTCATAAGCCTCACAAGTGTAATCAATAGCCTCACAACTATTTCCGTTTTGTTAATTCAAGATTTTTGTAGGTTCAAAATCTCCAAAAACAACCTTAGAAGCTATTATACGGAATGTAGCGGGAAAAACTGCACATGTTCTGCTTAAACAACTGCTGAATTTTATGTGCACAGCTGAATTTAAGTTTTTCTGTAAGAAACTTTAATTTTGATATTTTTAGAGAGAAGTTTCAATTATAAATGAGTATGACACATGGTTTGGTTCCAATTCTTTGAGTCAGTTTCCATTATAAGTTTTAGTTTGAATCAGTTTCAATTATAGATTTAGAGAGAAATTTCAATTATAAATGAGTATGACACATGGTTTGGTTTCAATTCTTTGAGTAAGAATTTGAGTGAGTAATAATTTGAGTAAGTAAGAATTGAGTAAGGGTCAAAATGGATAAAATGGGTTAAAAAATATTCCGAGTATTAAACATTTTTGGTGAACATTTTATCATTACGTTAAGTGCCTTGCAACGATATTCACCCAGGTCAAAAGCCCTAAATAACATTTGATGTTGGATATATAGGTAAGAAATTGTGCTACATAGATCAGCTGGTTCGGCAACCACACGAGTCCCTTTTTCAGAGTGTATTTGCAGGTCTAAATCTATCAATTAATAAATTGCAAAGAAAGAGACAGTTTTCAGATACAAGGTTGCTAGATAACTCCAATCATTTTCTAAATATCTTTCAGTAAATGTTTTTAGTTTCCATTTAACCTTTTCAGGCCAATAACGATATCGATGACCCTGTAACTGGAGTTATTGTTGACGGTGGCAAGTGCTTCAATTGTGACCGCTGCGAAGGATATGAAAATCACACATGGAGGTATGTAATACTGTTTCATTAAAATTTCTTTATTTGAAACTTAATAATATTGCACAATCTGAATAAAAATATGACCATAATGCTTTATCTTATAACGATTCTTAGATTTTAGGAATATACCCTATTTACTTTCGCTCTCTTTTTATTGCTTAAGCTTGAAACTAATATAACGTTTTAGTCAGTACGTTTGAAATGCTGATTTTCTTATTTTATTTAGAATTAGTATTTTTTGAGGAGACGAGTCTAAATTCCTGTTGTCTAGGGCTATTATTACATCAATTTGTCTGAACCAATGAGAATATTCATCGTTTGCACATGCGCATTAAGGCGAAAACTTATAGACGAAATTTACATCTCTTGGCGCTTCACAGCATTTAACCAAAACGGTTTATATAGTTGCATCATAGAAACCAAATTTCACTCTTTACATGAATCCCTTTTCTCAAGTTTTCTTCGTCTTTTGATTCGATTCCCATTAGTGCCACGAGTGTTCCTACCACAGAATGTGACAGATTACAATTCGCGATGTGAAAACAACGTTGTCGATTTTAACTGCGCATGTACAAATGATGCAAAGTTTAAAATCCAGCAGACTTTCTGACAAATGCTGCTTCGTCTTCTTAACAAGTATGTCAGGGCTCGTGACTAGTTCGTGGCTTCCCGTTTTCCGAGCTACTTCTGGCCGGTCCGGACCAGCTTCCAAAAGGTGTGCTACCAAAAAATGCCTGGGGCAGGAAACTCAAAAATGTTTCAAGCTATTCTTACGAAATAGATTTAAAAGTGGAGAATCTGAGAGGCTCTGTGAAAACCTCTTGATAAATCCTATTTGCAACAAGAACTACAAATTCTCTTATATGCACAATTTTACATTGATTAGGCTCTTTTAAGCTTCAAGGGGGGGGGAGGCCTCCCATTAAGGCCTGACAGGGGCATTGGCATAAGTCCACTATATGAATGTGGACTTATGCCAATGGTTTATCGAATAAAACTAAGAAGACTATTGTATCTACATAAACTAATAAACATGAAAGAAACACCTTCAACAAAACAAGTATACCAAGAACAAAAGCACCTCAACCTAAGAAATCGTTGGTATTATGAAATAATGAATGACTTGATTGAACTAAATATACAATACTCAAAAATACAAATTTCAGATCTATCAAGGAAAGATTGAAAAAAATAGTAAAAAGCAAAATCATAAAGAGGATAGAGCAGCAAGTTAAGATTAGCGATAAATCAAAGATGAGGTTCATTAAGAAATGCAATTTTGGAATAAAGGAATATATAAAACATAAAAAGGAACAAACGTTACTAAAATTGAAACTAAACATGACCGATTTAAAAGCTAATTACAAAGGAAAATAAGATAATATAAGTTGCAGAAAGTGTGGATTACATGAAGAAAACTTAGAACATTTATGGCAATGGTTATCTTTATTATAGATAACGAACAAGGTTTTGTTTTTCCGAAAACAACAGCAGTCAGTTGTGAAGAAATTTGTCAAAAAAAGTCCAGGGGAGCACAAAAAAGTGGATGCTACCAAGGACATAATTTCGGTTTTTGTGCTACCATTTGAGGGTTACTGTCAAAAATACTACCATTTGAGGGTTATTTTTTAGAACTTTAGCGTTGAGCCTCTTTGACCCTGACTGGACCCCCTGTTAGGCCATAATGGGAATACCCTCCGGGTTTCAAGCCATACAGCGTTTCACCATATTTTTTTCTTTGCTCTTTAGCGTAGGCTTCATATGCCATACAATTTTTTACCGTATTTCTTCATTGCTTTTCCTTTTATTTTTACGCTAGGCTACCCAAGCTATACAATCTATCATCGTAGCTTTTCGTTATTTTCACATCCTTCATTGTACAACCTTTCATCGAGCCCCTTTTATTTTTCGCATTCTTTTTCTTTAACCAACCCTTGACCACATTCCCATAACTAGCTGCAATACACACCCTCTTTTAATCCAACTTTACTCCAATTAAACTACCTTGACGCTCTTTCGGATAATCCCTTTGTTTTTCCCAACTTTCCTCATCATTTTGAGACGTGCATAGAAAATCACAAACCACAACCTTACTTGTTTCTTCATTTAAAAACAAGTAAGAACACCAAAGCCATTAGTCAACGGGATCTCTTTGTAAAGATCGAGCTAATTTGCTGCTCTTATCCCTCTCTTAGGCCGGTATCTTCTTTTCTCTTTCCTGAAAAGCTTGATCTAAACACCAGCTAGATTTGCTACAACACACGGTGAATAATACGTATTAGCAAGGTTGAGCTAGTTTTACGGCCTTCCTTGTGTCCGCCCTGCGTCATTAAGACAATCATTTTTCGACAGACAAAATTCAATCAGGAGCTTCCTGTTTGTATATCTTCAGTAGGTCGAGTGTGTAGCAAACACTGTAATCTTAACTCTGAAAGTAATGAAAGAATACAAGTCAATCTTTGAAAGAAAGAATACAAGTATAGTAAAAAATACTTGTTGTTATGCCATTAGCTTGTCCTAAAATCTTGGAAGCCCAAAATTTACTGCAATATTTGAAGGTCGTTTGAAAGTTTCAACAAGAAAAGTGTTTCTGAGAAGTTTCGTCTAAGTATATATGCGAGCCAGATCTAGCACGAAAGAAACGCATCTAACTTTCATTAAAAAAAGAAAGGCTTCGATTCGTTCTGAATGTCAAATTTAAATTTGATAATTAATGACAATTATCAACATACTACGAGGCACACGTTTTGTAGACAGATTACGGTTTAATTAAACTTAAACTATCTTTACATATTTTTTGGATTAAAGAAATAATGGTGACAATGGCTGATTCAATTCTTAATTGAAAGTTCCGAAGATCTCTGCTTTTCAGTGTAAAAATGAATAGATATACGACAATTATGTTGACGAATACCTTTTCCATCACATATTTTGCTTGCAAAAGTGACAGTGGCTAAGTTTTTGTTATTTTAGTAAATGGGAAATGCATTGGAAATGGATTTAAAAGTCAATCTAATCCGTTTTCTACATATCGTGTTTTTTCGCCAGCTCTGATTTTATCACAAATTTTATGGCAGATATATGGCTATTTTCATTGTCCACTTCTATGTTGCCCCTTCATTTCATGATGCCAAATAGTTTGTTACTGTACATTGTTCACTGTCCGATGATTTTGTCACTGTCCGATGATTTTATCACTGTCGGATGAATTTATCACTGTCCGACGATTTTATTACTACATAATATGTAATTGCTGGTTGATCATCTTGCTGCTATCTGATACTTGTCAGAAAGCAGCTAAACAACGTCGAAACAATCGAGACGAAAGTCTCTTTTTCCCTACTATTTTCTTCCAATCCTCAACAAAGTCCAACAGCTTTCCTCTTTTACGTTCCCTTACTAGTCTCAGTCCTTCGAAAGAATTACTATGCATTACGTCATCGCAAATTATGGTCTGGTTATTTTGCTGCTGTCCGACTATTTGTTCCTTTGCTACAGCCATATAAACCAATTCGACTTACGGCCTCGTTTTAAAAAAATCTTCAAATTCTTTTATACAAAATTTTTAACCTCAGATTCGAATTAAGAGCAATGATTTTAGTATACTTGGAAATTTTTATTATGACATTGCTCACGATATTGATTTTATGACGACATAAAGATAAAAATTTTATAAAAGATTTGACCGTGATTGGCGACTAGGGGGGTAAAGTTTCACCCGGAATGATTTTTGCGGTCAAATCCCTTGCAAGTTTTCAAACTGCATTTCTCCATAAAATCTAAATTACAAGAACAAACAAAATGAAAAATTGTATCCAGCCTAAATCTATTGTGATAAAACCAAATCTGAGCTTAAAAAAGTCGTGTAATTAAATTTGGAAAAAATTCCAAAACGAGGCCGTAAGTCGAATTGGTCTATTATCATTTGTGTCCGAAAATTTATACTGTACTCGAAAACTGTACGATAACTTGAAAAGCCATTTAAAGTCTTCCTTTATAGAATAATGGCAATATTAATTATTCAATGTCACAAATGTGCTTTCAGTTTTAAATCGCACTTTTCATTCAATTAAAATTTTTTATCTACTATTGAGTCTCATTTTTTATAAATGTTTGTTTAAGGTTATTGTCAAAAAACAAAGTGGGCATGTCTTAAACAAACTGACGAGAAAATAATACATATGAACGCATGCTACTTTTATCAACACAAAGCGTTTAGAATTGAACTAAAATAACTTATTTTCTTTCTCTGTTTAGCTAATTTTTGTGGAAAATAAGCCTAAATTACCCAATCTTGCATCAAAATTTCTCTCTATTTGAGCACTGAGCTCATGGCACTATATCGTTATGAAAGTGTGCAGTTTCTCCTTTATCGTATATTGTTTCTTGTCATTTAGTGCTGGATGGTTAAATATGCTGGGCAAAGTAAATTGACTTGATCAGCGCATAGATCAAATACGATTAAAAAACAGTTGCCTGCTTAAGATAACATATGCAGGATTATGCCAAAATTAATGTATAGTGTAGATATGGCAATAAGTGTTTTTTGAAGAAGCTCGTTTTCTTCTATCTTGTCACCAATCTCATATCTACACTTTTTCTTAAAGGACCATTAACTGGAAGTTCAGGCTGACTGTTCCTTTTTTCCGAAAATTTAACTCTCGATATTTCTTAATTGTTCTTAAATTATTAGGGTGTAAGCAGTGTGCTCTAGAAAGGTTTTCAGGTCTCATTTGCCAACAAAGTGAATGACAAATCATTTATTTGCCAACAGGTTTGAAAATTCACCGAAAAAGCCGGGGGACAATTCACTCTTGCAAATAGCGTACGAGATTTTCCCTAAAACAAAAGGATTTTCACAAAAGGGGTACGATATTTTCTTGGAGTGATTTTCTCCTCGGAAAAAGCAACGCTAGATGGCAGAAATCTCTTTTTTAGATGAATTTTTTAAAGGGGGCGGGGGGGGGGGTACAACAATGCTCGAAGTCACACTATGATCGTTTTTGAAATAAAATGTTATTCAAATTGCATTTTACAGTAGCTCAGCCTCAACTTTTGGCCAGATTTGTTCTTTACGTTTGGCAAGTTTTGAGGCTCATGTTTCTATACAATTGCCCTTATAAAGAAAGAGTGTACATTTAAGCCCGCAAACTTCGTGAAGGAGAAACACTTTATATTAACTCGCCCACTTCAAATTTTCATAGGGAGATGTCAGGCATCAAAAAAGGAAGCGAGGTTTTGCACTTAAGATTTCGGGTAAATAAAAAACCTAACATTTTGACCATGTTTTTACTTCGACCACAATGCTTCCTTGATTACGGATGACGTGTAAGATCCACGGAGCAATGTTATGATTCGGGTTCCTTTTCAGAATGTCGGAAATAAATATTGGTTGACCAATCAAGTTATTTTTTTAACTAGGATCAGTTTAAAAACATCCTAAAAAGTGAATCGGAGCCACAGAGTGGAAGGCTTTTTATTACTGCAATTTTCTCACGTGGGAAATCTACACGTCACCTGTTTCCTGGAGAAGATGACGTACCGGGCATGTTGTTGATGAGCACACCGTCGATCAGCATTGTTGTCCTGGGTTAGTCCACTGTTCGCCCATTGTGACTCGTTAATATTTGATGCCATTGTCAATTCATTGCACTGCAAATGCTTTGAAGTTAAATCTTTCTTAACAATCATTGAGTTTGGGCTTGCCGTACTAGATAGCTGAAATTTGTGAGCAACGTAGCTGGATTCTGAGATCACAAAGTTTCGTTGTTTAAAATGTCATCAAAGTAGGCATGCTTACAACTAATGAACGGATCGTGATGAACGGAGAGTTGAAGCGTACGCCGCCCAGAAAGCCGCCAAGGTATGATCGATTACATAAAGTAACTCTGTGTAGTATAATAACCTTTACAATATATTGGCTTTTCTCTTATCTGCTCGATTGTTCATTATTAAAAATTGCAACATTCCTCAAAGCTGACACAGACATTTGCTTCAGTCAACCATTATTTTTCATCAGTGTTGTTTATATCTTGCATTTATTTACTGTAGTTTCGAAATGATAGGATTAATCTCTGATGGTTATCAATTATAGTTCTCGTTTAATATCCATAAACAGTTTTATAATTATAATTCAAACAAAACCTTTTAGCTATGACCCATGCAGTTAAGATTTAACGGCCATGGGAACGGATTTTTGAATAATAATAAAATTTTAACTCTTCAATCTGAAAATTTTCTCAAATTTGACATAGCTATTTCCCCTTATTTATTCCCCAAATTTAACATATTTCCCCTTATCGCCTGATTTTACTCTCCCCTTTGTTTTTTATCGAATATTATCAAATTATTGTCATCAATTTTTTGAGTTAAAACAAGCGAAGACGAAAGGAACTTTCTAAAAATCAACTCTTTTTTTCTGCTACCCAAAGGGCGTTTCCATTGTTTGTAAGATAAGGCGATAGGTTCCAGTGTTCACAATAATTTTTGATTTAGTATATCAAAATGTAGAATTGCACAGCGTGTTCTGCACCTGTTCAGAGGAAATT
The DNA here is from genome assembly GCF_057945365.1 of Rhopilema esculentum. NCBI lineage: Eukaryota > Metazoa > Cnidaria > Scyphozoa > Rhizostomeae > Rhizostomatidae > Rhopilema > Rhopilema esculentum. The sequence continues at coordinate 5,975,811 of NC_142829.1, forward strand.
CTTACTAGCCCTTTCTTAACACAGTTCCCTGAAAAGGCGCATTAAGCGTTCACTACGTTCAAAATATGCTGGCAACTTTTATTTACAACATAGGTGCATTTCTGATGTTATGTAGTGTAGCAACTTCTGGAATCTGTGGTAAGATTCTCTTTTCTTGTAAATAAGAGCGTCTAAAGAGGTTCTGGCATAGTGGACAATTACTAGTTGAATGAAGAGAGAAACTCTAAATTTTCCATTCAACTGAACTCGTCTCTGGGAAACCAGTCGAGTCTGCGCGTAGGCTAACAATTAAACAACCTTGAATGATATTGTGACCTTTTTCCTAAACGTAGCTTCTTTCTTACAATTACTGCTACTTTCTAATCGCTCAACTTGAGTAAGAATTCTTGTAATATATAATTATCGTTGTACCACGGCATCCTACAAACATTTACCAATTATCTTCTCTCATTGTGCACCCCCTTGCTAATTGTTAATTTAAGCCAACCTGCACCCTTGTACATCCTATGTAACGGCTGTCGTTTAAAAACCCACACGGACAGTTATATGTGACCGCGGTTTTTACCGGATTTTTCCAGGTAAGAATTTATCGGATGATAGGCAGGCCTTGGGGCTATAACGTTGGCTCAAAAAGCTATTGATACGATATCTACAGCAGAATTTCCAAATTCATTTCCGAAACAGTCACTTCAAGATCCCGTCGTTGTCGGTCCCATTCATGAACGGAAATAAACGGAGACACACCCTGGAGACGATAAAAGCACAGCCTAGAAATCTTTTCGAGAGACACGTAAATCGAATCTGAATTTCCTATTGAAAAATCTGAATTTGAAAGTTCGTATACAATAAGTAAATCTATCTCAAGGCACTGTTAGAAATTTTAGACGGTGCCGTCTTCAAACAGGGATCACAAAAACTTTCTTAGGAAACTTTGGGGTTTTGAGGTACTGGGGAACATTTTAAATTTTTTTTTGGGATGGAAACAAAGGTGGTTTTTAGGGCCATGGAAACATGTTCCCTCCTGGGGGCCTCATTTGTTACAAGTTTTAAAGTAGCAGAAAACCGTCCATGTTGAACTGGAGGTGATAAAGATTTAAAAGCAAAATCAATTCAATGAAAGGCTTCGTTAGGGCCTAGTCTCAACGAAGCCTTTCATCAAAGTCCTCCACCCAAGTCTTTTCATCACACAGAAAGATGACGAGACTTAAGACTGTTGTTCGGTTAAGGAATCAGACGAATGAGTCATGAATAAATTAACAGTCGCATTTCGCAGAGAATTTCCAAGATCTGTTTAATTTTTAATGATAAGCGAAGCTCTCATGTTCATCAACTGTAGAAATTCCAAACCACTACTGATCAGTATTTCGTTTTATCACATACAAGAACCGCTTATCACTTGCTAAAGAACCGCTTTTGTAACCAAGTACAGAAATCACAAGCTAATTGCGCCACCTTATCTTGAGTTTTTCCTTGACAATTCAGTTCAGGGATAAAAGGCCCTCTGTAATCTGTCATGTTAAGTGGCCAACAACTTGCTTGCAAGAGTTCTTCAAGCTTGATAGGCCTAAAACAAGTTTTTATCGGTCAAGCAACGACATTTCCAGTGAGCGCTGATGTTTCTATTTCAAAAAACGTTTATTTCATTTCCACATCATCAGCAATCGTTTCTTTGATCTTAAAACGTACCACATGCTTGAAGTACATAATTTATTCTGTATAATGTTATTTACGCTGCAACCTTCAACCCCAAAGTCTTGTTTACATTCATCCGCAGCTATTTCCTTTGCTTTTTTCCCGTATTAGCTGTCATAAAAGCTGCCGGCTATTTCCTGCCTTATTTGACGGAAAGCACAATTTTGAAGAGACTCTTTGATTGGAAACTTGAAAGTCGAATAATGATTTCGGAGCTTGTTTGCGGCAGAGAAACTTGTAAATTGCTTTCTCCACAGTTTATTCTGAAAGGGTCTTTTGTAAACCTCCATTTGTAGACCACAAGAGGTGCCAGAAACGTGAGCAGCAATTTACATTTCTTATTATACACTTTTTTTATAAGAACAATTTTGTAAGAACAAGAGCCTCAAAATTGGACAAAAGTTGAAACAAATTAAGTACAAACTGGGCTGAGCTACCATGATATGCAATTTTGAACAACGTTTCATCTAAAAACAAGGATTTTAAGCCTTGTGTTGGTGCTTTTTCGGTGAACATTCAAACTTGTCGGCAAATGAAGGTTGTCTCACTCGCTTTCCTGTCAACTCCCTAGAGCGAAAAAGCTAGCAGTTGCACTGCTTACACCCTATTAATTTACGAACAAGTTAAGAAAATTCAGCCTCAGATTTTCGAAAAAATGTAGAACAGTCAGTCTGAACTTAAATTCACTGGTTCTTATAAAAAAGGAGTGTATTGTTGTTTCATCGTAAATGTCTCCAAAGCTTGAAAAAACCTCGAAATACTGTACTAACTTGTTTTATCGTCCATAATTCCACAGCTTAAAATCAGTGGAGCTTTGCTACCTGGCAGAACGCGAGGCAAAGTAAAATAGTTATTTAGGCCATCCATTTACAGGGGTGTGGTTTCTAAGACGCATGGAAATCCTACAGAGTTATTAATTTAAGAACCCCAAACTTCATGGAATTTTCATTAAAGACCTAAAACCGGAAAGTAAATCCTATTTCATGATTCTAATCATAATAGGTTTTTGTCGTAATTATGATAAAATGTTTTGTAGGAAGCTAAACATCTCAGGCAGAGTTCACGACCCTCGTCTCCTTCTTTTATCCAAATTATCTGTCCGTATAAAAGGATCAAAATGCAAAGCCCAAACACTTTTATATCTTCGCAAAAATCCATAGCCATTTCTAAGGTAAATCAGCATAGGGGGCCAAGCGTTTCTTTATATTAAGAGAAGGATAATAACCGATTGCTTTAAACAATGGCTAGAGGGGCAATTACCCCCCCTCCCCTCCACCCCCTAGTTACTATATTGAAAAAGACTCTGCAAATATCAGTGTGTTTACTCTTCTTTTATTTCTTGTTGAAGTTATTCATTACTTCGATCTCTGAATCCTGATTCTACTAAATCGTTTTTTAGAGTTTTGCAAAGAAAATTTTAACCTATGTTTCCAATGAAACCTTCTTCAACTCAGCTCTGTACCCCACCTTCATTCTGTTGATTCTTCCACAATCTTGTTGCATATTTCTAAAAGTATCTTTTGTGCGCGCCTTGATCCTATTTCACGGTTTGAACAACAAGCAGCAGACAATAGCATAAGATATCATTACTGCTCGTTCGTAGTTATCACTCCAAGAAGGTTGAGGATAACCTGTCTTCTGTCATGTGAAAATATCGCTTGAATAGCTGATGAGCCAATGCATGGAGCCATTGTAAGGAATTAGCATTGTTTGTAGAAGGATAAAAACAATAAAGCATGTTTTAGCCTTCTAACCGATGTTTTTCCACAAGATTCAAATTTCCTGTCGAACTGTTTCAACCTGCTGTTTTTATTTATGCAAGTATCTTTTTATAATTTCAGGCGAGTTTGCAACAACTGCAAATGCACGAAGGAGGATCACGAGATTGGACAAGGAATGGACGAGAAAATGAACCAGTTGAACATAACTGATAGAAATGAAAATGAAGACTTGATGAATGAGAAAATCCTTAGTCAATACGCTTGGGTACCGCCTGGCTTGGATGCTACCCTGGTATGTTTTAGATGTTTCTTTCCCCAACTTATCTTCATTTAGGCCGGTTTATGAGCTCCGACGTTTGTTACGCCTATGATAGTCTACGAAGTTTGTTACGCCTATGAGAGTCTACGAAGTTTGTTACGCCTATGAGAGTCTACGAAGTTTGTTACGCCTATGAGAGTCTACGAAGTTTGTTACGCCTATGAGAGTCTACGAAGTTTGTTACGCCTATGAGAGTCTACGAAGTTTGTTACGCCTATGAGAGTCTACGAAGTTTGTTACGCCTATGATAGTCTACTAAGTTTGTTACGCCTATGAGAGTCTACGTTTTTGTGTTAAAGCATTTTTTTTATTGGAGGCAGTTATAATTAAGACGGTAGAATAGGGTACGAACAAGTTCAGTTCGAAAGATAAACGAGATAACAAAAGGGTTGTAAATGGCGTAGTGGGGGTTTCCCTCGAAATAGAACATTGGAACCAGGGAGTGCGGAATATAATATGAATTGGGTTTTCAATTTTCTAAAAAGGATGCATGATGATCCATTGCTTGGTTTTCACTGATAAATTGTGGGTGGGGCTCGGCCCCCTTATCTGCGATATTTTGATGTAAGGGGGGAGTTTACGCTAGTAATGCCATGACTGACATTGCCTTTAAAACCATGACCTGCAGTAATGAGATCAAAAGAAAAATCAAATGTAATTTCATCTTCCTACTGAATACTTACGTATCTGATAATCTTATTATTCTTGATTTTGTGCTCCAACCGTGCAATACAAAGGCTGCTCGCAAGCCGTGGTTATGTAAAATGGTTGATGCCACCTTTTTCACAGATCCAAAAGTCAACCAAGTATCTTTTTACACCAATTCGCAAAATCTTTTCAACCAACCATTTGAACAACCAACCAACGTATTTTCAATCAAAAGACATTTTGTTCAATTCACTGGGAAGTTTTTGACTACTGATGACAACTGTCTCAGTAAATCTTTTCACTTATAACATTACGGCTTCATTCATCTACGACTACTTTTTCAACGTTAATTTTTTTCAATGTGGAATCGAAACATTGAGGTAAATTCGTAGGTAAACACTGCCCAGTCTAAGCAGAATACACTCTTTTTTATAAGAACCAGTAAATTTAAGTTCAGGCTGACTATTCATAATTTTTTCGAAAATCTGAGGCTGGATTATTCTTAATTTGTTCTTAAATTAAGAGGGTGTAAGCAGTGCTATTGCCAGTTTTTTCGCTCTAAGGAGGTGTTCAGGCCTCATTTGCCAACAAAGTGAGTGAGACAGCCTTAATTTGCTGAGAAGTTTAAATATTCACCGAAAAAGCACCCACACATCGCTAAAAATCCTCGATTTTGACAAAAAACGTTGTTCAAAATTGCATTTTGCAGAGGCTCAGCCTCAGCTTGTTCTTAATTTGTTCTTAACTTTTGACCAGTTTTGAGGCTCGTGTTCGTATAAAATTGTTTTATTAAAAAGAGTGTAACATCCGTAGAAAGAGACTACTGGGCTGTGAGAGTGATTCGCCGAATCTTATAGAGATAAATGCTGGGATTGTACAAAGATCGGTGCAAGGGAATGAAAAATGCCATTATAGTAAGAACAAATATAAAAAAGCTAGGTTATATATAAAATATTTCGTTAAGTATCTATTTTACATGTCAGCAGTTGCCTTCTTTGATCCTGCTCCCGAACAACGATTAAGGGTAACTATAATACTAAATTCAGAGCTGATAGAATAGTATAAGTTCTTGTTGGTCTATTCACAAAACAGTTACCCAGGAAACTAAAAGGCTTCCGATTCCTGTTTGTGGCCATTCTACAGTGATTCAAAAACGATGATTGAGGTTTCTTCATAAAAAGCTGATCGTCAAAAACCAGTTGCTTCCTGATAAGTAATTTGAAAGTCATTGTGGGCAGTTTATGTTTATATAACAGCCAGTTCACCGTTATGCGAATGTAAGGTCCAAAGTCAGGCTAAGTGCCCAGCTGGTTTCTCTTTAGAGGTACTTTTGAGAAATGTCTTCAGGCTATGAGCCAATATTACTATTAACGATTGATCCTTGCTTTTCTTTAATACTTCTATTGGATGTATTGCGAAAACTTGGGTGCTGTGATGCCTTAACTCCCAAGTAATCCACCAAAAGTACTTTTTATTATCCGCTGAATAATTTTGTATTTCACTCTTAACATATTGGGAACATTTTAGGTCCTCCCACGTCCAATCCAAATTATGCTCAACATTTCGGTCTTCCATGCAACAACTGGAAAAAGAATTGAGATCTTACATTTTTTTATCAAAGTGCCATCAATTTGATAACATTGAAACCAAACATGGTTGGATTGTTGTATTCCCATAGCTTATTACTTCACCTAATCCACTACATATAGCGTTATTTGGCCAGAAAAGTCGCTATAAAAAGCTACCAATTGGTACATGTCACAGAAGAGCGGTTGTTCTTTGCAAATAAAAACAGTTTTTTGCAAAATTTGTTGTTGTTTTGTTTGCCAAACCTTTTAATCTATCCTTGGCCTTCCAGTTTACAACTTGCATCGGAGCCCCTGAAATGTATACGAAATAGAGGATGTGTGAGGTCAAGCTACTCTTCAATTGCAAATTGATGTGGTCAAATATACTCAAATTTAGATAGCCCATCAATCTATAAGTGCTTCGTACCTTTCCGTTTATTCACAAAATAACCTCTTTGAAACCGCACAACTGCAACATATTAATAAAACCCCCACCACTGGCGCCTGAAGAAGTGTATGTTTAGCAGTCAACACTTGCACATTGCATATAGTTACAAACTCCTACAAGCGCCAGTGGTATGGATTTTATCAATTTGGTGCGGTTGATTTACTTTAGTCATAGCTGATATGCATATTATGGTACAAGCCCCCAGGCCCAGCCACAGGGAGATCAAGAGAGATCTTTTCCTTTTTGCCCCAGGCTTCAAGTTCCACCACCTAATCATACATTACTAAACCGAAAATGATTGGCTAATCAAACACAATAACCGTCATATGTAACTTTTTGTGGCTGACCCCCGTTCTACATCTGTCTATTTCTTCGCAACTCCTCTAACGTCTAAGTTCTGAATCGAGGGACAATTTATTGATGCAAATATCATACGAGATTTTGTCTAAAACAAAAGGGTTTCTGGGGATTTTCAGATAAAACAATAGGATTTTCACAAAAGGTGTACGAGATTTTCTTAGAGTGATTTGCCCCCTCATTCTGAATAGTGTAAGGTGGGAAAGCGCTACGTTTAAAAACTGATTAAAAGTTGTAAGCAAATTTCTAATAATAATTAGCAGTATGCACAAGTTTCAATCTAAGTCCGTTTTCCTTAGAGCCAAATCTGCAAAATCCCTGACAAGCATTTCAGAATCCAGGTTTTGTATGGATTAAAGCGCTTTAGCATTTCAATTTCTATTTCATCGGGAATTTCTAGAGAACGTGAAAGACTTTTCTACATAAACTCTAAAAGGAGGGGAAAGTGTATACTATTTAGTAGAGACGAGGAAATTTTTGCGACCACGCCCTTTAGATTAGCTTAAAATTTCAGCATTTTTCTTACAGTCATTTGCTTGCAGTCTTTATTTTGTCTAAGATATTAGCTCTCCCCCCCCCCCCCTCTGAGGTACTAATTTTATTGCAGATTTGCACCTTTCTACCTTTCTTCAGCCTCCCTCGCTACGCTACTGCTCCAGACCCATTTCTTGAAAGTAAAGGTTTGGACACTGTTAATAAGCATGTTCAATCGCCATACTAATCGGCAATATTATTTAGGCCTATATATAACACTCCATTGTAAAGAAAATCTTTCGAAATACATTTATAATGGAATATCAATTTGCAGAAAAGCGAGTAGATTCTAACTCAACTTGCAAGCAAAATTATAAAGTAAATTATAATAGAAAACCAAATTTTCGAGCTTATGATAACCATTGTGAGTTCTTGGTTATATAGAGTCACAGAAGAAACCAAAGTCAACTATATAGAATCTTGGAAAACAAAAAAGTGTTTGTAGAGCGACATTTAATAGCAATGTAATATATATAATATATATATTTTTAAGAAACTTCAATTTCGTCTTATTTCGAGCTATGCCAATTTGACGGACGAAAATGATGACGATAAAGCAAAGTATAACTAGCATTTGCACAGCAGCTTGAGCAGTAAATGTTAAATTGTCTCCAATTTAGTTGTCAGTCTGTTTTGTTTGACCATACAACTGTAAATTTAAATTCAAAACTGGTGACACGATATATTTTTTGTTCTGAATTTTTAATGTTCTCTGATTTAAGAAGTAAAACAGCCTCTTGCTGTGATTTATCATTTTCGTGCTTCGTGTATGTGTGACTCATATTCGATATAGCGGCTATGAAGTTTCGTAAAAGTTATATTTCCTCTACATTGAAGGTCTTTCTATATCTATAATTTCTATATCCCAATTGGTCTTTGTTTAATTTGAGTGCCATCTTAATTATATTTTTTTAGTTTCATCGTTTAAACTTTTGTTTGTTATTTTCTGCAAAAGTTTTCCTGATTATTTTGTTTATTAAAGTAAAATTTCAGAACTGCACAGACTTTTCTTTAGAACTGCACAAAAAACTTTTAGAACTGCACGTTTCGTGTAGAACTGCACGTTAAAAAAACACTGCAACAAACAGTATCGAGTGCCACGCCCAGTGCTGGACTCGCTGTTTTTCCTTATTTAGTTTCATTAACAGTCGGCTTTAGAAAAAGGAGGATCGGGTTTTCGGGCTCTGTAACATGCCATCATAAAGTCATTCTTTTTTTAATAGGGAGATTTTATATTGGTACCGTTTTCGACTTATTTTATGTATTACACTCCTTTTTGTGTAAGAATGTACTTTTATCAGAACACCGAGGCTCGATTTGCTGAAAATGTAAGAACAACATAAGGAACATGCCCAGCATTTAAAACTCCTTTTAAAATTGAAAGCTGAAACACTGTATTTTTTATATTCTCGTGAAATTTTTACAATACAAACAAACTACAAGACGACGCCTCAGAGAGCATGGAAATACATAGCAACTCTGTGACCATTACACCAAACATATTTACTTCAAATTTGAATTACATTAAATGTTACAAGTTACATGTTACAGATTTCTGATAAGAAATAACACATAAAAAAGATCAAATTACACAAAAAATTACATTGACAAAATAAAACAAAAATAATGACAAATTACATAGGAGAGAAGATTTCTAAAACTACTTATTGAAAACTTCCAGAGGTCTGAATATAATTTAATGTTGCCTCGAGAATTTTTGTATTGAATTCAAAGATAAATTTTGTGGCTATAAAACAATATGTGCAGTAAAACTTGGTTTTCTCTCTCATGAAGATGAAATGGAAATTTTCTATCGTGTTAGAACTATGAGATTCTATCAACAAATTAACCTTGCTATTACAATGTCTTAGAAACCAATTTTCTTAGAAAAATTTTATAGTATCTACAATCGCGGACAAAAATAGCTTCAAGGAAGGCTTATATTTTCACTCTCCTTTTGAAAATAACTTTACCCCCTCCCCCAATTCAATGTTGAATGCATGATTTGAAGGAGAAATGATAGAACTACAAATCCAATGTTGATTCGGCAAAGGGGGGATTCGAATTTGAAGGGGCAAGGTAAAGTAGAAAATTACAAAAATTGCATTTTGTCTCAACATTTTTGTCCGGGATTGTAGATGTAGAAAAATTATGGTTGACAAAAAACAGCATCATGTCTCATCGAGTCTCAAATTATCAAACAAATAAGAGCGTTAAGCTTTTGCATTGAATTATCTGGTGCTTATATAAAACAGTGGCAAGTCTTGGAACTGCCTTTTAAGTATAAAAATATCCTCAAGTTGCTCAAAATTAAACGTAACCTTAACTTTTTTTTAAAGTTATTTCGTATCTTTTTCCTTTATCAAGCAGATGGTGTTGATTTAATCATAAAAATAATTTGAAATTTCTCAATGTCAAAGAATCGAGATATAATTCCAATCATTTACAAATGAATGACTATGAGAGACCTCCCCAAGCCGTTTGAAGTGCTTATTTTCATTCTAGACAGACATCAATTAATAATGTAACATAACCAATATCTGCATGTATTGTTAATATCCAAAACTAATCTCAAGTTTAGGTGTACTCTAACAAGAGAAATTCTTTCTGTGGTCTTTAGAATTACCATATTGCCAGACCTTTTCAACAGCACGTGGCTTGAAAGATAATGTCTCTATTGTTGGGGAATCTTATAGAGGTTTGTTGCAATAAAAAGCTCTTTTGCAGCTAAATCTTCCAATTCCATGATCGGCTTATGAATTCTATCGTTCCTGATTTTTATTAAATGAACGCTGTTCTACCCTAGAGGCTTAGGTTTGTTTTACTTGTTATGCTAAGCCCTAATTTACCACGACGGGCTTTGACCTAGGACTTTAAAATCTCTTTAGTACCACCCTGTCTGCGTCGTACTAAAGCAGCATTACTTCTTAAATGAAGGGTTGGCTAAATACGGGGGTATAAGAATTGATGGATATTTGAAATGTCCAGAGAAGGCAAACTAAGCTTACAAATGCAATTATGTATCTTTCTAGCCCCTATTGATGACTCGATTTTTCTATGAGCGAGTTACAAAGAATTTTGCCAGAATTTGCAATGAAAATGTCTCATCTTTTGAAACATCCCTTCAATCAGAAGATTCTATTAAACTAGTGATGTAAGATATCACTTGTGATCTTTCTCGTCTTAAATTATCAACATCCCTGCTATCTGTCGTAAAGCAAATTACGTTCACATACATGAATTTTATATTAATTAGAATCATGCATCACTATTTTAAAACCCTTATGTCTGCTAAGGTAGCATGTAAGTATATCATCGGAAAACATCAGTGTCGAACTCACTATATTTAGAAAGAAAATACAGTCGATGCATGCCTGTGTATTTTGTCTTCCGCAATGTCAATGAGAGGCGCTAGAGCAAGAAGGAAATAAGGACTGTGTACTTAAAGTACCCTTTCACATTAGAATGTGAAGCAGCTTTAATTTATGTTTAATACTGTTCCTTTCTCTTTGACAGGTATTTCTTAAACTTGCATCGGAATATTCTTTCTATCGGTGTACTTTTTGAGCTCAAAATGCTTCTTAGCGAGGGCCAACTTTTTAAAGTATGCCCTTTCCCACTCTTTTAATTACACCCCCCCCCCCTTATGCTTATTTAAAATGCGATCCTCCTAAACCTTTTTTATAACAATTTGAAGCTATTTCTAATGTTCTTGTCGCTTATCATAATGTTTTTTCCTTTTGGTCTAGGTGGAGTCTTACATGAGCTCGTTGCCCGACAACCAAGTGCCAAAATACGAAAATACAGAGGCTATGAAATACAGAAATAAGCAGCTGCTGTTACAGTTTCCAGTGCAAGATTCCAGCTTTGATCGTTGCAACCATATTCCTCAGGCGGCCAAACACGTGTTTGATCAGTTTACCAAAGCTAAAGAGGCTGATATAGGAACAGGTCACGTGGAAAAGGCTTTCAGAGTCAAGGTACCGTTATTGTTTCTTTTTGGCAAAAATCTAGCAAAATAAAAATTGTGTTTTTAAGTATGATGATTAAGTGAGTTACGTTTGTAGAATTATCGAATTTTGTTTGTTGTACAACAAACATAATGATAATCAGGATCATTTTATTTCGATTTATAAAACTGAATTAATAATTCAAATATTTATAAGTTTAGTAAAGTATCGTAAATTATACTTAAGATTACACTTAGCTTGTTACGTATAAATGAATAAGAGATTGTAAATTGGCAATCATTGACCAAAGCTGCTTAGAAAACGAACTTGTCACAGATATTTGAAAATCAAGTCCAGTTTCCTAAATGCTAACTCGTGATAGAATCTACTAACCAAATGAAATCTACAAACTAAACTCAAAGATACTGTTTACCAGTATCCAGAAAACCCTAGAGCAAAGGGAGTTTCAGGCGGTAGAAATTTAACGCTTCCTAGTATTTCTTTGATATTTGATACGATACCAGGCTCTAGTTTCTCTATTTATCTACCAACAAATTCAGCGTGTATCTCTTATGCCCCAAGCTAAGGAACGAAAAACAGTAAATTTTCAGTCTGATCACATTCTTCTTTCCAATGCTATTTTCAGTTCTCTAGTAGATGCCTTATCCAGATTCATCTGCAAAATTATGTTTTGATTGACGACATGCCCAGTTTTGGCTACGTGCTATCTGTGGAAGTAACCGGAAATTGAAGCATTGTTTCTTTATGCGGAATTGCATTGAGCAGTTTTGCTTCAATTCTTCTTGACTGCCTTCGAGAAAGTTATATTTACTATTGCAATAGCCCAAGAACTTATGGACACTCTTTCTGTTTCAGGAATGCCAAAAGTGCCACCAGAACATCGAAATCGGAAGTGCATACGTTTTGGCATTTTCTTTAGGAGAAGAGGCATCATGGCACCCAGCATGCTTTCAGTGCAGTAAATGCAACGAGCTGCTCATGAATTTGATTTTCTTTCATTCTGATGATGACATATTTTGTGGTAGACATTATGCTGAGATCAGTAAACCCAGATGTGATGCCTGCGATGAGGTTCGTATCATCTCATTTGCTCTGAGATTTGTTTTGTTCTGATATTGTTCTCTCTTGTTTAAGTTAGTGAATTTTGTTATTCACTTTTTATGACCTTAAAGCTGATCGTCATGTTAACTTACAAATTTATTTATAAATAAGCTTTGCTTATTCCTCTCAGGCCTTGTGTCCAGCTGTTTTTGCCCATGGAAAATTTGCCATTTCTCACTAAAAGATAAAAATGTTTTTGTTAAATAGCAAATAACAGGTTCTTTTTAAAGAAAAGCTAGTAAAGTGAATAAATTTGAAACTGACAGATTTGATTTACTTTATTATGCTGTTATAAGTCCGTAAGTTCAATTGCCGAATTTGACTATTTCAATAAAAGGCTTTCTCCCATGGTATACTGAGGTCGAGAGAAAGGGGAAAGTTGAAAAAAATGGGAATTTGGGGGGGGGGGGTTCGTGACCAAGATTTTATAAAAGAGGAAAGGATTTAAGAGACGTGGAGTCGACCTTCAAAAATTGAAAATGCATTTCTAGAAAGGCATCATCTCCGAAGTGATGCACAGATCATCGTAATGTTTTGACGCACGTTTGGCCTTTGCAATTATTTTGAGTTATATATTTAGTCTGTGGCAGAAAATGCCTTACAATGAAACATCATCCTCATGTTGCCATGATGCATATTAGGGTCGGGAAGCAAGCCTTATTTCTTCTTAATCTTGCTTGCCTGTCCATTACTTTATTGCCTGTCCATTGCCTCCCTGCCCATACTACTGCCAATTTTAGATCAAATGAAATGAATTGCATATTAACAGCCGTTATTTTGTTGGTTCACAGGTGATTCTTTTTGGTGAATACGTCAAAGCTTCGGAAAATGCGTACCACGTTCAGCATTTCTGTTGCTGGATTTGTGACAAAGAATTGAGTGGTAAACAGCACCTAATCGAGGCTCAACAACCCATCTGCATTGATTGCTACAACAACAAATTCGCAAACACGTGCTACAAATGCAACAAGCGTATCTCAATGGATGACAAGGACATACTGTATGAGAACCACCACTGGCATGATACATGTTTAAAGTGCGTTGTCTGCAATGAAACCCTGAGCGGTAGATCGTTCCTTACGAGGGAAAATGAAGAATTTATTTGTACGGACTGTCATAGAAAAACTGATGAGAGACGATGCAAAACATGCGGAGAAGGCTTTGAGCCTGGAATGAAAAGGTAATTTTTTAAATGCCCCATTGCTTTTTAACTGTTTTGATTTCCATCATTTAAACCTTTAATCGTATAAATACCTTTAAACAGCATTCTTTCAGCTTGTTTGGTCAAATTTTCTGAAAGTAGTTTTTGTTTACTCCATTTCTTTCTTTACCACTTTTACCATTATTTTTCTAATGATATCAAAAGTTCAAATATGCTTACAAATTATGTAAGCAATCTAGATTTGATTTTGTTAGAAACAGCAAATGGCAATTTCCAGGAGGATACTACGGGAGCATAGTCTAATACATAATTTTTATAGTCACAGAAACTGTTTGCTAATAAAGCAAAAATGAATGTTCTTCTTGGTTCCCCTGCTGAACTACAATCTTTGAAGTTAAAGAACAATTTAAAATTAGAGTTTAAAGTACATATTGTAGCCCGGATGAACATAGTGTGAAATAGCGTTCTTTGGTGAATTGCGTAGCACTTTCTAAAATACAACCTCGATGGGGGCGGTTAACCCATTAATGGTACGGGGCTTGGCCTTTTGCAAGATGATGTTTTCGCCTAGGAATTCTGGCATAGGGTTTTAACCTTGCTTTCATTTGGACGATATGAATTAGTGACATCAAATACAAAAGATGTCTTACCAATTTTAACTTCTCCGGCACTGGTATCAGACAACTTTAGGTACGGCGCAACCCCCTCTACACCCCTTAAAAGTGTTGGTACATTCCTCCCCAAGCATCGAAGTCATTGCTACAATTGAAATCCCTGTTACAACCTCACTTTTTGGAATTTACCGTTGCACTTGATTTTTGTTACTTTTCTGTAATTTTTTATATATTTTGTTGTTCATAATCTTTTTGTACATTTTCATCACCTCAGATTGGAGCTAAATGGAATTTACTGGCACGATACGTGTTTCATTTGCGAGCTGTGTAAAGAACCAATAAGCTCAAAGCGTTTCATGCGACATCAAGACTTGACTGTTTGCGTCAGATGCTACGAAGATACGTTCGTTAAGAAATGTGTCACGTGCAACTTGCCTCTGACGCAAGGCGGTATAAGCTACAATGGCGAGGCCTATCATAAAGAATGTTTTGTCTGTGTAAAATGCAATGCTTCCATTGCCAGTCAATCGTTTTCAGTCAAAGACGATGATAGATTTTGCGTACAGTGTTATAGTAACTTATTCGCGAAGAAATGCAAGGCCTGTTCAGATTATATATTATCTGGCGAGTATTACACTCTTGATGATGATACCTGGCACAAGGATTGTTTTCGATGCACCAAATGCGGAGAGGCACTTGCAAACTCATCTTTTGTCCAAGAAGGTGACGAGGTCCTTCTTGTCTGCGAGAAATGCATTGAATCAGATTGAAAGAGCTTACGCTAAAGCTAATTGCGAACAGGCTTGGTACGTTAGTGCACGGAACAACTGGCGAACTAGACTGTGGAACTACGCTCATTTCCTAATAAGAACAAATATGATCGGATACGTGAATTGTAGTGAATAAACTACCCATTTGTAGCTTCGTAGAATGTTCGGTGGAAAGGATAGAGGCTTCCAGCGAGAGTTTCGTGGATGACATGCTACAGGTTATCTTTTCTAAGAACAGAACTCTGCCATAGTTTGCTTGAAAATTTGTAGGTTTGTTGTTGCTTTATTTAATTTTTATATGTGTTATTGTCTAAACCGATATACCTTTTAATTTCCTTATAGAACAAGTGATATCGCTTTTAAAATTGAAATTTGTGTTGCACACAAGCATGGTAGTTGATAAACACAATTTGCGCTCACTGAAAGTAGGCCAAAAATTAACGCTCTTATTTGTCAGAGTAGCTGTTATAGGACCACAATATGATTTTATAGGTCCGTAATAAAAACATTTTAAATGTTGATCTTTTTCTCTTGATTGTAGATATCATCAATTTTTTATATTCTGAGCTCTTGTCTAAGAGCCAGGCGAAGGTTTAAGCTCGTATTTGCCATTGCTTTGAAGTATTCGATTCATATTGAAAGAATATTTTTGACTTGAGAAAACGCAAGCTAGAAATGATCTTTTTGGTGATTCGTGTATTTAGCTGACAGAAGTCTTTTTACATCGAGGTTTTACTCGTTAGCCTAAATGTTATATTTATGTATGAGATTCTGTAGTTAACGAGCAAATACTCTTTCTGTGGTGTAATCCTAGTTGATTAAACTCTACTGCGGTAAAAGTACCCTGAACTCCCCATTTTTGCAATTGAGTTCTAGATGTAAGAGACAATCTAGCTCTGGATAATACTAGAAGCTTCGAAGAGCACAAAAAAGTCTAACAACGGTCTTTTGAATCAGTGGCTCATTGTATATTGATAACAATACCTTCAAATGTACAGTTTTTGCAATAGACATGGAAGGTTAGGCTCGATGAACGGCTCTACAGGATCAGCAGCCTCTACCGTGTTCTCTGATAATAACAATACCTTTAAATGCATGAATTTTGCAATAACCATAATGACAAAGAAGGGTCTAACTATAGCTTACAATCATTTAAAACCAGTACAGTAGAGCCTTCCTTTGACGGGCACAACGTGAACCTGTGTAACTGTCCATTGTCCACAAGTGTCTGCTGATTAAAGGTAAAGAGGTGCCCTTTGTATAGAGATGTCAGTTAATAGAGGTCCCCTCGTAGCTAGTTTTATTTTTGGGAACAATTGCAGACAAATAGAGATGGGAAAGAATCTCCCAGTAGATAAAGTTCTCTAAAAAATCACCAGCAGGTTCGAACGATTTCGGATTTCACGCCTTGGGCAATGTACATAAGAAAACATAAACATCCTTGCTCCATCAATCAGGATACTAAATTTTTCGTTTACCCCTCCCAAAAACGTTTAGCCCCTTCAGTCCGTTATATGCTCCGCGCTTTTTGCAGTTTAGTTTAATTTCTCCAGATTTTTCTTATTTGACACTGGATCATCAATCCAAAAACCACTGAGGCGAAGAAAATATTAACAAGTGAAGTTCGTTTCCTTATAATTAAGAAAGATTTTTGGCTGCAGATGACTGAAGTTAACTTGCAGTATGAGGATTCAACTTGAGATGAGAAACTAGAACTGTGGTTTCATCGAACTTCCTCACAAATTTTGGACAGAGAGAACTTGTTACCCACGTTTCGATTTTTTCATTGTCCTAAAGATTCCGCAATTGTATTGGAATATACATGCAGTCAACAAAGCTATCGAGAAGTTAAAGAATTTCAATGTAATCCTTGAATTTTAAAGGGTGTTTTACCCACATTGTTGAAACTTTATGTCAGATTCTTCTTGAAAGGCTCTCCCAGACGATTACCTGCAAGGCTTTTTGCTGATTCGCCCTAAATGTCTATGATCAAGTTATCAAACTTTCTCAAAGCAGGACTCCAAACAGTTAAGTACTTGATTGTTCTAAGCCAATCAAATTACCGAACAGCTAGAGTCGTGCAATCCATTAACTAGCTGTTCGTGCAGGCCTAAGCAATCTACGTGGAACACAGTCTACGTGGACAGGTTGCTGTGTTTTTAAATTTAAAAGTGAGTATCTGCACTGCTTTTTCTGAAGTTTAGAGTAGACACTTGTTTTTGTAAACTGTTATCCAATAAAAGAATGTCATTAAAGACTCATTGCTAACAATGAGCCTTTGCGAGCGTGACAAATTGTCCTGGTGACGACCCAAACAATGGCAGTAAACTTCTACGGATTAACCAGAATTGATTTCAGACTGTCTGAAAATGCATTATGGGATGCTTGCGTAGCGCAATGGCTCATTGTTAGCAATGAGTCTTTAAGATAGAATCATTTCTAAATGGATAGCAGCCTTTGCTTTGTAAGAAAGGTTTTTACCATCAGTAGGTTCCACCAGATGCAGGGCACGTTCATGTAAATGAGAAATCAAAATAATCCCGAGTACGATCCCTGAGGTACCCCATTATCAATCTCATAACACAATTTCTCCTACTAGATTTTGTAGCTAGAGAGGTACGTTAGAGCACTTGTAAACAGAATAATTCACCTGTATATAAATTAAAATATGACGGACAGAGTTATTCATCTGCACAAGATGCTTATCCATCGTTGAAAAAAGAACTTCTTTACATCTTTGTCCATGCAACTCTTGTGAGGATTTGTATAAGTGAAGTATTTGTTGTTTTAATTATAAGTTTTTCTCATGTCAAGGGAAATTGGACATATCTCCATGCATGACAGGTTGCCCCATAGACGTTCTAGAAAAGAATTAATTTGATTTATATTGTGACCTACGTAGATTTCCTTGCAGTAACTGTAGTACACCACCTGCGCACAAATGCGCAACAACGGAATCATAACAGCTTTTTGTGGGGAACAGCGCTTTGATGTCTCCTTAGCTATCTGGAATATACCAAGCGACCTCTGACTAAGTAGAAATTCCTAAGACACTTCATTTAGTCAAAAGTGAAGATAATGTGCCGCTAATTAATACTCATTTATCGTGTTGAGCAGTCATGGGTAGGCTGGTGTGAATTTCGTTTGATTTTTTTTCTTCGATCGAGTCGGGATATCTTTTAAACATATCATAGGAGAATATTTTTGGACACAGCACTCTTTCATGAAGTCAACGACGTTTGAAATCCCATTAAGGTGTTCTCATAAATTATGTACCCTTCAAAAAAGTACTTTTTCCACCTTTCGACAGTAGCTGTGGAGGAGCTGGTGAGTAGCGGAACAACAACATTTCTCACATCAGATTCCCCATTTCCAAAGATGGACTCCGAAGTGAGTAGTGGAATAAGTGAGGACGATGAAAATGAACCTCTGTCAAATAACCTAGGAAAGTCACTGAATCTTCCATCTACCTCATTGGAAGCAAGTTTTAAACAGCAAAGAAAGGCGCTGCGAGTGGTGTCTGTCTTTCCTAGGAACGAAGCATCTTTCAAGGCAGTTTTGGATCTGGTCTCAGTATGCAAGTCAATCGAAGCACAACTGGAGCAAATTTCCTTTCATCGACTGGATTTTGGTGAACTGTCAGCACTTGATCAGTTTTATACGGCTGATATTGTTATTGTCGACGCCTCGCAAGTGAAAGAGCAGGCAACTCTATTTTATCATTTGGGAATAAGAGAAAGTTTTGGAATGAAAGACAATGTTGTTGTTGTGAATGACGAAGATCACGCCAAAACATCTTCGATACAGGTTGATAAACTATTTTAATAATCAATCAAAATCTCAGGTTATGACCAGATAATATTCCGAAAGCAGTTACGCATTATTCAATGGTATTTTGCTATTATCAATCTTATTATTACATTCGCTCAGACCGGGAACCTAGCAGCATAATTTTTCTCCATGGGATTTGTGGTGGATATAAATTTATTTATAGCACAATCTCGTATTGTAGTTTTATTTTGTAACAACAAAGGAGGTCTTTTCTCATTAAAACAGTGAATGTATATAAACCTGTAAATAAATGATATGTTTTGAGTTAAATTTTATTTGAAATTTTTTTGTTTTTATAAAGTTGGCTTTATAAAAACAAATCAAACAAATTCAGGAATCAAAATACTCTAGGCAAACTATGTTCCCCTCTGACTTAAAAGCAAAAAATTATTTTTTTGCGCCAGGAAAGAGATGTGACTGTTCTTTGTAAACTACCAAACTCAGATTACTTTCTTGGAAATAAATAATTTTGAACTAGGCCTTCTTGAAACCCCTGTTAATACTGCCGAACCCTTTGATACTGCATCCTGTATATCAATCCTAATATCCTTTTTAGATTTCAAGCTCAAACTACAATTTTTTGGCTTACGTTTTGAACACCCAAGGTCGATGTTTTGTTACCCGTAATGGTCATCGTAGCGTAAAGGAGATGAAGACATGCAAGCCTTTGGTGATGATGTTCAGGAAACTTTTGACAAATATTGAAGGTTGTAAGAGAGCAATGTGCAAAGAATATTTCTTGCGGGATTTGAGGAATACAAGAGAGAAACTTGGTGGACAAGATCTTCAAAAGGTTGGTTGTTGGAAAAAGTCTGCCTCATTCATTATGAATCAGCCTCTATTGAAAAACACAGCAAGGAGATTAAAATAGTCTTATTGGCTTCCCTTTGTTATAATCCTTTTAAACTTTTGTAAGTCATATAGGCATTTTATTGCATTCCACTGTTAATAATTGATTAGCACTCAAATTAGATGATAAGTGAATTATTCACGTAATCTGAGTTTATTTTTATATTTATATGAATGCTTGCAGATCACATGCTGCTTTTCTAAATATAGCCAGAAATGGTTTTTGATCATTGTTTATCAAATGATCAGAAGCTGTCAATCATTTTCACTAAAATATTTTGGTATTTTGTCTACTCCTTAACTTTCTTTTTTGCTTAATTTCATGCTAGTTTCCGAATGTGCTAAATCACTGCCCACTTATTATCCATCTCTGTGTAGACTGCTTTAACTTCCTTTGATAAGGAATTCTCTTGAGAATGAATTTTTTGCTTAATTTCATGCCAGTTTCAGAATGTGCTGAATCATTGCCCACTTATTATCCATGTCTGTGTAGACTGCTTTAACTTCTTTTGATAAGGAGTTCCATTGAAAATGAATTTAATCTTCTCCCTTTGATTTTGTAAGCAATTTCTCTTTTAAGGAGCTGAATCGAATGAAGTTACTGCTTGGAGACCCTTCATTGTTTTCAGCAGACATTATTATCAACTTGTTGCTATCTTATCGAGACATTCAGGTATGAATTGAGATGTATCTTTTGAATTATTTATAAAGGTAGGTATTTCTGCCTTGACAAAAAATGGTAGCTCTTGAAAACTTAGACATACTTAGCGATAACCACATTGAGTTATTTAGCAGGACATTGTTTGTACACCTTTGCAGATTTCAATGAAATGTTTCATAATCAGTTCTGACTTTTTAAATTTTACAAATGGAAAAGGTTTATTGACCTCTTTAGAAAAGAAAGGTGGGAAATTTTTGTCATCTTGCAACAAAATTTATTCCCTCTCATATCCAAGATTTCAATCAAGCAATTTTTAAAGTCACAAAGCAAGTTTTTGTCTCAAGTTCACATGCCATTGTCTGTCTTATCCAAGAATCACTTGTTTCTGAGGACTCTGAGGTTTCTGTTTAACCTGTGTAGGTTTCTATGCTTTAGATCCTGTTGCATGATCACAATTGCTTCAAATATTATTGACTTTATATTTGACTCTATTGATGTTATAATAGTTCAATTTTTTTTGGCTAGTCATAATTCCTTATTTTGTTTGTCATGATTACAGGATTATTCATCAATGGTAGAGCTGATAGAAGAACTGCCCCCAAGTCACAAGGAGACAAGGAACAAAGCCATTCAGCAACAATATGCTTTTGCTCTAAACAGGTATTTTTAACTAAAATCCTATCATTTTTCAGTATTTTTGCTTTCATTCTCAGGATTTTTCTTTATATTGATTCAAAAAAAATGCAAACAACTTTATAGAAATTTCTTATTTAGAAGACTGGAATTTCTCTCTTTGATCATTAATTTACAATTTATTTAATCAACTCTCCAGGAGAAATAACAGTGGTGACAGAGACAAGGCTGTGAAAGTTGTTAACTTAGTAAGTCATTTTCTTGGATTTCATTCACTTTATTACTTCTATTTTTGTTACTTGGCCATTTTGAATATTGATTTTGTCAACAGCCTGTACCATACCTCTACTTTCCTATAGAGGGGGAGCTTGGGGTGGATATAAGAAAAGTGAAATCCAGCAACAAAAACCTGCACTGAGACTGTGCTTTTGTCAACAAACTACCAATTCTCCAGTCAGCTTTTCAAACAATAGGGGTGTCATTTCAGCAAGTTACTTCCCCTGAAATTGGGATAGGAAAGGATTTGGGAAAAGGCCTCGCCATGGCTCATTGCTGTTTTGAGTTCACAGTGTTTAACATTCTAAAGCCAATTCCTTTGCGTTTACATAACCATTAGATTTTTGTCTAATCTTGCTGCATTATTTGCAATATATTTGATTTTTACTAGTGCTTATTAAAGTTTACTTGTTTTTGTGTTTCAAAGTTGTTACAAACGAAAGAAAATCATGCACCAGATACCCTTGGTTTGTGTGGAAGAATTCATAAAGATAAGTTCATTGACTCTGAGTTTCGAGATTGTGAAAGCCGTGATGAAGCTATAAAATGGTAATAATAATAATATTTGTTTGTATAATTTAGCGATTCATGTTGGTTGATATTTCTCAAGATAAGTTAAAAGGCACAACATGCATTTAATCAGCTGTTTCGCTTTTTATAATATTAAATCAATGCTAAAGATTACAAGAAGCTCCACTTACAATGAACCTTTCCTGGGTACATAGATATGTCTCTTGTTATTATGCAGATATATTTGAAAACAGCTTGAAAAAGACGATCTTTTCAGTATTTTATTTTTAATGGTCAAACATTTGAATCAGTCAAGGCCATGTTATGTATGTTACCCAATAGGTGAATGGCAACTATAGTTTTTGATAGGCTGCAGCATTACACAAATGCAGCAATTTAAGAATTTTATACTTGTGTGTGTTGACCCAAAATACCACCTGACATTTAGAAAAATTTGAAATTGTTAAATCAATCAAATTCAACCATTAGCTTATCTATTTCAGATATTAAGTCCAGGTTTTTTTTAACATGGCCTAACAGGGCTGTGTTTGACACCAATTATTTTGCGTAGGTATCGCAAGGCATTTGAAGTGCAGCCTAACCAATACTCAGGGATGAATCTTGCCATCCTTCTTGTATCGTCTGGTCAAGATTTACACAAATCAGAGGAGCTTCAAAGAGTTTGTGAGTAAAATGTAGTTATTTTGGACATTGCTTGTTTTACAAAAAACGTTTGTTGATGTTCCCATTATTATATTGTTGTTCAGGTTGAAAACATTAAAGCACAACATCGTTTGCTATATCTTTATTTATTAACGAAACATAACATTATCCGCCCTCCATCTCTAACTACATCCTTACATCAATCATCTGGAGAGCTGGTAACGAGTAATACATAATTATAATTTATGCAGCTTAAGCAATTGAAGATAACACCCATATCCAGCTATTATTCTTCTGTCTCTGTTTTTTATTCATCATTTCATTCTATTTCATATTCTCTTTCTATTCTTTCCATATTATTTTAACTGCGAAGAAAATCCATATTTTTAATGTTGATTATTTTAAAATCACAAATTTTTTGTCATCTTTTAAACAGGCATGATGCTGAACAGCATAATTGGACGCAAAGGCAGCCTGGTTTCCTTAAAGAATTTCTGGGACGTGGCTGTATTTTTTAGTGTTAGTATTCTCGCTGAGGATTATGGGAAGGCCTGTCAGGCTGCAGAGTGCATGTTCAAACTACAACCACCCGCCTGGTACGTAATTAAATTCTCCCTAAAATTTCCACTGTTTGTTTCACTGTGTTATATTGTGTATTAAACTAACACGATTTGGAGCGGCTATTTATGCTTGTTCTCATTTTGTGACTTGCAGACTGTTCTAAAAACTAGTTGCTTCTCTATCATAGGTACTTAAAGTCTTTATTGACGGATATCAAAATAATTGACGAATTCCACCCACGTGACGAATCCAGTAGAAGTTCGGTTGATGAGGTACGTTCTTTGCTGCATTACCTCTTTGCTTGACTTAAAGACAGAATGGGATTTTGACGCAAAACATTGCTCAGTTTCAACCCTCATAATATTTAACATGAAGTGATGTGGCAAATGAGAATTATTCACTTGTATCAAATAGATGTCTCCAAAAGCATGTATTTCCACGTACATGTCTTTGCAATTGCAAATAATGTAGTGTGTTGAAAAATGAAGCTTTCCAATAAAAAAGTTATCAGTGCTGCTAGAAGCAATTTCCAGGATTTTTATATATAATCAGTATTCGCCGTTATTCAAGGGGGTGCACAAAGCGAAGGGGTATTATTGAGTTTCTTCCCGCTTGCAATCAAGTCACATTCGTGACAGCAATTAAGTTAAACGCGCATGTTCGTTGACTGAAACGATGGATGTGGCTTATTTAAACGATATCCCTTTTTTCCCAAAAAAATATCCAGTCTTGGAAAACACGAAAAGCACTTTCTTAAAGAAAAAGTTTTGTTCGTCTATTATTAGACTTGTTAGAATAAACATGTCTGGTTATGGGTTAAAGCTTGCCAATGGGAAAATAGGCGGATAATTTTTGTTTTGACTGATCAGTATCCTCAATCCTTTTCACATGATTTTTGAGTTCTTTTGGCGAGTTTGTTGATCAATTTTTAGCTCTACGACTTTTGGATGGATTACCTTGTTGAGGCATCGCAGGAAGATGTGGAAAGTTTAAGATTCCCGGTGAGTTGTTGTTACTTATGGATATGCTTATATTTTACTTGATTTGACTACCTAGTCATTTACATAAAAATACGTGTTTGTTGAAACGGTTTGGCCAGTGCACAAAGAAGAAAGACATATCTATAAGCTAATTTTTCATGTATTGTTGTATTCAGTGCTAAACCCATTCAGTTTATATCATGGTCACCAGTAGGACTATTTGGAGAATTCAT
Source organism: Rhopilema esculentum (assembly GCF_057945365.1). Taxonomy (NCBI): domain Eukaryota; kingdom Metazoa; phylum Cnidaria; class Scyphozoa; order Rhizostomeae; family Rhizostomatidae; genus Rhopilema; species Rhopilema esculentum. The sequence goes on from NC_142829.1 coordinate 5,999,913, forward strand.
ATTCTTTCTGAAAAATTTGTTATGGGAAAATCTGCTTTGTCGTATACCCTACACTGAGATTTTGCGACATGCATTTATCTGTGTGCCCATAAAAGCGTATAATTATTGGTTTTATTTTGTCTCTAGATGTTTTTAGAAATTGGCAGGATACTTGCCGTTACTTTTTGTGTGAAAATTGGATTGTCTCTTGTTTTTAAAAATTATGATTTCATAACTTGAGACCTTTATTTGACTTTGCTGTACATAAATCTAAAACCTGGAGCAGTTTCTTAGCTGATTCTAAGTATATGTTCTTTTTGACAAATTCTATTTATCTGTCATTCCAGGTCCTCATTTTGGAAGTTGGAAATGATTACGTACCCAGCTACGTGTCAGTCTCGTTGGAAAAGAACGAAGAGGTTTTGTTTTATTATTTCTCTTAGGGTTATTTGAGAAAGCATTTCTTTCTCATGCTTGCAGTTTTTTACGTATTACTCGTGTATTACCTTTTATCTTTTGGGAAAAAGTATTTTAGTTGCTAACCTTCAGTTTGAAATCCAGATGCTAAAAATTATAAAGAATATTTGATCCTGTCGTTTTTACCAAGCTATTTTCTCTGAACCTTCATTTAGCGTATGTGGTCATACGAACTTTCAGTCCATTTTATAAGCTTAATTAGTTTCATAGATAATTGCTTGCAGAAATCGCCCTCAAGGATTCAAATCACTCAGCAAGTGATTCTGAATTCTGCTATGTTGGACTTTATTCATTTCTCTTCTTGTTTTTATGACCTTCCTTCGAGCAAAGTTGATTTGCGAACCAGCTCAACCAACGTTTTTGTTTCCTGAATTGACGTACTACACAGTTGCTTAGCATCATTTTATTGCTGCTTCGTTGTACCTGTTTCAATTTCAGGCCAAAGGGGTATATTGTTGTTTTTTATGCAGTATAACATCCCTTATATTTTAGCAATTTGTCTTTTAGGCCATTACCATATTTAATGTCGGAGCAAAGAAAGGTAGCAAGGTAAGTTCTCGGCCATAAAAGTCTCTCAGCCTTACAAGACTCAAATAGACAAGAATTTACAATTCAAAATAGCACGGAAAAGCGGAAACAGCGCATTTACATATTTTTTTGTCCGATACCCCTCAAAGTATTAACGTCGGGTAATAACCAAGAATTATGCAAAGACCTGTTTCCACGTTTCGAACTAAGGTAACGTGAGAGGAAGAATAGCACGTGGGGTTGGTTTAAAGTTTTGACCAATCGGCGGCTGCTAACATCTCACCTAGTTGAATAGTCCAAGAGAAATAATGAAGTATTTCTGTCTGCACAAATTGTAAACTTTTGTTTTGACGTAGACTGATTTAAAACACCTAAAGGAAAACGCGAACGAACCATCAAAAGGCGACAAATGGTTTTCGCCACTATAAATTTTGATATACTCTGGATAAATATTGAGGTATGGCCAAGTCGCAGTGTTTTTGTTTTTTCGTGCTCTTCCATGATTTCGTGTTTTTAACAATGTATTGATGCAGTTAGAGCCTTTTAAGTTCATACTTTCTTTAAATGCTTTTGATTCTCTTAAGTGACTAAAATAGAACGGCCTATAATGAAATCTGTAATTTTCGCATGAGCATTTTGATAAAAGTGTTTCTTTTAATACAGAAAATAGATCATTGGGTATTCAATCGCGACTCAATAAAAGGCCTCAGGTATGCATTGTTATGTTTTTTTCTTTTTATTCTATTTCCTTGACACTTTTTATAGAATGCATTGTTTTGGTGCAACATCACATTATCTTTAAATCTTTAAAAGCTTTGGAAATTTGGTCATGCTCCGAAGAGATTTTTGGCAACACTGTCATGTTTTCAATGTTGTCCAGCTATATTTTTTACTTGTTTAAGAGACTATGTTGGGGTTGCATGTTAAGAATTTTTTTGTTCTTTATACAGCTCATACAAGCTGGACGACCGGTCATTGTTCCTATATGTTACTGAAAATTCAGATGATTTCCAGTTCTTCTTTAGCTCATCACATCAAAGAAAACGGTAATTTTATCATTTTGGGATTCTTTATCTGCAAATGAAAACGTACTTAAAGTAACGTAGTATGAAAAATGAGCATAAATGAATGGGTTTTTACCATATCTAGTATCTTTAAAAATAACTGTTTGGAAGGTATTTGTTCATTGGTTTGTAAAGTTGTGGGAAGAAAATCCTTCAAAAGCCAGTGTGTACCAAGATGTTGTACAGTGGAACCTCCATCAACGGACACCTCTATACAACGGACACCTCAAAACAACGGACAGATTTTTGAGTCCCAAAGCAAAAGTTATCAAAAGATGACACCTCCATACAGCAGACACCTCTCTACAACGGACAATAACATTGGTCCCACTGGTGTCCGTTATATGGAGGTTCCACTGTAGTTATTCCATATTAACCCTTTTAAAGTATTTTTAAAGTTCAGCAGGGTATGATGCACTTTTAGTCAACTTCTAAGAAATCATGTGTCAATGGTAGCAAGAACTTCAAATATGCAAATGAAGGAGAGGCCACGGTAGCAGGCTGCTCGACGGGCTCCAATGGAATGCTTGCGGAGAAAAGTCGATAAAAATGTGGAAAATAAGGATAATGCGCCAAGAACAAGCAACAATGGACACAAGAATTTAATGGTACCTTCAAATATCTCAGGGAAAGCGTCCTGCCCCCATTTTAGGAAATATCCCAGGAAAGAAGCGTCCTGCTCCAAAACAAAACAAATTTTATCCCGCCTAACAAAGCCAATGTAGTGGCGATAACTTTCTGATGCCTCTATTCCTAGAAAACAATCTAAAAACGTTTGTTCTAATCAATTTTTTTTCATTTATTACACGATGAGTATGGTTCCTATTGTAGGTTTCACGATGTCGTTTTGCAGATGTCGAAGGACTGTAGTTGTCTCTCAGAGGCTGGTGGTGACAACGAATCATATGATGACATACAGGTAAATTATTTCTCCAATTAGTTTTGGTTTCGATAGGTTCCACGAAAGCTACATCGCCATTTTTTGTGTACAAGTTAGTCTTTAAAAATTGTCTCTAACGATATTTGACAAAATTCATGGAAACAAGATCAAGACTTCAAATATATAGAGAAAAATAGCTGAGACAACACTGAAATCAATATAAGTATTTCGAATTTACGCCAAATTTACGATAGCAATATTGAAAGTTACGTTATAATCAGATTAAGCGTGAAACTCGAAGTTTCATCTTAGAACCGTCCTATTCTAAACACCAAAGCGGATAGCCATATTTATAGGATTTTCCCTTTAATAGTAACGATTTGCTATATTGCTAGAGAAGTAATGCTTTACGTATAATGGACTGCAATTAGCAGAGTTGGAAGTTGATAGAAGTTTAAGAGATGCCTAAAGAAGGGAAACGTTTAAAAAAGATTGTAAATCACAGCAGACAGCAAGTATTAGAATTTCTTATATAAACACCCTCTAATTTCAACTTGGAAGACTGTTTGTGAGCATATCAGATAACTAAGCAGAAGTTGGGGTGGAGTAAGAGTTGAGAGTATGAAATATAACGCAAAATAATATATATGAGGTTATTGATTTATGGAGATCAGAGCATAATATCATTCGTTGTTATTTCCTTCCAGTATGAATATGAGTATGACGAGAGAGGAGAAAGAATTGTTTTGGGAAGAGGGACATTTGGTATTGTGTATGCTGCCCGGGAACTTATTACGCAGGTTAAAATTGCAGTGAAGGAAATTCCTGAACGTGATAAAAGGTATGACCAATTTGTATGCTGATGTTTGTGATTTGACTTCAGGAAGCGGAAAGTTTTAGATTCTAAAAGGGTTGGTTTGCCATGAGTCCTATCGAAGATTATTTAGAAGCTAACAGTTTGTTGTATTACGTCATGAATTTATGACTAAATCATATCGAAAAGTATCTAGAATCTTACCCAAATTTAAGACAATATTTCCTCTAGTTGAAATTGTCCCCTTCAGCTAGATGCTGGATTAAACTTTTAGAAACGTCTTAACAACTAAAACTATTTCGTGTCCAATGTTTTTCATGTGACTTTGAGAACCCTTCATTTTATTATTTTCCTAAGGAGAGTCAACTGCTGCTTCGAAACTTTTGAAGCATGAATAGGCCCATTCAAGCTGTTTGTTTTTTAAATTCCAGTGACCAGACAATTCCTTTTTATGACCATGTATTGCAGATCACTTTATTATTGTTTCATCGTAATTTCTAATCATCAACCATGTTAATTTGTTTTTGTTTTTCCCAAAAGCCACGTCCAACCGTTACATGAAGAAATATCCCTCCATCGACAGTTCAGACATCCGAATATAGTAGAGTATCTTGGGTCCAGAAGTGAAGATGGAATTTTCAAAATTTTCATGGAGCAAGTTCCTGGAGGTCAGTCATACTTTTTAATAGCGTATGAAAGTTTCTTTTTCATTTTTATCGAAATTATACTCAATTGAACTGATTTTATTTTATGAAAAACTTGGAAAAATCGCCTCATGGCACATAGAATTATTGTCAGGCTTAGTTTGTTGATGTATATGTGTTAAAAACTTTGAAGTCAGCCGGAATATGTTTATAGAGTCATAACTGGTTAAGGAGGCAGCTTTTTTAATTTGTTTGTACGCTTTCATCTCTAAGCATTTTCTGTTGATCAGAGTGACTTCAATACAAAAATCTTCAATTTTCCTCAGAATTAGCGTCAACCATTGCGTTGATTTTTAGGCTTCAAATCATGTTGAAAAGAAGAAATTGAAAACTTAATTGCTTTTAAAACACGTTTGGTGCATATGCTAGATCTTCTAAAAATGACATATTTGATTGCAAAAGACCCTGCTTAGCTTTAATGTGTCGTTTGAATGTGAAAGTAAGTAACTGCAATGTTTGTTGAAAAGCCACAAATATGTCAGCTAGCTTTAAGTTAGCATCAACGAAATCATCTTTGCAGGGAGTTTGTCATCGTTAATCAGATCAAAATGGGGTCCTTTATTAAACAACGAAGGAACAGTTGCTTTCTATACGAAGCAAATACTTGAAGGCGTCAAGTATTTGGTAAGTGCTGGCCCCATTAATTTTGTAAATTTTTCTCATTTTTAGGATTAAAGCAAAAAATTTGCGATATTAGCTTTTGATTCATTTTGGAATGTAGCTTTTCAAACTTTGTGTTTTCGGTATTTTTATTTTGTAAATCCAATTTTCTGCATGTTTGCTATATCTAACAAAGAATCGTCAATACTGTGAAAATCAGACAAACTATTTGAATTTTTCCTACCGGAGATAAAATATTTCTCTCTCATAATCAATCATTCTCAATCTAGCCTTTGAAAGTTCGAACTTTAGATGATATGAAGAATAGTTGATAGTTGTTTGGATTACTTTAGGTTGACTCTGTTCCTGTTAATCATTTTATTTGCAGTACCTGACTCGTATTCCTGCACTTTGTTTCTTTCAGTTGTGTTGTTATGAAGGCATTGATCCCTCACATTCCTTGTAATAATTTGTTCAAACGGGATTTGAAAATTGAAGTTCTTATTGGTGTCTTTTTGCCTTCTCTGTTTTAGCATACCCAGAAAATTGTCCATCGAGATATCAAAGGTACGCTAAAAAATTTTTTGTTAAATCTTGTCTTGTAAGTGAACATATGAGTTGGTTTTCATTTCTTTTAAAACTAGTACGCCATAATCATTGATTTTCATTCCTTTAAGGTGACAATGTGTTGGTGAATACGTATAGCGGTGCTTGTAAACTTTCTGACTTTGGAACATGCAAAAGACTCGCAGGGATCAATCCAGTCACAAAGACATTCACAGGTATGCAGTTGTATTTTGAATCTTCACTATTGGCAAAGTCATTTGTTTAGCTGAGGCCTTTATTAAAGTCTTGTTATCTTATTAAAGTCGTTGCAAAATGTGGAAGTGCATAATAACCGTCACCGCCTGCCTAGGTTTGGTCAGGCCTATGTTCTACCATGAGGCTGCTAGCACAATCGTAGACCAAAGAATTAGAGTAATCCCTCCAGTTAACCGAAAAATTATCGAATAGGGGCTGTAATATCTGAAAACCACTTTTAGGGACGATGCAGTTTATGGCTCCGGAGGTAATTGACCACGGTCAGAGAGGCTACGGACCACCGGTAATTGAATCTATCGTCTTATTGAAAGTTTTATGAATTGTATTATTGAAATTATCATGTGTTACTTTATCGAAACTATCAAGTATTGTACTATCATGCTTGCTGCTTTATTATGTTCAATAGCAGTTTTCTGCAGGATTGTATTCCAGTGTATTCTACTGTGTTGTGATGCATTGCATCGTACGGTACTCGACTTCATTGTATCCTACTGTATTAACTTGAGAGGTAAAAGTATTGCGATAAATGTAACTTTATATAAGAATACGAATCATACTCTCAAGTTTGCCCTCAAATTTGCAAATACCCTCAAATTTGCAGTCAATTTCAATGTTTAAAACTGTATTGCTCTCGCAGTCCTGTTTGTTGATAGAATTTGGGGCAATTGCTATAAGAAAGAATTTTCTGTTTTCTCTCAAGTTTTCCCTATCATTGTTGGAAGTAAATGCTTTTGAAATTTTTTAATTTTAGGCAGATATATGGTCTGTTGGTTGCACCGTAATCGAAATGATAACTGGAAAGCCACCCTTCTTTGAGGTCAGCATTATATATATTCTTTTAAGAACTAGGTGGCTTGAAGTTGCAACTCTAAGTTGCACGCCATGACGATTATGAACCTTGTTCTCCATACCGGACGCATCATTTTCTTTTATTCGAAATGTTACCCGACATGGCAATAAAACAAAGCTAACTTGTCAGCTTTCCTCTCGAATGTAATTTTGACTAATATTTACTCGCTTGTTCAACAGTACCATCCTTATAAGAGCAGTACAATTCTTTCTTTTACTGACGATAACATTTGGCAATCGTAAAATGTTAAAACTCACTATCTATAGCTTTTGTTGAAATCGACCTTTTTGTTTTAATATCATTAGCTCGAGCCAGCTGCCGCCATTTTTAAAGTTGGTATGTTCAAAACCCATCCGGATATTCCTGAAACGTTATCGAAAGGAGCAAAAGATTTCCTGAAGCGGTAAGAAAGGTTATATTATCTGCTTTACGTTGTTGCTTTGAAGTGTCCAGCATATGGCGTACATCCCAATCGAAAATATAACCAACTGAATACTCAAAATCCCTATGACTTTGTTACATATTTGTCTTTCTTTATTATTTGGCAAGATTTTTCATCGTTGCGTGCGAAAAGTCGGAAGAAAGGGGATCCCAGTGTATTTTAAGATGAACATTTGGAAGATTTATGCAAACGATTGAACCCATTTTTTCCATCTAAGAGTCAAAATTTAGTTTGCAAGAGGCTCATTTAGGAAAAGTTGCCATGTCTGTTTGTGTTAAAAACTCTCTTTCCACGTTCTTTTTCAATATATTTAAAAGCACTGACGGTTGTTTTCAAACACGCGGCTTTCTGCGCTAAATTTCCAACTCTGGTTCTTTTCAAATGCCTTTTGACAACACTACGTTCAATTTTGTTGAATTCAAGATTAAAACAATTTTGTATACAAGAGCTTTAATGCTTAAAATTTTTTTCATAACCCTTCGTGAACTGATTTGTTAGATCTGCCCTTTACTGTTTATACCTCATCATCATCAGGTACCATCTTCTAACAGAAGGTCCCTCCAACTATCCCTAAATCTGAGTTTTGCTTTGTTCTCATGGTCATAGATAAAACTAAGGGGCTAATAGTAGAGATGGGCCCCCAGAACCACCTGGCACCTGACAGACACCTGGTACCACCTGACACGACTACCACATTCAAATATTTTGATTACTAATCTCGATAACTTGGATGTTTTTCTAGATGTTTTGAACCTGATCCAGTCCCAAGAGCAGCAGCGGAGGAACTGCTCAAGCATGTTTTTCTTGCAAGGTTTGGTTCTGCTCTTTCATTCTCTCCTTTTCAAAATTAGATTAAAAATCACTGAACATCTTATAGATCTCCAATGTTTCAAATATTCAAATATGCAACTGTCAACAGCTGAAATGTAAACATTTTCAAAGAGACAGCAATTGTGAAATGAGTATAACCTGCTTGTAAGAAAATTGTAATTTATGTATCCTAATTTTTGGTACAGAAGAAAGGTTTTTGTGATTCATTAGTTTCAGTTGAGAAAGAAAATCTTTGAGTCATGTAAACTCATTGTTCTTAAACAGAGCTTGCCGGTTGCAATAAAAAGTAAAGTATTTCTGCGCAAGACTTATAATGAAATGGCTTACAACCTGTGATCATATTATGAATTGCAATTTCTTTAACAGAAAAGATCGAAGAAGGCTTGGCGATATGAAACTTGTCATTCCGAAACATGGAAATCACAGTACATCTGGTATTTTATCATTTTTTAGAAATATAACTTTGTCATTATATTTTCACTTCATATAACATGGACGTATTGACTTATCTACCATTATTAATAGTGTCTGTATTGTTTTGCAGCTAAAAATCCCGATAAATTCGGTATTTGTTGCCACATTTCAAAGCTTACATTTTTCACAAGTATGTTTCTCAAATGAAAAAAGCTGCGTATAGTCTTTCCTCTCCCTTTATACTCTCTCCGCTTATAGTCACTTTGCTGGAAGTCACACTACTGGTCACAGTCGCGTAAAATTTAGACCCAAATACGCAAAACCGCTCAGGCAAACCCTTTATACAGTGACTTACTGCCACAGCTTTTCAAGCAACATTTGGTGTGACTTTAATCGGAGTCTACTTCATCATAGTTTTAGCAAGAACTGTTTTGTCTTAGGTTCAATAATTACATCGGACTCTGGAATTGAAATTACCACGAGCAGTGACGTAAGCACTCCAAAAGATTTCTTTCAAGCTGCACCTATGATGAGCCCCGATCAAGGGAGTCCACCAAGATCACCTCAGTCAGAAACTGGGTTTGTCTTTTTTATTCTTGTATCTTGTATATTCGATGAAATGAAAGTTTTGATTGACTAGTTCCTGAGAACTCTGAACCCGTAAAGAATTTTGATGTTCTGCGTTTTTTATATTTTGCATATTGCATCGAGTGATTTTACACCAGTTTACGTTCAACGTTTATTGTTATGAAATAATATGCATACGTTGAAATTATTCGTAAGAAGGTTTTTCTACTCTCACAACTTTTAGACACGTGCATGATAACTTTGCTGTTGAACCGAAAACCAAACGAATGACTCGGTCTTTGACGTTGCCTGCAAGGAAAAGGTATAGTTTAGTATATTTTCATTTTTCTTTCATTTTTTACCTTACTTTATCTTTCATTTGTCTTCTTCCTCAATGCTCGAACAAACGTGTAATTTTGAACAATGCTTTTCATTATAAAAGTTTATTTGTGACTAGCTGCAGTGTCCTAATGAAGATAATGGGCATGGTTGATCAGCTTTCTGTTTGAAAATGGACGTGATTAAGGTACCGTGAAGGTACCAAATACTGCCGCCTCGGGCAGCCTTGATAATACAAGTCAGTTTGTGTCTGCAAATGGATTTCCCGGCCTACTACCTATCTACAACCTTGCACAAAGTTGCTGAGACAAACCCGTAGTATCCGAAATTCTATGATCGCATTTCCTTCTTCAACAATCGTTTTTTTCCTATTCAAAATCAACTTCTTTTCGTTTAAAGTGACGAATCTTTGTCATCCGCTGGATCTCTTTCACCAACCAGTTCAACAAACTCGTTGGATGGTTCCCACGCAAAGCAAGGTGGGAGGGATGTGTTTTTCCAGGTAAAGCAAGAGAGCGAAAGGCGGAAGTTGGTTATCGACGTCATGAATGAAAAAATGGAACAGGTACTTAAGACGTCATAATAAAGTTGATTATCGTTCATTGACAGCTACAATAAGAAACAATGGTATGTTTTATTACGATTGCTTATGGAACATACCTTATTTCAGTAGAATTCAGTTAGGACAAAAGAATCATTTTCAAGTATGCATTCCCAATCTATCAAATGATTTTCATCGTCTTTGCAATATATTTAACCACATCCTGACAAAATAGTTTTAATTAAGGTTTTAATATTAAGACTTATTTTGATAACGGTCGATGAGAAATAAAGAAAATTGAACACAGTAAGATCGAATGAGTGTCGAATGAATTACACATTCATCAAAAGAGGCATCCCAAAGTTCTCTTGCTTTATTAAGATTGTTTTAACCTCTTTCTTAGTATCTATGGAGAATATTTTTCTGAACTGGCATTGCACCCTTTTATGTTTTTAAACTTCGTTTGCAATGTAAGTAGACTAGTAGGTGCAATATCCCTTCATTTGTGGCAATTATGGTGTTTTTAGGCTCACTATTACTACAGACACATTGATTGTGCTTTCAAATTGCTGATACCTTGGTTTATTTTGTAGATCTGTTATGGCTGGGTGACAAAGCTGGAGCACATGAGTAGCGTATCTGTTCTACAAATTGTACGTATCATTTTATTTTTCTTATTTTTCACCTCTTTATATCCCTTTTTCTTCGTATGTGGATGCTTGTTTAATCATCAAGTGCTATGTTTATTCAATATGGCATTCGATCGAATGTGTCACATGTCATTTTGCTATCTTTTAGAGCGATTTGAAAGTACTTGTAAACTGTGTGAAGGAATTTATTGAAGAGAAGGAGGATGTTCAAGTCGAAAAGTATCTTGGTATGTTTAAGCTTTGCTATTTACATGACTGGGTTTAAAGCTATGAATTTTGATGTTTTATTCTTACCAGAACTAGACGTGTGCTGGAGCATTTATGACTTCTGGGTATGTGCGAGGATGGCTCAGTTGCTAGAGGCGCTGACTAAAGACCCAAGGGTTCGTGTTTCGAGTCTCTGGCATGACCAAACTTTCACCCAGAATGGGGAGAGTCGCCAGCTCTCTGTAATTCAAGGCGTAGGAATCACGAGGTGTGGTCACATCGAGAGGAAGGACCAGGACACTGCTCGATAAGCATAGCTTCTCAGTGTCCTAAAAAACTACCTTCGGATGCTAGGTAGCAACAAATACAAATACTTCTAGGTACACATAGCCAATGTCTAACTTATGCAATACAGGTTCGAACACACGAAGACACTTCGTTTATTCTAAACATGACTAAAAATCAACTAACGCAAAACTTAAAGCACTTTAGCAGCAAGCGATTATAAAGCCTTTAATGATTTAAAACACAAGGTTGGATTACAGTTCTCAATCTTGAAGATCGTGAGACTAGTTTGTAGTGTTACGACACTATCTTGTTTGCTCTCTTATCGTTTATTAAAGGAGGTTCAGCGACAGAACCCTACACATTTACGTGTATAAAAAAAGATTTATGGTTAGACTGACAGCAACTTTCCCCTTTTCAAAACATTTTCTGTACAACAATTACAGGCTGTCTTTGGTAATAAGAAACAAAGTTATTAATTGCATGATTTTTGTATAGACAATTAACCTTTAAAACTATTACAATGAAACTCAGTTCTGAAAAAATCTATAATTTGCCTGCTAAAACACTTTATTTCTACGCTCAACTTGAAGTAATTCAGATTTTGCGTATCAAAATTAAGAAAATCTACAATAAATGTTTACTTTGATAAGTATACACAAGCTTCAAAGTTTCTTTTAGAAGTCTGCGAGCAAAATTCATTTTAAAATTGAATGCCAATTTTAGGATATATATTTTGTTTCTGTTTTATTTCTTAAAATGTTACGATTGCTTGCCTAGTTGGTTTTGTCTAGTTGAATAATTTCTCACTTTTTTGCAGAGCCAATCGAGAATGCACACGGAAACCACCCAAAAATTTACCAAGAAATTCAAATTGCTCTTCACATGTTTAATGAAGCAGTGAGTAGCATTTGTGGTTTCTCATGTTCCAACGTGTTTAGACCCATCTGGCTGTTCAATCGCCAATCTAGTCAAAATTAAAATCAAGACTGATCTGTAAGAATGATTTGTTTTTCACTAGGGAACTCGACAATTTTGCAATTCATTGAAATTGCATTGGTCGTAGATGCCCTTCTTTGAATTTTCAGTTTTAAGAGAAACGAGACTTTGTTGTCGAATGCTTTGCATCATCAGGTGTAGTTATTTTCTACGATTGCTTAATTGATATCAATGGGCTCAAGACATTCATGTTTAGCCTACCAGTTCAGTTTCTCTAGAAGTGGAAAACCAAAAGTCTAATGCTTAGCTGTGAGCTTTGATTAGAGTTTGTAGTTTAAGATATATATATGGGACATTTTACAGCTGCCTAAATTACCTTTCTTTGTGGTACTGCGTCATCTAGAAGTACACAGCTAACTTACCTTTGCTTAACTTATTATTTGCTTTGCTTAACTTCTTAACTTAACTTAACTTATTGCTTCTTTTGCATGTGAATTTTTTCTAGATTTTTTAAGGTTTGTCTAAATCAGATTTTGCACCTTTGCATTAAAGGCTAGTTTGTTTGAAATAAGCAGTGTTGGTGAGCGTGTCGTTTGTTGCTGGATTAAATTTGAAATAACTAGCATTTACAGGAAAGTGGCCTTTCCAGGAATCTGGCGATTACAAAAACTTTTTAAAATCAACTGTTCGTGATGGTCTCTGTCTAAAAACTTACCTTTTCATCATTAATTACGGGACTTTCTGAGTCTTAAGGCTTGTCGAACATCAATTGAACGATATTTTCATCCTAATAATAACATTTGCAGGTGTCAGAAGTTATAAGTAAGCACAAAAAGGTTCTACCTCATTGGATGTTTGCTGTTGACAACATGGTTCGAATGGCGGTTTCAAAAACCTTGGAGCACTTAACAAGAGGTAAACTAAAATCTAAGAACCTCTGAGGTCTGTTTTCATCTACCTGACAGGGGTATTGCTTCGTATGTCGAATTTCATGGTAGATATAACGCGAACCATCACCCAGAGACCATTATTGAAATTTTATTCAGATTATGCGTTCTCTTAAATTTGTCCTTTGTCAACCCGAGTAGGAATTTCTTAATATCAAAGGGTAAATTACTTAGTTTCATGCAGGAATCTTTGAAGCAACAATTAGTTGAGAGGCTTTTTCCTAGTCACATATCATCCACAAATTAAGAGAACTTTGCTCGGCTGTATTTTTTAGTTTTTTTAGACCACAAATACCTCTTGTATTCCACAGAAATGAGAGACAACTTGAAATCAATCAGCTCCATCGATGAAAGTGAATACAATATTTCAACCAACAACAGTCAGGATACAGAAATAGAAGTTAAGACAGTAACATTTGCTGACAAGGTGACTGATGACAGACCCGCACTTTTGGCTAAAATTGAAAAATTATCTCAGGAAAATATTGGGTAAGTTGTGTGCAGATCTTTCATTTTTGTATGCATCCTAGCAAGCTTAAAGGCACTATGTCCTGACACATTTCGCTGACCATTTCATTTTCCCATTGGTTGGACTACACAATAGACCTATTGTTACGTATCTATTCGGCAATGTAACTTTAATTCTCAACCATTTTATCAGTCATAAACGTGCTGCAGAGCCTGTTGTTAGCTCTGAATGGTTGACTGAAGGGAACATAGTGCCTTTAAACAATGTTTTGCTTAATATCCTTCAGTGTAACAGGTTTCTTCAACAAAACGATTTGATAACCATTCAAGATATTGAATAGATTTACCAAGTCTTGTTCATTTAAGAGTACAGAAACAACAATAAAAGCAACATAAGCAACATATTCTAAGGTAGAACTACAGATCCCACATATATAAAAAACATAAGATTGTCAAATATTTCGAAAATATATTGAAAAAATGACTTTGCACATGATGACATAAAAGCGTTGACAGTCTTTTGAATTAATTACCATTTTGAATTAATAGCTGAATTGTCATTTTGCATGGTTTCTTATTGTTGACTATGCATTTTTTGCAGGTTGATGAATGAGCTTATCGATGTTCAGGAGACATTAAAGAGAGTCCTCACTCAAAATATTGGCTCTCACAAAAGCCTTATAGATTCTTATAAGTGAGTTTACCTATATACTCAGCCTGTGCCTGTTTTTTTTATTGGTACTTGCTTTTCGTATTGTTAAGCCTTCTTAATCGCCCAATGTAAAATTAAATCCCAATGAAGTCCCAATTGTGCACATATCTTCTTAGCTTGATCAATACAGCATGTTACTTAATGGCCTAAACATGAGAGATCATAATTTACAAGATATTTTCTAGAACTTTATGTCATTCCCTGACAAAGTTTTTCAATTCTGTTGGAGTTGGTATTAGCGAAGAGATTGTGTAGTAGAAATGATGTGGGTGGGTGGGGGTTGATTTAAATGGCAGGGTTGTTTTGATTATGGATCTTTGGTAGTATGGAGAGTTTAGTCTTCGTATTTGAGAATGGGTAGGATAGGTGAAGGTTTCGAAAGTAATAGAGGGCAGCCATGAGGAAATTAAGCAGAGGAAATCAAGCATCTTACAGAGGAAATTAAGCTAAAATGACTCAACATTCTGTGGATAATGGTCTTCTTACTGGGTAACCTCGCCGAAAAATGAGCAGCTGATTGCACAAAGAGCTAAATGTTGCAATTTGAAACCTCAGATGTTTAGAAGTATTAAGTAAGGTAGCTTGGAATGCGAGAAGTGGTCATCTTACTGAGGAGTTTAGGTATTTTTCTAAATTAGCAGATGGCAAAGGAGGTCTAGACGTACAAGTCTTTGTCTATTATATCACTGTCTATTATACTTTGTCTAAAATATGTGCTGTATTCATTGGGATGTTTCTGGTTTTAGATCTAACACAAAAGTTAGAGAAAGACGAAGATCACTAGCTGGTAAGTGCGTTTTGGTGCATTGGCTCTTTTTCCATTCATAATTTTGTGTTCCTTTTTCAAAGTGAGATTTCTTGAAAGAAGAAATCAGAAATTTATGTAGAGATATAAAAATTGTTTATCAAGAATCAAAGCTACAAGCAATATACATCTTGGACACTTATTTTGAAATAAAAAGTTTAATTTATTGTTTTATTTTTTGGGTTGAAATAGTTTACTAAAAATTTGGGCAGTGCAGCAAAATCAACATCCTCTGGAGGGGGAGGCTTATTGGAGGGGATGGTTTAATCAAGAATTTAAGGGCTAATGCTATTGTAAACACGTACCAATGATGGCTAAGGATTGCAATAAATGAATGCAAAAAGAATCATGCTCATTAGGACTACTATGAGTTAATGTCTCTTTCTCAGTTTACGATAGAAATTAGATAACGATGCTTGCTGTTTGTTGTCACAGCATAATTTATCATTCAGTATTTCCTCAGGTTTAAAGATTAATGATCAGATTGGTGATCTGAAGTTAGAAAGTTTTCTTCAGGATTCAGGAATACCAAACTCTGAAATAACTAAGGTATGAAATTTTAAAGGGACGTTTTTTCTAGTGCTTTGTTTGATTTTTCAGATCTATTCTGTGAACAGCTGTCCTACAACGATTGCCTGTTCTTTCATTTGTGCTTGTATTGCAGTGTCTTTGTTATACCCTATTTTGGCTTTGATTATTGCTTAAAGTGAGTTAGGGCTGCATGATATTCTCTAATTTTCACATCGTCTTTACAGTGTTTAAGAAACAATATGTAAAAATTACCACAGAAGCCAAAATTAATGTGTCTTAACACAGAGTAATTTGAGGTCTTTCTGGGAATGTTTCTCACCGTTCCTAAAAGCGTTTGGACTTGAGTTTACAGTGCTCTTAACATCAGATGCTTGTAGAACCACAATTATTGTCTGTAATAGTGAGATGTCAGTTGTCTTGAGGTTATGAAGTAACGAGGTAATAAGGCTAACACCACAGGAGGAACAATTTGAGACAGAATTATTTGTCCACAGTTGGGAAGTTAGGGTGTAGAAAATTGAGTTTATGCCAAGAAAGTAGTTTTTCAACTTTTTGCTTTTGGTTTAAGAGAGTTATTTTAAAATTACCCTTCTTAATCTTTTCTTATCATTACAATACTGCTTGATGTTGTCCTTTTTTTTAAATGTATTGATCTTTGGAATGTGTCCGTCAGTTGTGGTTTTACCCCAGTGGGGGGTGGGGGGTACTCCCATTATGGCCTGACAAGGGAGTCCGGTCAGGGTCAAAGAGAGCCAACGCTAAAATTTTAGAAAATTACCCTCAAATGGTAGTACTTTTTGACAAAACCCCTCAAACGATAGCATAAAACCGAAAATATATCCTTGCTAGCATCCATTTCTTTGTGCTCTCCTGGTCCTTTTTTGACAACTTTCTTCATAATTGATTGTTGTTGTTTCGGGAAAGATAAATCTTGTTCATTATCTATAACAAATCGCAAGCTAAACTGAGCAGTTCAGTTATTATCGAAAATGGGCCATTTGGTAGCCATTTGGTAAGACCCTCAACGGACTGGACCCCCCTGTCAGGCCTTAATGGGAGTTCCCCCGGTGGGGGGGGGGTTTCTGTACTGTTTACAACCATCGGAAATGCATCACAGTTCCCTATTCCCTTTTTAACAATAAATCTGAGAGGTTGGATAGTACAGGTTGGTAGGGTTGGGAAAACTCTCTAGCCTTCTGCAATCAATGTGCATTAGGCTACACAGGTGTTCAGATAAAATCGATAAGCTCTATATATTTTGCGTTGCAGTTTGCAAATCATCATTGCACTTATAATGATGTAGTTTGCAACTTCTCATTTGAAGATCTAAAAGATGTTGGCCTTAGGTGAGTTAATTTCGTGTTATGCTGAAATTTATTCTTTGAGCAGGAGCTAGAAATGCCAAATTGTGTTTAAGTACACTTAGGTTCAGTTGGCTTGGGTTTGCTTACAATGAATTTCTTTTTGTCATTCATCAAATATCAGGAGTTACCTGTTTTTCAAAACAATGTCTGCAAGCAAGAGTAGTGGCGGATTTAAGGGGGGCAACTAGGAACAGTTGCCCCTCCCTTAACGAGTTGAGGAAATTGTGCGCCCCTTTTGAAATGAGAATCTGGTGAAAAAGTTTCGGAAACCGTTAGGTTAATTTCCTTCCAAGATTACCTCAAAGTTATGTTCTTGTTTATTCAAAATGGACCCGAAATTGTTGTATACAAAGTACTCTCATCACCAATTTTTGAAAATTTTTCGATCGCTTTTAATTTAATGAAAAGCATGTTGAGTTTTATTTCTGACAAAGATTGTTCATTGAAGGCAAAAGTTAGATTTGTTATGACCACATTTGTTGGTCAATGTTTTGGGCAATGATGACTGTTTTTGATGAAAGCAGTTTTAAAATACTTTAAGTTAAATTTTCATTCTTTCAAAAGCCGTAATTACAAGAAACGTGTTTGTGATGTAAGGTTTTGCCTGTTATTACATTTGAAGAAACCATGTTGATTAAGTTTTCTTTTTGTATTCTGTAGCAAAATACATTTTCTTGCTAATATTTTAAGCAGACAGACAGCTCAGAATCACAAGTTCTGTTAATTTCTTATTGCAGCATTGGCCCAAGAAGTAGAATTTGGAGTGCTATCCTCAAACTTCGCTCAAGTCCCACTTCTGTTTGAGATTTTTAAGGCATACATGGTTTGTATTGATAGTTTTATCAAAACCTGTTTCACAATCAATATACTGGTAATGTTTCCAATAAAATTTTATTCCTATTACAATAGCTTTCAGTACTGATTGCACAAAATATTTTGTAGAAATCAGGTTCCCTTTTTTAACTTCAATTTTTTACAGCTTTAAGAAATCAAGATGTAAACTTGAAAATCATAGAATGATCACTATTTTGTTATCAGTGTATTCGTGAAGTATTGACCTCATTTTAAGAGTCAATTGAAGTAAACAATCAGATAATTATATTCCTTGAATAAAACAGGCTACTTATGTCAAGTGCCACTCCTCTTTGTTTTCTCTTAAAATTTTTGTAAGTCTGTTTCACATTGGATGTATGGCGACTTAAATGTGATTGACAGCCCATCCATCGAATCTGTAATATTGTGACAGCACAGGTGCAGGGTTTTTGGATGGTGGGGGCTTTTGGGGGAGGACAGTTGCAGTGACTGTGGTTGTCAGTGGTGTACTTTCTACCGGGGCCTCTACGTCACAGCATTGTCGTCTGTGCTGGCCCAACATCCAATGTGGAACAGATTCTAGTATGTATCTTTATTTAATCGTATTTAATCATATTTGTCAGTAAGTTAGTTTAGTGTTTTAAGTAATGACCTTTGGGATAGTGGTGGTTTCTTGCTTCCCGGGGTCATCATCCTTGTTATGTAGTCCAGTAGTTTGTAGAGTATAGTCTTAAGTACCTCGTTTTTGTAAAAAAAATTATATTATACAAAAAAACAGGCTACTAGCAGGCCTGGCCATAAGACTTTAAGCAGAGGAGTAGCAAACAACCCTCCTAGTAATTTCCATGTGATCTATTCACAGATATATACATCAAAAGGAATAAAGGAAAGATTGCTTTCAAGGAGAGCAATTTGCTTGTTTTGAGCAGTTTAGGAGAGCAATCCTCTTGAGCATTTGAGGGAAGCTGGAGGGGGGAAGGCAAGAGCAATTTGCTTGTTTTGAACAGTTTAAGAAAGCAATCTGTAGCTCCTCTTGAGCATTTGAGGGAAGCATGGAGGGGGGAGGGCAAGAGCAATTTGCTTGTTTTGAACAGTTTAGGAAAGCAATCTGTAGCTCCTCTTGAGCATTTGAGGGAAGCATGGAGGGGGGAGGGCAAGAGCTTCAGCTTTCCTCAAATCGCCAGGCCTGATACTAGTCATTTGCTTAATATTCTAATTTTGAATTTTGTAATTTCTATTTTTTAAGAAGAATTTTTTCCAATTAGATCAATTATTCAATCAAATGTCAATTGCAAACTGTTTTTATATTCAAATATTTCAATTTTTCTCTACTCAGCACTATTACCAATAAAGACACATGCAACAAGTTGAATTTTTGGTTTATACAGAATGTGGTAGCTACTTTACATACATTTTTTAAAAGATTGCTGTAATCCCCTCTATTTATTCAAATTGTTTTGTTCACTTCATTATTTGAGCTAAATTTTGTATCACAGTCACAGTTTGAGAACAATACTCCAAATATTTGATCATAGTTAAACGGAAATCTCCAACAACACCGGAGTGGTTTCATGCTAAATCAGCTTGTGCTATGCCAACATAATTTCAGACATAAGTAATGTGATCTGCCTCACTGCTAGCTAATTATTTAAATTTCTAGTCAAGTGATAAGGATTTGGTCACTCCTGGAATACGTTTATCCCCGCCTCAATTTTCTGCCACAAAATATTTGCAAGTGAATAACCCAAAAATTGAATAATAAGCTCTCAACAACAAATTGAAATTACAGAAGCTGTATTGCTAAATTAAGCTTGACAATGGCTGGTTTAAAACAGTTGTAAATACAGGTAAATTTGAGCTAGTTTTTTATGTTAAATGCACAACTTTATGATGTAAATGCACAACTTTAGGATGTATTTTAATTGCAAGACAGAGTGGATTGGAACTGTGCTATAATTCTTTGAACAAATTTATGAACATATTAAAATTTATTCAGTTTCAATTTTAATTCTGTAAAGTAGGAAACATTTTATTTATATTCAAGGTACATTTTTAAGGCTTGTGTAAACATTATTTTATAATTTTTGCTGTTCCTTAAGCATAGAAATGAAATATATATTTATGTGATGTACGTATTAATGAAATACATCAACATAAAAATAATAACGAGAATAAGAGAATAACTTTTTCTGATACGATTTTCTGAGCAGTGAAAGTGCAGAAATTACAAAACCACAATCTCCAAAATGTTGTTTCATTAAATTCTTGCAGTCCCACATAAGTTTCTACATATTCAAAACACAAGTTTTGTTCATCCATATAAAAGCTGAGTACAGAAGGCCATAAACAACAGAATGCATTGCTTTTTAAAAAGAGTTGTGATTTGCTGGATTATAGAACATAATCCTACTTTTTTTAAGAGTTGAAAAGCAGATTCAAAGCTCAATCCTCAAAGCAAGGGTGGATATGCCAACCAAATCGCAACCAGAGTCCAATGTCATCAGTCACATCCAGGTTTCTAAGGATAAGCAGTATCTTCCATATGACATGACAGCTCTATTACTGCTTGTTTACAAATACAAATTGACTTTCTGGCTTTCTTTAGGTTACTAAGAAAGCCATACCATAAATGAGGGTGTTAACACATACATCTCTACCTTGTGTTAATTAGCACCTTTAACCAATAACACCTTCCTTGCATGCAAGATAATTTGGTTAAAAATAAATATTTCTGTTATTAATGAACTTTTAAATATTAGGTTTTAGGCTTTGTAGGCTGTAGCAGGATCTTCATGCTGTGTTGTTACCAATATGCTCCTAAATTTGTCAATTAATGTCACCAGTTCTGATCGACGCATGTTCTCATAATACATGATTTCCTCTAGATGATGCTGGCCTTTAAAATATGGACAGATTTGTAAAAACAAGTCAATATCCTCAGCCTCAACATATTGCTGCATGCTTAAAATGCCAGCTTTTTCTTGGTTAGTAAGGGTATGCCAGATCTCCTTAGATGTAATTTCTGGACCTGCTAATTCATTTAGCTCAAAACTGGTACCAGAATGAGTTAAAATGTTTGCCTCAATATCGTCAGGAGGCATAAAATAAACATAGGTATGTAATTGCTTAAGAAGCTGTTGTTTCAAAAGCCAGGTGACAATCATCAAATGCTCTCTCTGTTGGTGAATAGAATCAATTGGATTTTTATATTCACCAAGTGTTGTTGGAAAAGAAAATCTTGCAAGAATAGAAACCAATTCAAGACTTGATTTTCTCTGAAACTCCCTTTCAAATTTTCTTGCAACCTTTGAGTCAATGTTAGCTGGTGTATCTTTGACAATCATGTAAACATTATTCTCCGCAAGTGGATAAATAACCATTGCTTTACCCCAGTACACCAAATGGGACACAACATTAAATATTTGTGATAATGATATATCTGCATCTTGTGACAATGTTTGAAAGCTTTTCTTCAAACTGCACATTTTTATAACCCTTTTAAGAGTTGGAGCACAATCATCTGGAAGGGTATTCAGCAAGTTTCTTTCATCATCAAGAAGCAAAATTGTGTGATAAGGCCTTATTCTTGAGACATATGTACTCAGCAATCCTGGATCAATTCTTAGCTGTCCTTCTTCATTTTCATGTACTTTATGAGGTAAACAAAAGCTAACATTTATCCATTTGTTAATATAGACATTTATTATCCCAGTGGTGCACAACTCATCAAAGATCAGCTTCAGATCTTTGGCTAATTTGCTTTTGCTTAGAACAACCTCGAATTGTGATTGATGACAGTCTTCCGGCATTCCACTAACTTCATCTTGAATTGCCACAATCAATCCTCTTTCTTTTGTTAAGTACCTGGACCTGCAAAAAATGCATAGATGTTGGATTAACATCGAAAACCAGTGCTTTCTTTTGATTTATTTGAGCAGTTTCTATAGAAAAAAGATACAGACTTCAGCTTTATAGAAACTTGCAACAAAGCATGATTTTTCATATATACTTGTAATTATTTTAAATAGATATAGTTAGTTTCAGCCATTAAGGTGCTGCAAGATATTTCTCAACTTTATTAGCTTTTAAAATGTCCCAGCAGCCTAGGTAGAGGTACTTTTTTCAAAGTTTTTTGTGTCCTAAGGAAGGATGCAGTTAGTTTCCTATTTAAAAAATGCACTTTCAACAAAAAATTCCAGTTTCGATTTCTGGTCTTTTCAATGCTTATCAAGCCTGTTCTTAAAGATGTTCAAATTTTGCGTCTGGACTACTTTTTTCAGCAAACTATTCCAGGTACTAATGCATCTCTCTTTGAAAAAGTTCTTCTGAATGTTTAACCTTGAGCCAGATTTTACTAGTTTCAATTAATGTCCACATGTGGTGAAATTATCTTTGATCTAAGCTGAATAACTGAGTGATGTCAACATCATCCTTTCCATTTAGATATACTTGAATCATATCTTCTCTTAAGGGTCGAAATGCTAAAATTCGTAAATTGACAGCCTTAAGACGTTCGGGATAATTTAGGTTCTGACAAGACATTTACTATTATCATGTTTTGACTTGCTTAGTCATGCTATGAACACGCTTTTCTGCTCTTACGCTGAATACGTAATGTGGCCTGGTATTATACCCTGATCGTATAAGTTGTTTCCTTATGTTCATTCAACCGTAGTTTATCTTTCAAGATACTCTCTGTGGAATTCTAATAGGTTCTTTGTTCCATGGATCATTTTTGTAGCTCGTCTTTGCACAGATTCAATTTTGGCAAATTTCTATGAGATCTAGCAAAACAGAAGCTATTTTCAATTCACTAGGCACAATTCACTACCATCTTACATTGTTTTTTCAAGAATCATTCATCAGTGTACTCAAATCATGTTACATTTCAAATAAAATTTCATCACTGTTGACCTATGTCTTCTATCAATACAAGTTCCCTAGATTTTAAGTAAGTTGTTTGAAATGGGTTATATTAATCATTAGGTGGGGATACCACTGTAAATCATAGAAATTTATCTTGGTTGATTTCACATCACTGTTTTGAAAGATTCGAGTGCATTGAATGCTTCATAACTCAAACTCTTGAAGAAAAGTAAAGTGGGTATAAAGAACTAAAATTTTGATTTTCAAGATCATGCTCAAACAGAACTGATTTTAATATGAAAACTATGGAAGTTCACTATTGGCTCTTGATACATACCTATTCTCTTCATGCCTTATTGCATTCACCAGCATCTTACACAACATCTGGTAGCATCCAATAACGGACTGACTGCATCCTGTTCTAACAACAAGAACAATGTTAAAAATCTTCAACAGAACATCATCTTCTGGGTCCTTTTCTTTCCCCACATTGAATCCATTGGGTCTTTGCACAAGCACTGGATGCCCCACGAACAGAGCCTCGTCGATCTTGAGCTCAAAATTCGTTTCACAAAGACTCGATGTCGGTGCCAAAATATTGGCTAAGATATCATCTGGATAGCCAAATAGTTTTCCATCTTTCAAAATTGCATCTGATCGGCTTTCAGTTTGTTTAAAACTTCTATCAACGCCAAAAGGATTTCGACCAGTGACTAATATTGTTCCAGTATCATCTTCGACTTCGGTATCTTGGTAAGGGTATCTAAAAAGCAGTCTGTAGCCTCTACTGCCAGCAACTACAAGAAGGATATTTAGAGGGTCGTTTGATTGATGCATTTTCTTTTCCACAATCATAGGCTTGCGAATTTGCTTACGAGCATTTTGTCTGTTGATTTTGTCTTCGTTTCCACTTGAAACTGTGGCTTCAGTCAGGCCACTGGTCTCGTTTTGACTTTTGCACTCGTTTTCGACTAGGGATTTTTCCTGGAATTGATTTCGAAGGTCAGATTCCCAAATAGCAAAGTCTGAACTTCGCAACAAAGACATTAAAACCATCTCTATTCTCTGCCCATAGCTATTAGAGGACCTGAAATCGATACCCTAAGCACTTTAAAGAACGCTCTCCCATTACTGCTGATTTCTACGAGGCGAATTTCGCAGCGAATTCGCGGCGAAATCGCTGATGAAGGCATCAAGGCATGCGCAGTTTTGATTTTTGATTTCGCAGCGAATTCGCAAGAAAGTAGAAAAGAGTTCTACTTTTTCTCGGCGGAATATTTCGCAGCACCTAATAACCAGTCAAAGCATGGTAAATTTGCTTGATTTGTAAGAAAACAATCTTGGAACACTCGTCATGCGTGCAGTTCTTAAAATAGGCGCCTTAAAGTTGAGTTTTGGAGGAAATTATTATATAACTTCGCAGCGAATTCGCAGTCTCGTGGAAATCAAAGACAATTTCGAAGCGAATTTCGCCTCGTGGAAATCAGCCTTTAGAAAAATTGCAGATAGTCAGTAAGAGTTTTTAATATGAAAAATATTTTTGAGAACATCCCCTTTCCTGTTGAACCAAAGAACATCAGAAACAAATCATAGATATTTATATTGCAAAAAATAAGATCACTTGAACTTACTTTATACAAATTTATACAACCTGACGAAGGATGACGAAGATATGTAACTCTGTATTCCATTTATTTGCGAAATCGTAGTAAAAATCAAAAATAATCTAATGGATACACTATCGTTTTTGCAGCAGCTAAGTTTTAAAAAATTTAAATTGCATTGAAAAATGAAACTTTCAAGCTATATTTTTGTTCACTTTTGCTTCTAGATGCGAAGATTTTTCAGAATGGAAATTTATTCAAAACTGACCTGGTGTGGTGATATTTCAGTAAATTTTGCGTTATATCCATTTATCTGTGTTGTAACGGCACTTAATGATTATTACTGAAATAATCACGTAGTTTGAGCTTGAGTCGTGTTATTTCAAATCGCAATTGTTCTTTTGTAAGACAGTCTTCTTGTAAGAAAGTTGAAAAAATATTATCTTGAATTACCCGGTAGACCATTTTTTTGCTAATCGTCTAGGCATAGAATTATATGACTTTTAGAAAAATTGAAGTGAAAATACAAATTTTTTAGATAATTATAAATTGGCGATATTACCCTCTCAAATTGTCAACTGAAAACATTAATAGGCAAACAGCACTGATTCGGCAACCTCAACATTCATGTGCTAGCGTTTCTGTTTGTTTATATATTTCATCTATTTCGATCCACAATTAGGTGTATATATTTCCTAGCGTACAATTTTCGTTCTGACGTTTTATACCTTTAAGGGTGTCAGATGAAAAGCTTTATTAACATATTTCAAAATCCTTGCTTTTTTCAAAGCAATTTTTCAAATCATCTACTGAAAACTTTGTTCTCTATATAACTGAAACTCTATATAACTATATTATTTTCTATATAACTGAAATCGGGTTGTTTTCTACATATAATTAAAACTTACTCACTAATAAGTTTTAGATCAAAAACCCAAAACACGAAACTAAGATGCAGGCCTCTTGCTTCTGTTAAACCGTCTATCCGGCAAAAACCTTTTCAACACCGAGAAACAGCTCACTTCTCGCGGACCTGCCTTAATCACCTTCTTTTATCACAGGCGACTCCTGTCAACCAGATCTTGTCTTCGTAACAGAAGCTCAAACCCTTCACATGATAGAGCTTACTGTTGGGTTCGAAAGCAACATCGACGAAAACAGTACTCGAAAAGCTAAGAAATACAGTGATCTTATCAAGGAACTGAGCCCTGCCTATAAACGTGTTATCTTTGTTAACCTTTCTATAAGTGCCCTTGGCATTCTGGGAATCTCATCTATCTCTCTCTCTGACATGCTACATCAACTCAGTTTTGTCTCCAGTCAAACTAAATCCATCTTGATGAAACTAATGAACATTTCGACTACTGGCACATCAAAATACACAACAAGGCTCAAATTCTATGTGACAAAAGCGATCTTGCTTTTTATTTGTAACTGCATCTGTATAAATTTTAATGAGGAATACACTATTCGCATCCTCGTGAACTGCGATCCCCTTTAGTTAATCTTGAGATGTGTCAGTTTCATTTCCAATCCCTCAACCAATCAAGCCAAAAACTTTTAGTAACTCTAGTGTCTCTAATAGACGCGCCCCCCGTGTATTAATTTCAGAAGAATTTACCCTCCCTCGTCGCTTATTAACACCCCCTTTCTATTAAATTTTACAAATCTGTCATGACCAGAACCCGCAATTTTCACTTGTCAATAATTCCCCTTGTTATGTTTGTCTATCTTCATCTCTAACCATCTATCCATTATCAAGTAACCAGTGTCACCATCCTACTAATTCCATTGCCTTTAAATTAAAAAGATTTACCCACATCCACTCCTTCTATTAGCTCCCCTTTGCTATTGAAATTTGCTGACATTTTATTGAAAATTAGCCAACCTGAACACCCCCTTCTATTAGCAACGCCCTTCTATTGAAAACCGGTCGACATGAACACCCCCTTCTATTAGCACCCCCCTTCTATTGAAAACTGGTCGACATGAACACCCCCTTCTATTAGCACCCCCCTTCTATTGAAAATTGGCCGGAATGAACAACCCCCCTTCTATTACCTCCCCTTCTATTACCTCCCCCTTCTATTAGAGACACTAGAGTAGAAGACATTGGTTCTCGCTTCGATATCAAGGATAGTAATATGTTAAATCACTAGTTTGATCTATCATAAACGCGTGAGTTCTAAATAATAAGTAGAATTAACTTACGACCTTGAGCAGAAGAACTCGAATGAAGACACGTCTCGTCCAAAACAGCAAATGATTTCGACAACTACGCTACACGATATATATATCTAGGGGCAAAGGTTAAAATTAGGAAAATAATGTCTTTACTAAATATGGTTAACAGAAATGTATTTCATGTTCCTGGCCAATCAGGGAAGCGATAGAAAAATATCTGATGCAATGTACATGCACCCGGCACAAAGTACAACGTCTGATCTGATGTCTGATGCAATGCTGGTATGTAGACGTCACGTGTCATGCAGCAAAATCGATTATCGAACAAAAACAACAGCAACAGCATATAAGCGATTGTTTAAGTGAACTGTCTATTTACAAATAGTGTCGCTTTGAATTAACTCAAATATCTCTTGATAGGAAAGGTTGTTCTTCTCTGTCAAGGACTTGAGATAGCCTTCATCTTTTTGCTTTCGAATGGGTTTTGAAATAGACGGCTGTAGCGTTCCAAGTTGTCAAATGCGAACCAACAAACTCTTAAAGAAACTCTGTGAAGCTCACTTGAAAGAATTGCTGCTTTTGTATCTCTTGTATCTCTTGACCGCTGGCTTTTGATCTTCCACAACTTTTCTTCGCTCTCATGCCCGTACACTTCGCGGTACACCTGGCGTGTGGAAATGTGCATGGGATAAAACACCGTGCCGGTCTTCCCTTCCGTGCCAGTATTCTTCAACCTTTAGATCCACGGCGCATTTCTCATCGAAAATATGTTAAAAAATGAAACTTCATGGCCTTTGCACAATTTAAATTCGATCTCATCGAAGTGTCCTGAATAGCTATCTGAATAGCTATATTAACACAAAGAAAAAAGTGTTTAAAGAATAAAGCAAAATATTTTTATTCACTCAGTGTTAAACCTGGGTCTCTCTTTAGACCAATGACGTGAAATTGAAGATTTCTCACGGTACATCAGAAGATTTCTCACGGCAGACCAGTTTGCCACCGCACAATTGTTGAAAAAAACAGTGTCCTTAGTGGTTCTCGAATTCCCGTTGTTGCAGTTGCTCTTGTCCAGCACTTGAATTTTTGGTGTTGTAAATTTTTCTTAAATTTTGCAAAAGAAGTTTGAAGTTGAGTTAAAAATACAGTTAATGTTAAAGAATTTTTTTATACAAGAGCTCAATTTCATGTCCACAAATCACTTCTGTTTTCATATTATCTAACAGTATTAGCTTGTGAACCATTTCGGGTTTGGAGGGCGATTCCAGACTCCTATGACCAATTTTTTCTCCCTGTCAGCCACCCCTGCCTTACCCCTGGTCAATACAGAGCATGTAGACAAATGATATAGATTATCTGCCCTTCGGTACAGATAAATGAATGGTTTCTACCATTTTGCTTCACGTGTTGATAAAGTGCTGATTGTTTACTATTGTTTTCATGACGATTCACGTGTTAGTCTCGTTATCATTTATAGCCTCCTTGAACAAAACAATGGTAGAGTGGGGCAAAAGCTCAAAGTACGGTGCAGAAAAACTCAACCGCCGTGGTGCGGAGCGCCGTAATATAGGGCAGCGGTAATATGGAGAAGTGACTGTTGCCGTAAAATGGGGAAGTCATCAGAAAAGGCTTTAAACGCGTGTTTTAGTCTTTTTCCACTACATTTAACGATAGATCTTCGAAATAAAGTCTATCAAATGAAATATCTCCCAGAGTTTTATCGATTTACTCCTTAAAACTTTCAAAAAATCTATCTTCGACACTCTAGCTCATTTAGGCCCATCTTTCTTTTGTTTCCTCCACGAATATGAGGTTCATCCGCGCGTCTTACTAACACATTCGCGCGAATATATGACTTCAGTGCAGTAAGATGGAGAAGTACTTTATAAAACACGTAAAACCTTTCAAAATAAAAGCAACAGTAGCAAATTTATTAGCCTGCCACATAATTACGATACTTGTTGCAAAATTTCAACCAATATATGCGTCTTCTTCGTGTGTTTTGGTAATGGTTCTCCCAGCGCCGTAATATGGGGCAGTCGGTTGCAACACCCCCTGTTAGAATCCAAACTTGATTCATTTTACGCAAAATTTGTCAAAACACAGATTTCATTGCCATTCCATGCATGATATTGGCCAAAATCACTATATTTTCAATGGGAGAGTCATGTTCTCCCAGCGCCGTAAAATGGGGCAGTCGGTTGCAACGCCCCCTGTTAGAATCCAAACTTGATTCATTTTACGCAAAATTTGTCAAAATACAGATTTCATTGCCATTCCATGCATGATATTGGCCAAAATGTTTGTTTTAAACCATAAAAAAGGACAAGCACAGCTAAAACTAAGAAAAAACAGTGTAATACCAACCTCAACCAGATCACATTGGGCCCTCTCACAAAATCTTGTGTCTATAGGAGATCTTGGATCCAGTTTGTTGTTAGAATAGGGTGCCCAACTTGAAAGGGGCGTGTGTCAGTATAGATATACTTTACTGCTATATATAACATATACATACATGTTGTCTTTTTTATAATTTTGAGTCCTTGCTAGCTCATCAGCCAATCCACCAGGTAGAGCATTTCGGGGCTTATGATCAGTATGCTCCTTTACACCTGGGTGCTTGTTTGAAACCGTATTGATCATACTGATCATAAGCCCCGAAATGCTCTACCTGGTGGATTGGCTGATGAGCTAGCAAGGACTCAAAATTATAAAAATGAATCAAGTTTGGATTCTAACAGGGGGCGTTGCAACCGACTGCCCCATATTACGGCGCTGGGAGAACATGACTCTCCCATTGAAAATATAGTGATTTTGGCCAATATCATGCATGGAATGGCAATGAAATCTGTGTTTTGACAAATTTTGCGTAAAATGAATCAAGTTTGGATTCTAACAGGGGGTGTTGCAACCGACTGCCCCATATTACGGCGCTGGGAGAACCATTACCAAAACACACGAAGAAGACGCATATATTGGTTGAAATTTTGCAACAAGTATCGTAATTATGTGGCAGGCTAATAAATTTGCTACTGTTGCTTTTATTTTGAAAGGTTTTACGTGTTTTATAAAGTACTTCTCCATCTTACTGCACTGAAGTCATATATTCGCGCGAATGTGTTAGTAAGACGCGCGGATGAACCTCATATTCGTGGAGGAAACAAAAGAAAGATGGGCCTAAATGAGCTAGAGTGTCGAAGATAGATTTTTTGAAAGTTTAAAGGAGTAAATCGATAAAACTCTGGGAGATATTTCATTTGATAGACTTTATTTCGAAGATCTATCGTTAAATGTAGTGGAAAAAGACTAAAACACGCGTTTAAAGCCTTTTCTGATGACTTCCCCATTTTACGGCAACAGTCACTGCTCCATATTACCGCTGCCCTATATTACGGCGCTCCGCACCACCCGACCTCGAAAAACTTTGTAACTCTGTATGATGAAAAAACAAAGATGGGAAGCTATGTCATACTAGAGTTGTGCCCAAAACTGTTTTATAGAATTATTTTATTCTTTATTCACAATGTATTATGGTTGATGTCAAAATCAGTGTCATTCTGGAGCAGTGTAAAAAGGTGGTACGTGGCAGCAACAGAGTTAGGCCCTCTCGCCAATAGATATAACAACTGTTGGAGGGAAGTCAAAACATTGCGTCATGCAGCTAGAATGTTGACGAAAATCCCAAAGCATACAGTAATCGTACTTACGAATGAAAATGATATTTCAACAGAAAGTTTAGCAAATTTTGTGACCTGGAGTGTCTGCTGCGGGACATTATACGTCACTTTGTATGACAAGAAAGGTTAGTATATTTTCTCTTTCGTTTTTGTTAAATCAAAATATGTTATGTGCTAGATACGTCACGAATTGTTTGAAGCACGACATAATGAATTGGTCAGTATGTTATTAATAAGGGATAAATTTGCTTTTATCATCAGCACAATTTGACGTACTGACATACAAAAAAGTGAAGGATTTTATTTGTTATCCTGACCGATGTTCACAGAAAATACATATTTATGTTGATAATAAAGATTATTTTACAGTTTTCGCCAGTTAATATAACTTAAATCCTTGGCAAAGCTGTGAGCATTGTCATAATGGTGAACTATGAAGCATATATTTCAACTGCTGTGTATTTTACAAAATGTTGTTGGTAAGATATCCTCTGCTTATCTAATTATGCAAATATTACAATCTTCTTAAAGCTAATTAGTCCTAGAATTTTTCCATTCACAGTGCTTGCCCCACAACCAGAAAACTCAATTTCTGCTAGGCCAGACTGAAAACTTTGTTGCACGCCCTCGATATATTGCCTGCGCACTCAAATTTTCCATCCGTGCACTTTTGCATATTGGCCGTGCAAAGTCCCTCTTGAATACATTTCACATTATTAATCATAAAAATTTCTTGAAAGTGCATGATTTCAGGTGCGCCGTCATGCAGTAAGTCGCATGAACTTGCCTGGGCAAGAAACAAAGTTTCCAGTCTGGGCAAATGGTCAACATAACTAGCAATATCATTTAAAGATGAAAAATACAGTTGAAGTATAAACTTGTTTTTTTACCAGTCCCATTAGTTGAAACAATCAGGAGAATGAGTTTCTGTGCAGGCAATTATCATGAAAGATGTATGGTGTGCTAAAAATCTTGACAAGAAGTTTACACTTTCCAGTCTAGTACATGAAATTTTTGAAGCAAATAGCCCAGTCTACAGAGCATAGCAATTCTGCACCCAAGATGTATACCTGGTACAACTGTGATTAATTTTTGCAAATCTGCATCAGAGGTAATCTGCAAATCTGTTGATCTTGTCAAAATTGTCCATCTTCTGCCAACTGGCAAATAGTTAAGCTTCTCGGCTGTTGCTATTTTTCATGTTTTTTATTTTTTAGGCAATCTGCTGCTCTGCCAAGATGAAATAAAAAGCCAAGTATTGCGGAAGTTGAAGACATTACTGGGAGATGATTTTGTAAAATATAGTTTGATATTCAAAGATAGTTCCTCATCATATGGCAATGGATATGGTATGTATTAAAGTCTGTTTTGTATTGTTTCTTGTACTTTTGAGAGTTGAAATATAGAAGAACAAATGCAAATAACTGTATGTATTTATGTCATATTGCAAATTGTATCACAAAGTTTGTAATAAGGAGCAGCCACGCAATTTAACTTTGATTTTTAACTCTGCTATGATTTTTATATTTGTGATTGAAAACCGAGTTGCTTTTTGCTACTTTGGGTTAGCATTGTATTGTATGGTATTTTTGCTAGCTAGCTGCCAAAGATAGTTTTAGGACACTGAAAAGCTATGTTTATTTGGCAGGGTCCTGGTCCTTCCACCTCCTGATTCCTATACCAGCTGGTGACCTATTCCATAAAGAGCTGGTGACTCTCCTCACTCTGAAAAAAAGTTTGTTGATGTTAGGGACTTGAAGCACAGACCCTAACCATTGAGGCATCCTTGTGCCTGTTATGTTATTTGTTTTGTTTTAAGCATTGTTTTGTTTGCATTCGATAATTGAGCATCTGATATGTGATTGTGTTTCTGTTTTTAGTTCACACAACTGGAGTTTGTGTTCAAGTCATTTCAGAAGATGACTGTCGAAAAGATATAGTAGATGTTTCAAAGCAAATCCTTGAGCAAATTGACTCACAGCTGATAGATGATAGCGACATAGATTCTTCACTAATTAATTCAAAGTTGAATGGTGTGTAGCAGCATTTTATGAACCAATTTTCCCTAAGTTCATATTTTTTTGAAAATATTCATATTTTAGCAAAATTGCTCCACTATTCTTATTTTGAAAATATCCCTATTTTATATGTATATTTTGATGCTGAGAGAACTGTTTTAGTAACGGTCAATATATGTTCTGCTGGATACTGAGAGGAAATTCTGACCTCATTATACAGGTCACCTTCAAGGTCATTCCTTTTGTTGTGTAGGATATTTTTCAATAGAAAGTTGTTTATAGTTCCCCATTTTCTTGTTGGAAAAGATTATATGCCAGCAGTAGGTTTTTCTGATATTCATTCATAATATCTGGAAAGCAATCAAGCCACTTGGAATTTTCAGATGCTTTATATTGAATTTTCCTGTATTATTCTCAATGACAGATATGCAACTATCACTTACCTTATTTTAAGACCTGCTAAACTGTTCTTTTCTATTTGTTATTTCTGTATTGCTATTTGTATATGTCTACAATTTTTTGCAGTACAGAATTTGAAAATGGCTTTGAAAAAAGCAAACATTTTATGTACATGTATAATTTTACTTATAAAGACTTTTTCTAACCAACTTTACAGCCATCAAAGGTCTTCCTGACCCAGATTTAGCAATCCAGTTTGGTTCAATACAGTTTCTTGATGGCTGCCTTCCATGGCAAATGAGATTAACAGAAATCGTGTAAGAGTTTTACTTTATTTCAACTTAGTCATAACTATTCAATACTCCTCTTTGAAGAAATTGAATTAAGTATATTAATTAAAAAGGTTTTCATATTGAAACTGACAGCCAGTTTGCATTACTTGATTTGGTACAGAAGTCCATTATGCTGTAAATTCTGGGGTATTTGAGGTGTGGGTCCAGAGAAAAATCTGGCTGGAGCAGGAGGGAGGATAGGAGCTACACCCTCAGGAGCAGGAGGGAGGGATAGGGGCTACAATGCTTAATACCCCCTCTTTTTTAGAGATTTCTTTGCAACACATAGTGATATTTTAAAAACTTGATCAATGATTTGATAAAAAACTGACACCAGAGAAGCTTTCACAAAGATATAGCACAAGTGGAGGTGGAAGGTGATATAGTGGTGAAGAGGAGATCTTCCCCTGGCACTACAAGGAATGCAGACTGGACTGTCAAATTGACAGACAACTTTTTTTGAAGATAATGTCAAACACTCTAAAGAACCAATACCTCTAGAGCTAAAGCATGTCACAACATAACATAGAAATATATTATTTTCAACAAATTTATCAGTTGGACAGTGACTCTTATCATGTCATGTATGAACAATCTTGCAGTGGCGAGGCATAGTGGTGCTAAAGGTACTAGTCTTAGTATCTGTTTGCAAACTATTGATGCCTGTACTCCTATGCTTTAAGTCACACAGACCTTTGGATGCTGACAGTAGTGTTAGTGTGCCAAAGCCAATATCTGCTAGCCATAAAACACGTGATGCTATGTGCTTAGATTCCATTCCATTGTATTTACCTCAGTTTTGCATTTGCATAGGGCTGTGAAATTGTTCTGTGTAGATGGTCTATCTTTGGCCTTTCGAAAGTTCACACCAAAAAACGCCTGGCCCCTTTCATCTAGGCCTATACAGTTTCTCACCTGTTCTAGTGTGAAATAATGTAATCAGATTTCATGAACTTATAATCAGTATTGTAATGAACAATGTCAAGAAAGTTTTTTTAGTTAAATAAGTCATAAAGTTGTTTCATGCCCGGTGGATAAGGATTGCAGCCCTTTATGCTGCAATACAATATTAGACTAGCAGTTACTCTTATCTTCCTTGCCAATTGTTATAATATAAGTTTAAACCCTCAAGCTAATATAGCCATGTACTTTTTAGATCCTTGGAAAGCTGCAGAAATATTCATGTTGATGATTTTGTTACATGCCTGAGGAGATTTTCCAAATGTGAACAAAGATTTGGGAAGTGATTCCTCTAGTTTATTACAAACTCTTAACTATGCGACATCCAGTTAAGAAATATGGAGCTTTCGACTTATAGATTGGTAACGCTTTATACAGTAAGCTTTGTTTCTGGAGAGGTTAGAATTTTGTATTATTAGATTAGATATTTAATCATGTGTAATTAAGACTTTAGGATTTCATCTAAAGTGATCTTTCTTTAGTTCAAAATAATAGAAACTTATTTAAATGACAAAGAAGGGCATCGTTGGAACAAGTTCATTGTATACCAGAAAATTCACTTGACAGCCTCTCAGAATGATTCCAATATTTGAGATAATACAAAGATTTTTTTCATAAATTCAGATACCATAGCTTTTTAGGTACCGTACCATCACCCTGATGCTTCTAGAAAAAACACTATTGTCTCTGTGACTATTGGTTGAAAGGTTCAAAGACAGTTAGCGTCATTAGCCAAAAGTTGTATTTTTTTAGATCTGTAGCTATAAGGCATGATATTGCAAATCCCCATCTTAAAGAATTTAATATAGACTACGCTTTATGACAGTATATTGTATATAAGTAGAAGGTGCCAGTCAAACAGAAGCAGTTTTAATGGGATATTTTAAGGGATGGATGCCAAGGGCTAGATTTGAAGCTTGCAGTGTAATAAGCAACTTTATTTGCTACCATCAAGGAACTTCTTCAGCCAAACTCGAAATGGAATTTACCATATGCACTAAAAAGTTACCTTTTCTTTTGTAAGTCGAGCTCATCTATGTATGTGGAAAAAATGTATTGATATGCTGACAATTTGCAACTAGTTTAAAATGACCACAATCAGTGTAAGTGAATTCGTACAACTTATTGTCAATCAAACCCAGTTTGATTTTAAAGTCTGTCTCTGCTTATTTATTGAATCTTTATCTCTTCTTATGAATCACAATACTTAGCTCTGTATTGCGCACCATAAAGTACATTTTATTTCATAGCAACAGGTCAGGCCCAGAAGTCAGAATAGATTATTTGTTTTAAGACCCAGTTTTGCCCCTGTAACCCCAGCCTTCGCTGTTAAAGAACAAGTGCCTGATTGCTCAAAACAATCAAGTAGTTGAATCAAGTTCATTCTGACCTGTAGGTTCAAATGCTAGACTTTCAATTTTGTAAATGACGTTTTTTAAACGCATAAGCTAATGTAAGTGATGAATATTCTTTAAGTGTTTGTTTTTTAAATAGCTTTGAAAAAAACAAACATTTAGTAAACTAAAGCTTTAGTTTACTAAATGTTTGCTTTTTTTAAAGCTATTTACAAGTTTTGTACCACCAAAAGATTGTTTGTTTGTTTTTTGTTATATGTAAACTAGTCAATCAGGGCTTATAGGCAAGTTTTAGGCCTTACAAAATTAGGAAACATGCCTATTATTCGTGCTATAAACCCTTTGTTCTTAAAGCAAAATTTTTCATGTGGGGTCTTCTCCCGTTTTCTACAAGTTTGGATGCACTTAAACCCCCTACAAATTTTTTTTTCTGTAATCTAAAGAGCTGTCAGAAGCTTACCCTGTTTGCATTTGAAGTGCAAGATTCACTTCAATTACATTGTACATATACCGCAAATCCTCGAATTAGCCCCCTGGGGGCTTGTTTATTTTTGATATTTTTGGATGGGGGCTTATTCGAGGGGGGCTTATATGAATGGGGGGCTTATAAAATTATTGTAGACATGAATTTGTTGTGGTAATTCAATAAAACGCCATAGGCAACCTCAGGTGGCAGAAATCATAAAATGGAGGGGTCCAGTTCGAGAATTTACAGTAGCAGTGGGGGCTTATTCGAGAGGGGGGGGGCTATTGACAATTTGTAGTTCTAGGGTGGGGGCTTATTCGAAGGGGGAGCTTTTTCGAGTGGGAGGCCAATTTGAGGATTTACGGTATCTGAAAAGGCGTCCGAGACAGTTGATTACGACTTGTTCTATGAAACTAAAAAGATCTTAATCTTTGGTTCCTTTCTTGCGGCAGTGACAGCTTCTTGGGTAGCTCTTACTTGTCTGACCAGAAGCAGTTTTTAGGGTTAGCCAAGTTAATTTGAGACAAAAATTTTGGAGTTCGACAAGCACAATTCCTTGTCCCTGCCTTGACCTACTTCTCTTCGCAAATATATAAAGGATCAAATTGATAGTTTGAAAGTGGGGGGGCAAGACATTCAAAAGACCAAAGGCAAGTTTGCTTTCGTACCGTTTTAAGTACATTTTTTATATTTTCTGAGTGCTTCAGTTCACAGCCTCGTGCTTTTGTGGTCCATATAAGTTTGACTATAGTCTCCTCAGGACGTATACCCAAAAATTATTTGTGCCCATAGCCGCCTAATGTAGACTCTGGCTATAGTCGCACCAAATGTTGCTTGAAAATTTGTGATTGTAAACGGAGTGTCTCTGTAAGCGGAGCTAAATTGAATAGTTTTGCATATTTGTGTGGGTCAACAATTTTGTGACTGAAGTAGGTTGTGTGACTTTAAGCGAAGTGACTGTAAGCGGAGTCAGTTGTTTAATATCAGTCATAGCCAAGTGTATATCCGGCTACAAGACAATGGACTTTCTACACTTACGTTCAAAAAGTATTGGGACGAATTCGATAAACGAACTATGGCGTTGCGTTGGATTTGGTTTTGCAACGGAAACTTTTTCAGATTTGGCAAGTCTTTATACAAATAATCTAGGCCCAAGTTTCCCCAAAATGGAATAAAAAGTTAACAAAATGCTTCAACTTATGAAGAATAACCAAGAAAACACAGGATTCTTTCGATTTTCCTGATTATAACAGCAAAATATGCAGAAGGGCTGAATGGCCTAACAATGGCAAAGTCACATGACCTTCCAAAAATTTTAGAGCTGTCCAAACAAATACAACTTTTTAATTTCACCTTTGCATAACAAAAAAAAATATTAAAGAAATTATAAAATCAAACTTTTAAGCTTCAAAAAAAATTTACTTCATCGACGAAAATGCTACAAATTTATTAAATTATTGCATTTATTCAAGCTACTTTTAAAATTGCGTAACATTAAAGGAAAAGCCATTGTACTCATCGTCGATGAGTAATTTTTGCTTTGAGAGAGCATTTTCTTCTTATAACGCTGGAAAATTTGTATTTTTCATGACTTCTATAGCCATGTTTTTGCTTATGTTCCAAAAATTAGCTTCCTTTTATACGACAACATAATATCTAGTAAGGATTCAAACCTATTACTTCCAGTTCCCTCAGTAAAGACCTGTCGTCCCTAGGCGTCGTAAACTTCTTTGGTCTGCAAACCCTTGGTAAATTTTTTTCTGTTCTTGTACGGAAAAACTTTTTACGCACCAGAAAAGCTGCACTCATTGAGCAGCCGAGAATTAATGCAATATCGCAAAATCCATTTACTTTATTATAGTAGAAAGCAATTTTTAAGCGCTTCTCTTAACTCAGTTCTTGAGTTTTCAGAGCTTCCATGTTTTCGTCTCGAGACCTATAGAAATTTTATGGTAGATGTATTTTTAATTTTTTGGCGTACATAAAAGGCTTCAAAATATCAACAATGTCTTGTGAAAATTTCATGGAAATAACTGCCGTACTTTTTTAATGAGAAAGATTTTAAAAAAGTCTTTCCGAATTTGTTGCATAAAATTTCTTCGAAGTTTCGAAGGGTGTCCCAATACTTTTTGAACGTAAGTGTATTAATGTTGACAAAACACATTTTGTGCTTATATTTTCGAAATATGTTGGCGATAATTATTTAGCGAGGCTGGCTGTTTTCATAAAGGGGTTCCTCTGGGTGACTGCCACTGTTCAGTCCTTTCAC
Source organism: Rhopilema esculentum (assembly GCF_057945365.1). NCBI lineage: Eukaryota > Metazoa > Cnidaria > Scyphozoa > Rhizostomeae > Rhizostomatidae > Rhopilema > Rhopilema esculentum. Next base: position 6,037,616 of record NC_142829.1, read on the forward strand.
CAGCCATTAATCTGTATGTTTGTAACAGTTCTGGTTGCTTTTACAAGCTTAGAGCATTTCATAGTGTTCCTCTTCCAAATCCAATAACTTTCTACGAGAGTTTTTGACGTCAAAGGCCTCGCTTTCATCGACATTTCTCGTTTCCAATCATTGCGCGTTTCCATAGCAAAAGGCTTAGAAAAATGGCGGATACCAAGCAATCTTGAATTTTCAAGCCTGTCAACTTTGGCACCGTAAAATGCATATTTCTGCTATGCTTTCTGGCCCAAATTTATTATATAGACGTGTGGATTCGTCTTTATGTTTGAACTAGTGGATCGATTAAATGATTCTTTTTGCCGAGAATGTGAAATCAGGCGCGCCTAGGCCCAAATGATCAACTCACTAAAAAGCAGCACTTGTAAACATATTTGGTGACAAATTGGCTCGTCACAAACAGTTATGTTCAGCGAGAAAGAGTTACGAGATATTGCCAAAGCTGCCGGTTATGCTGGTAAGTAGGCTATATTGATTTCTCACTCGAATAAGTAATTAGTAATCGTTTCGAAAAATATTTTGGCTTTTAAATTTTTGATTAACTTGGTGCGTGGTTGGTACCGTTCCTAGAACAATAGTTATTTTTTTCTTCCTTTAGTTTGATGCTGTACTACTGTTTATTCACATAGCGAAAGTTCTAAAGCTTTATAACGACAGTTGAAAGAGTGTCCATATCAATAGGAAGTTGGCTATGCCCATAGAAATAGTAGAGCTAGAATGCGCGCTCTATTGTTCGCCTATTGTTTTCTGCGTAATACCAATGGGCAGCAAAGATGGTAGCAACATGTTGGCAAAAAGCTTTTGTGGCGTACGTTGTACACAAATAAGAAGTTATGGACTTACCGATTCTGCGTGGTGATATGAGGAGAAAAATTTCATGAAACCTTTCCAGCGCCAAAATAGAAGAAGGTAAAGGACGTTTTTACTTTTTCCATACGCCACAGCGAGTCGTTTTACGGTTTTTCTTCGTATTTTGTTTGGACTCCTTTCTTTACCAAATTTCCTTTCCTAGGGCAGCTTAGTAATTAATTATGGCTTTATTCAGTTCAAGTTCATTATTATTAGACAACCTTTAACCATTATAAATGGGTATGCGATATTATTTTTGAGTAGTACTTAATAAATTCCTCAAGTTTTTGGCCAGCAGAAACGCGGAAGTTACTGGTAAACAAAAGTGTCAACAACAGCGTGATTCAGTGTCTAGAAAGTCTTGTTGAAACTTGATGCATTCAAGACTTGGAACAAAATTTGCTTAAATTACCTTGAAATCAAATCCCAGCCGTTAGGTCTCTGATAAAATTTCGAAGTTTTGAATCAACTTTTTCCAGTTCAAATTAATATATGTAAACAGCGTTGTTGTTTTCAGGTCTCTTTGTATGCTTTCCAAATTCACTTTTTGCGTTAAGCATATCAAAGATATTGTTCATCAGAAGGATAAAGTCGCAGGTTGCTTTGCTGTCCTTAAATTCCTTCAACCCCAGATTTCTCAAAAAAGTTATTGCAGATGCCACAGAATGGCTTAAAGTCTGTGCTGCAACACTGACCTTCATTTTGTGATTCTGCCACTGAAAATCCTTTGCCTTAAGTTTATTTGCAAGATTTAGTATGTCATTTTTTGTGTTCTATAGAGTGCAAGAACATACATCCAAGATATTCTTTGTCCACCTGGGGTACAAAAGATCTTGATGGTGGAAAAGGCATTTTTTGCAAGCTTCAGCATGTGGCAGATATCAAGAATTACAAAGATATTTTCATTAGGGTTTGATGGATATGGAAATAATGTGCAAAGGTTTTTTATATCACATCCAAGTTTCTCAGCCATGCTAACATTCTTAAGAGCACCATCAAAGATGACTGCATGAACTTTAGCTCCTCTCTCAGCAAGGAGGTTAATTGCTTCACTTATGAGCTGTTTCAATATTTTTGCATTTAGGTTATTTGTTAAAAAGTACCCAATAGGGACATACCATGGTATTTCTTCAAGTCAGTAGTTTTTCGCAGTCAGTAGTAAATTCACCTATTGCACCCTCTTTGAAGAATTAATGCCACGAACCATAAGATGACTTTTAATTTGGTTTACTGCTCTCCCGATTTTATGTACCTACTGTCTGTTTGTGAACATAGTAGAAATATCATTAATGAAAATCATTTCGAATACTTAATAAAAGTATCATAGAATTTTTGGAAGATATTTTATTATATTCAAATTCCTATCAAGAATAACGAGAAATACAGTACACACAACGGGCCTACTTACTTGTGTTTGTTTGACCGGGAAGCAAGTCTTTTTTAGGATTCCATCGATTCTGGCAGCCGAAAGCAGCACGCGACACTACCATTTCTTTTATCAAAGTTCAATTATCATTCAATGTTAGCAACAGTGTATTAGATTAATTAGAAATTCAAGCGCGTATACGGTGATAGGGGTAGGCTATACTGTCCGCTGTGATTTCCCGCGTATTTTTTTGCCAACTTGTTGCTACCATTTTGGTTCACCATAGTTCGCACGCGTCACGTGATAGACCACGCATTCTAGCGCTACTATTTCTATGGCTATGCCCATTGTCCAATGTGTGCATTGGCTGTGTCCTTCAGAGACTGTGGTTAAGAGCTTGAGTAAGAAGAAGAGTCTAAGAAAACAATTGTTTTCTGTAGGTAGCATGGAAAAGTTGAAACATAGCATACTTGGTTATATGTTTTATACAAATTGTATTCAGTACTTTTGCTTTGTTATAGGTTATGAAGAAGTGCAAGACATAGCAACATTGTCTAAAAAGGAAAGATGGGTAAGTATCTTTAATTCCCAATGAAAAACCCCAAATTTCCTGCAAGAAAGTTACTGATACAGGCAAAAGACTGAAATCAGATGCCTATGTTGCACTTCTTGATAGAGACTTTCTAGAAATAGAGCAAGAGATCTACAAATCTTCAAACTAGGGTTGCCTATTCCATTTGTGCTAATGGATAGTTGTATGGGGAAGCTTGAGATCAGGGTGATATTAGCCTTCATGCAGACTTCATAAATAGAGGAAATTGTAAAGTCTTCTCATTGATGCTTACTTTCTTGTATCCAGTACGTCAACACTTCTTTAGGAAATCATCTTTTTGTGTGTAAGAAGGAAGAACTGCAGGATAGGCTGTCCGCCGGATTCTGTGAATCTTGCAATGAGTATTACGCGTAAGATATTCAGGAACAAAGCAATAGGACGACGATAATACAATGTAATGAGATAAAATTTTCAAAATAAATTAAATTAAAGGAATACTGATATTTCGCCCTGGCATACAGGGCTTCATCAGAGTACAAATGAAACAAGCAAGTGAAACAAATCTTTTTGCAATCTTTTATCTTTGGCACTATGATATCAACAGAATAATGGTAAAACATGTCTTGCATGATCAAACTGATTCAATTACTAGCATACAAAGACGTTCCGAAGGCATACAACAAAATATGCATTGTTATGATTTATTCCTTAAAATTGTGGAAACACATCTCATTTTCTCTAAAGACAAAGAGATTAGCATAAGGCACTAATCTTGGAAAAAATAATAAGTGGATACGAGACTTAACAATTTCCTCTATTTGTAAAGTCTGCATGCAGGTTAGAAGATATTTGTTGTTGATGAATTAATTGCTAGCAGCAGGAGGGCTCTTGCCTTCAAAAAAATTTGGTATGATGCACCATGTATTACATTTCTGTTATAACTGTCTACACCTGTTTCTCTATGTTATCATAAAATGCTCCCAATCACAAACATCATATGAGGATATTATTTGCCTTTTCATCAACTTTTGGCTTTTCATAAAATCAATGATTTATTCTCCTAGATCAGGTCTAACAAGACTCTGGTGAAGACTGTGGTAATACTCTATATAGACTGTGCCAATTGAATCTTTATTAAACTGTAATTGCTTTCCAATCTTGTAGGAAATTATATCAAAAGGTGAAGACACAACAAAAAGAACAGCTGCAGCTGCTGTAGAAATTCAAAGAATTTGGAAGGGGTACAAAACAAGGTAGCCATTTGATCACTTTGTTATGGTTGCTGAAATAGGTTAGCTGTAAAATTTATATTTGATCTTTGCTAAAAAACAAACTTAATGTTAATTTTTCAAGATAGGCAGTGATAGACCCTTTTATCTGAATTTTTTAAACTTGTGAACCTTGTGCAACATGAAAATGATCCACAAGTAAGCTGGCTTAAGTTTAAATTGAAAATTTCTCATGTCAAAGTAATATTATTACACTGATTTTGTCTGATCTTTTTCTCATTACAATTACTACTTGCTAGGCAATGTTTTAAATGAGATTTTAGCTACCAAAACTGCAATTTCAGATCCCAGTAAAATATTGCCTTTTGGCTTTTGCTTGAAAGGAATTTGATGTTTGCTGAATACTGATTATCACAAAGAAAGTTTGTGATACAGAAGCATCATATAATCCTATATATATTGGAAAACATGGATAATGTATAAGTGAATGAAGGAAATTTAGGACATTTAGTTTCCAAGGTTACATTGTCTGAAATGATGTAAATAGAATGAAGGAATTTGGTTATATCTGGTTTCCATTAGGTCAGCTGTTTTTGGTATTACCCATTCCCGTGCAAGTGCAAAGTCAACTTTGGGAGATAGTAGTGATTGCCAAATCAGCCAGCTGTCTTCAAAAACAACTATTCAATCTCAAAGTGCTGTTCTTTCACAAAAGGTAGCTTTTGATTGATCTTCCTAGCTTTGTATTCGGTTTATTGACTTAATGGCATAAGTATAATACTTTAATGATTATCATTTTGTTCCTGTTGGTTGGGAAAACAAAACAAGTTGTTGGATTTAATAGATTAATTTTCCTCTTGTTATTGTGCATTTTATCAAACATGATAAGTGCTAAATTTCTAAAATACAATATTTTGTAATATTGGCACTTTTTGAATACAGTAATGCACATTTGAATGCTGTTGCTTCTTTGAACCTGGAGCTGATAAAGCTGTTATATAAAAGAGTAAATTTTCGAAGAATATTGAGATTCTAAGTAAGTAAAATTTAGGAATCATTAAAGCTGACAACCAGGCTCAAATTTAATTTGTTGTTTGACTTTTTATCTTTTTAAAAACAAACAAGACAACAACGACTTTCAAAAGTTTGGGGAGGAAATTTTCAAGCGTATTGAAACTCAGCAAAAATCAAGCTGTTCTTTTAAAAGTGTTTAAATGGTTGTAATATAGAACGTTTCTCATTATTTTGCACCTTTTTTACATTAGAGTTCATCAAGACTGAATTCGAGCTACAGTATTCACAAGGGTGCTGCTCTTTCAAACAGCAATATTCCATTGTAGGTATCAATTTTAATACATGTAACCAGTTGAAGTAAACAAGGGATACTGCAAGTTAAAACCTTTGATGTTTGAATTGATAGAAAATTAAGGCTTTTAACCAAGTATTCGGAAAGGTAGAAGATAACTGAATAATTCAATTAATACTTAGACTACAAAAATTAGTTTTGCAGTCAATGTGAATGGCTATGTGATGATTTTTAATCAGGAAGCATTTAGATCATTATTGTTTTGATGATCCAAGAGCATTTCTAGATGTAGATCATCCACCTTCCACTTGCCACTATTGCCTTTCTATAATCTAAAAAAGGGAAAAACATTTTTCAATAGCCAAAAAAGTAAGAAAAATGAGCTTAATCCTTTCAGTCTAATTTAAGGTCTTCATAGTGGTGAAATCGATGCTATAAAGGAATACCACATACTAACAAAATAAAACGCTTGAATATAAGTGTAAGAAAGGGCTATCATGAAATGGAGTAATAGTAAAAATTAATATGTAAGAACCTAGGGATTTAAGAACCTTCTTGCAGAAATTTTTATTTTTTTAATACTCCAAATTTAAGAACCTGTTTAGCCAAACAAATTATATACTTTATTACCAAAACAAAAAATTTGACAAAAAATTGAATTTTTGAAATAACAATGAAAATACACAATGTATTTTCAATTTTAACTGTCATTATGAAACAATTATGGAACCATTTCATATACAATACTATATCATTGATCAATTATTGTTGGTGGGCTTTTGGCAACATTGTACACTAATAGATATTCAGAATGAATAACAGACCAGATTTATTCTGATAATCAATAACAATATATACTCTATAGAAATCAAGTACCCACATGCGGTTTTTTAATGTACAATAGGTTTTTTCATAATGAAGTTAGACTAGAGAGACAGCAAATAAGCCTTGAAGATCTTGCAGTGCTATACGTAGAAATGAGATATGGGAATCTATTGATCGTAATTTAGGACAAGTTGTATTTTTCGAGTTGTAACCTGTATTTTGAAAGAGCGAAAAATCTATTGCCATAAAACAAATCTTCTTGTTATAAACTTTATCACTAAATAGTATTTTCTTGCAATTTTTTCACTTGCAACTATTATAGAATCACTTTTCATTTCCAGACCGTTCAAAGAATTTTGTGCAACTGTTATTCAAAAATGGTGGAGAGATAAATTGAAGAAAAAAGGGAGGGAACAACTTTTGTCAGTTGAAAAGAAACAAGAGGATTCTAGTCGGCAGTCGTCATTTGATGAAAATTTCGTCCGAAATTCGAGTGTGAGAATTGAATATGGGAAAAGCTCTTCTGAAGCAAAATTAACTGAAGATGCCGCTGTATCAATCATACAAAGAGGGTGGAGAAGACACGTGGTATGCAGTTTGTTGTCATTGATATCTTGAAATGTTTTCGGTAGAGAATTGTTGTTTCTTACAAATTTTGCTGGAGAGGTAAATGGTGTTCAAATTGATTTCACAGGCTATGAAATAGGAATATTTTGTTGTGCTTTGCCAAATGAAAGGTTATTGTGCGAATTCATCATATTTTCTAAATCTAAGGACGAAATACAAAGTTTTAGCAGTGAGCAAGAAAAGCGCAAACCCAGATCAACAGTCCAATACAACATGAGTTCCTTTGTAATTGTTAAATGTATTCATATTCGTAAATAATGATTTCTTGATGAAATTGGTTGTTCTTTTGCGAGCTGCATTGTTGCAGAAAATCCAGTGTCTCTTCGATAGACGAAGATGTCAGTTTTGTAAACACAGCACCCCCCTTTAATGTATCTATCAGCTCTTCTGAACAAATTTTTGATAATGCTGGATGCAAAATTTTTAAAATTAATTATCATTCATAATTATTGCTAGGTTGTTTATCTCTTGTCATACAGATGACATGATGCTGTGTTGTTTACTAACGGCTTTATATAAAATGTGACTTGGACTAAATGAATGATGAAATTCTATAATCATCCTCAACCTTAAGTTTATTTCAGCTCAAAACGTCGTTGATAAAGCTGCTTTTCTATCCACCTTTCACACAGTAATGTAAAACTTTAATGGTCAAAATTCTTGATGATGACTTGACTTTTTGGATATTCGATTGATATCTGTGCTTTATTAAGATAAATTTGATCTGATGAAGTCTTTTTTCCTCCAAAGGACATGCAGGTCTACAGATATTACAAAGATCTCATCAGCTTTAAGTCCATCGGAGATCCAAGAATAATGCTCAAATGTATAAATCCACGAGAGGTTGGTTTAACGTTAATTATAGTGATTTTATTTCTTCTTTCTCATTTGGCTGTTCTTCCCTGTAAGTGGTTCGATACTGCGACCCTTTACATACGAGGCGAGTAGTTACCCAACGAGTCAAAGTTTGTTAGATCTATTTATGGTTGAACTTAATTATAGTAGTGTCATGGCTGCACATTTCACGGCAGAAAATTGCACCAAAAGGGGATACAGAGATTTAAAGAGGCTAGAATGTTCCTAACTTGTCTACGAAAAGGAGTTTTCACTTTTGAATGATAATGATTTTTGAAAGAGGGCTGTTTATAAACAACCTTCCACTAACGTCTTCTTTTACAGCCCTTATATTGCACCCTCTACCGCTTCAAAGTCCTCGCCCTTGACGTGTTCTCGTGAAGTTTATTGTCATAACTTAGCAAAACTGTTATAAATTCGTTATTATAGCGACGCTAAGAATTGCAAATCCAGTTCACTTCTACTATCTCTGTCTTAACAAATATTTGGCAAACATTGCTTTGGTGTTATCAAAATGTATATGAACTCTGACATTAAGTTTCAATTTCAGAGTGACCTTCTCGATTCTGCTGCTGGAGGCCATGTGCGATTCAGACTAGGCGGTGTGAGTATCTTCATATCAAATTGATATGTTAAATTTTCGAATTTCAGCGAATTAACACCCTCTTCTCCTTTTGAGTAAGATTTATGATAAACGTTCTTTTATGAAAAGATTTAGTTAAAAGTTATTGAAAATTCTTAAAGACAAAAATTGTTCTGCAGCTTTAAATCATCCCTATAATGTTTTAGGAGCTGATCTTAGAGAAATGTCCATGATAATATAATTACTAAAATACCAACTGTATATGAATTCCATACATATCTAACTCCAACGCAGTAACAAAACACGTGTGTACAAGATTACATGGGCGGATTACATACGGGACTTAGTGTACATACGGGATATTAATTATGTGAACATTACAATCCCGGTTCATATTATGAAATCTCATGTTAAATTTATCCTTACGTTTGATTGAGTTTCTGCCATTCAATCTGACTTTATTTTCTCCCTCGTATTTATCTGGCTGTAATGTTTGGTAAAATTAATATTTAAACTGCTCTTCATTGTTTTTTGGGTCTTTTCATATCGTGTTTTGTCCTGTGTCATATCGTGTCGTGTACATCGAAAACGAAACATGTCCTCTATAGCCCGGAATAAGACAGTTAAGGTCAGAAAATATTAAGCAAAGTGCAAAGTTTATGGAAGGCAAATAATTGCATATCTCTCAGGGCTCATCTTTGTCGGTGTTGGGAAAGTTTAATTCTCTTGTCCCAATCTTGTCGGGCTTCTTGTACAAGAGGCCAACTTGATATTATCCTTTAAAGCGAAGATTTGCAAAGTTCGCTACAAAGTCAAAGTCAATGTTTTAGCTTACAATTGAAAAAGATCAGCAAACCTATATCAAAAAGCGTCCCTTTCTAAATAGTTGCAATCTAGAAGCAAAAATGAGCGGTGAACTGACGATGATTTTCTGGCAGCCTTAGACGGGGAGCTGTCGTCTCTCTAAGTCTGATCTGCCAGTATTTTCATCCCAGGAATAATGTTGTCGTGTCAAGTGGCATTGTGTCTCAATGCACTGTGTTGCTTTTCACAGGAAAATTTTCCTCCCAACATTTACTACAAGATATTCACAAATCGAAGTATCGCTGATATTGGTGCATTTGCTCCGAGAGATTATACCAAAAGCCAGCTCAAAAAGCTCCCAATGAAGTACGTTCACAACAAATCAGAGTTGGTCAAGGGTATGTTGAAAGGAAAGTTTTTTATTCCTCTTGTAATTTAATCAAAGCAAGGGAGCTAATTTAACGAAATAAATTATTCTGCGATGTAACAGTTATTAAATATCTAATGGCTTGATGAATTTTTTTTAAATTTTACCTTGAAAGTATCTTAGTTTCCCTTAACATTTGTGTCTCAAGTTGATTCTCTATAGATGAACACATATAAAGCTTGTGAAGGACTCTGGAATCTTCAACTATACTTGTTTACACCTTATTATAACCAAATTCACTCAATTCCTAAAATTATGTTTCCTAGTGGGTACAGATTAAGAATTAAAGCTACATGCGACGTATTAAATACAAGGCTAGAAGTGATGCGCTGGCCATGGGTCAATTGATTCTCGGGCATCATCTTTCAGCTTCGATACTTGGTGCTTTTCTACTTGTGACCAAGTTCTCTTTTTCCCAACAGACAATAGCAACGTTGATGAGGGTGACTGGTACCAAAGGTGGGAAAATAATGGTTGGAGATTAGTATCGGACAAAGTAAGTTGCTTTTTTCCTTTTTAATCTCATCTTGTTATTAAATAAAGATCGTGGTTTTTCTTATAGTAGTTGTCTTGTTTATGGAGATGCTTCTATGAGCTGAATTCCTGATTCAAATATGGGTTCAGTTTTTGGGCACAACTTAACAACATAACACAACGGCACTTGTGTACTCTTCTATAAATTGCCCGTTTGTGTATTTGCTATATTTTTCTATTTGTCAATACGTGTTTTTCATAAATCTTAATTAATTATGAAAATATGTGTTTTACGTTAACTCGCTATGAGCTATATCAATATATGAGTTATATAAAACTGCTATAAGTTATATCCTAATTTCGCTATGTCATGCTGTTTTTAATTTCAAAGTTCCTGCTTTTTCTCCTTTCTAATTCCTCTATTTCCATTCTTTCTTAGATGATCAAGCATTTATACCAAGATCCTATAACTTTTTCAACTTCACACAAGAAAACTAAATTTCATCATTCAAAGGTATGTACCGACTGGTCAGCTATTGCTTGCTTACTGAAAGGCAAAATTCGTACAACTCTTTTCCAATTACATTGTCAACTCCATGAGACTCAAAACATTTGTCAATATCGTAGCAAAGAAGGTGTTACTTTCTAGACTAAAACTGTAAACAGTAAAAATGTTTCTAAACTTTGCTATTATGACTGCTGATTGTAATAATAATAATCATATTGACCAGTGTTTTTAATTTCCTTAAAATAAGGAATTCTTTAACTTTTTAAGGAACGTTTCAAGGAATTTCAGTTGCTAAGGAAATTTTAAGGAATTTTCAAAATTTTGAAAAAACTTTCTCTTCTATGATAAAGGAAATAAAATTTTGTTTACACTTTCATTATAAAGGAAAATTAAACATTTCCAACCAAACACAACATTGAATTAAAAGCATAGCATTTAGACGAGACTTTTGGACGAAGAAACTTTCGAACAAAAAAATTTACAGACAAATAAAGTTACAAACGTATTTTGGTGCGAAATTCTCGGATTTTATGCAAGCAAGTGACTCGATTTGGCATTTTTTATATGGTCAAAGTTGTGTTGACCATATCTTTTACAAAAAGGCAGGTTTTCGTAAATCAAAGGAAATTTTCGTGCCTGAGGAAAGTCTGAGGAAATTTTCGTGCGAGTTTTAGGAAATTAACATAACGCAAAGTGAGAACACTGTTATTGACTGTAGGATTTGATAACCCCTTAGTTTAGTATCATCTTGATAAATTGATAATTTGATAATGTGTATGTTACGCCGTCAGACAAAACAATTCAATACACTCGTTTAATGTACGTTTAAAGTTTATTATGCCAAATTTTTTACTTCAGATTCGGATTAAGGCCCGAAGTTGCTATTGGTCCTGATATTGATTTTATGATGACGTAAGATTAAAGTTTTTCTAACAGATTTTTCCGTGTTTAGCTAAACACGGAGGGTGAAAAGTTTAACCCTGGTTGTTTTTCTGGAAAATCTTTGAAAATTTTCAGCTTTCAAATCATCATAAAATCCACAATACAGGCACAACATATGAAAAATTGCTTTCGTACTTAAATTATGGTAGTAAATTCTAATTTGAGTTTAAAATATCATACAACGATGGAATAATTTCCAAAGCGTGTCATTAAGCTGAATTACAGTACAACACCAGTGTATTTCACGTCGTGCCTGCTTAATAGAAAAAATTGACCCCTTTCACGGACACTATTTGGTACATATCTATTACCGTATCAAAGTTTTTCCTCAATAAAAATTTTAACAATTCCTTCGTAGCTTATACGAAAAGAAGATGTTGAAAGGAAAAGAAAGCAGAAAAAAATCGAATGGATGAGAAAAATGTATGTGACAATATAATTTAACAACTGTAGGAATTGCTAAGGCTTTATCTTAATACGTTGTATTTCCCATCTTTACGTATATAAATAATTCTCATATTGAAATTTCTTCATCTTTCCTGCTTTTTACTAACTTTCTTTAGGCCTTTGATAGCCTGCATGCAATCACTCTCGTTGTTCAGCATCATCCCATATAAGAACCTTAGCTATTTCTGCCGAAGAACCTCAACTATTTCAGTGACTTTTGATTGACAAGTGCTTCTATTGATTTGATCATGTCCTATCACTTAGTTTATACTGTCTGCAACCCGACCGATTATATTTCATTTTTGGAATATCCACTAAGACCAGACATGGGTGTGACTTTAGTCCTGCAAAGCTTGTTCTGAAATAAATCTTAAATGTAGAATTTCAAGATCTTTATAAAGGTTCAGTCTGTTTAAGTCACATTCCGTAATGGATTAATTTATGTGTCAAATTTCTAGCAGGAAATTGTCATTCCAAGACCGATGTTTTGTTAATGCTCTTTTTTGCTCTCATATGCACTGAGGTGCTTATTTAGAAATTTTCTCCGGCATCGCCTGTTGTAAACATAGACCCAACGCGGAATATTCTACAAACATGTTGAATGCACCTGGCAACAAATAAGTTACAATAGTTATTGGGTGTTTCCCGAGTTTTCAATAATATATCCACAAGCAATCTCTGCAAAATTGATCTGGGCTGAGTTTTTAAAGCTGTAACCAGATTGACTTTTGACATATGCCAAAACATTTTTGGTCCTGTGCCCTTACCCATTCCATAACTCTAAACTATTAATTACACTGCCATGAAACATCATCACTGAAAGGGTTGCGAAGGCTCTATTCTGTTTTTCTTTCACTGCATTCTGAGCCTTTCGATGCTTACCATTTTTAATTTTTCAAGAATCTATCACGTCTGTCTTTCATTGCAAAACCTGTTATAAAAAGCCTTAGGTGCTTTTTTCTTCAATGAATTACTTTAAGTATATACTTTAGGAATATTCTTAGCATTAGTTGTTGATAATTATTAGTAAAGTTTATAGAGTATGTATAATGGACGCAGGTATCGAGACGGTGCAGCGAAGGAGGGAGATAGCAACGTTAAATCACTAGTGGAATCCACAGCGAAAGGAATCATTCATGCATCAGAAGGAGGCTTTGATTTGTCCATTGAGGACTGGGAGGTCGATGAGCTTTTAGAATGGACCAATGGATTGAACTTCGATCAGTAAGTCAGAGGAATTGGGACCATTGTCGTTCTAATCCTCTTTTTAATTTGCCAGTATGTCTAATCAATTCAATGATTGATCGATCACTAATTGGATGAGTTTTCCACATGAAACTTTATCATTGTCAAATCATAATGGATATTTCATTGTAGTTGGAGCTCCAATCAAAGCCTTCGCCTTATCATGTTTGAGTTAAAATCACTTTAAATGCTTGTATAAAATATTCCTGCCCAGGGAAACTGCCCTACCTGACCGAGCATGCTCATCCTCCACCGAATTGCTGTTCTCCCAACTATTGGTGGTTCGAGAGTCCGTTTTGTTTTTTTAGAATATGTTCGTGAGATGGACATCTTTTTAAGGTTTTGCCCCGTTCCTGTCCCTGTCCCTGTACCTGTCCCAAAACGTTTGCCCCGTACCTGTCCCAAAAATCCCGTTCCTGTCTCTTAATGTTAACGTGTCGTTAATTGAAAATTTTACAACTGCCATTTGAGATCATTAAAAGATTTGATACTATTTTAATTCTTATTTTTTATGATTAGAGTTAACATAATTGTTCATTTTAAGCGTGTGTAATAATTGCTCTTACTTATAGGTATCACTTTGATTGGAAAGAAGTTGGAACGACTATGTCATCAAATTTGCCAGGTATCACAATTTCCCTATTGCTTTCACCTGAATCAATGTTGGCGAATGAATCTATTCTGTTTTTTATGCATTACCGTGCATTTTAAGCCAGTATGCTACTCTCTTCTCTTTTGAAGTAAAAACTACAAAGCCGTTTCTTTTATCAGGTATATACAATCTAACTAACTCCTTTCATTTCCAACACTAACCTTGATTTTGTGACATTTATTTCAACCTTGTTTAATTACCTTTTCTATTTCATATGAATAAAGCCTTCTTCCACACTCTAATTTCCTTGAATGCCTTGAATTTTATGCTTTCAAATAACATTATAAGTGAAACTTTTAGTGATTTATCCTCCCCCCTTCGAATCAATGTAGATAATCTCCAGTCCAAATTTTGTTCCACACAAAAAGTTTCCAAAAAACTAAGCCTTAGAGAGTGAACTTCCTCAGGAAAATATTCTTCTCAGATTTTAATTTTGCCTGGCTTCTTTTGCATTTTCAAATAATCATTTTTCCTGTTAAAAATGGCTTGAAGTATTGAATACGTTGCTTTTATGTTTGATTTGCAGAGACAAGTAAAGCCTTCGATATAATGCAGTGAAGACATAAATGGATTCATATGAAAACCAGAGAATGCACGACACGAGGTGCGTCAAAAGCCTGTCGTAGAGCAATTTAACAGGGATAATGAAACATTAAGACTCCTTCAACCAGTATAAAAAGTCTACATGTTATCCAAAATTAAATAGAAGAGAATTGTTACACTGCTCGAACGTGGTACATTTTGTACTTCCAAAATTTATATTTTCCGAATTGTTCATGTGAAATTTCTTCCCTAGTCGATGATAGCTCTGCTTTTACCCATGGTCATTCCAGCTTGTGATGCACCTTTGTTGGTTCCCATTTGTAACCCAATTATTCCCTGGCCTGCTTTCAGCTGCTCTTCTGACCACTCTCGCTTTTCCCCTTCTGCTTGTTTTGGTCCAAGTGTTGGTCCATCAAATCCTTTTATTTGTGCCTGGAAATAAATTATCAAAGTTTTGAAAAAATGTAAGTTTTTTTTAGATTCAATTATTTACTGCTGTTTTTTATTCTAGAAATATATTAAGTGCTAGTTGGTATGACAATAAGGCGAGGCATATACTTGCTACCAAAATCTAAATATTCCTTTCCATGAGAAAATAAGTCTATTGTGCACTTGGTGTAGTTGAGAAGAATTTTTTCCAGTCAGTGATTTTCTGACCAAAGTTCTGGTTTTTACCAAAAGAGTTGTAATCAGTCAAATCTATTTTCTCGAGGTCATTCAAAGCATTTCAACGAACAATTTGATGGGAAACTTCAAAACTCCTTTTGTCATTATTTGGTTAATGGCCTCTAATTCCAAGGCGGTATTTCTTCTTTAAACTGTTCAATCACGTTGTTTGAAAGAAAGATTATATCTTTGTCAGTTCAGACGGATTTTGCAACCTAAACATCAATCATGTCGTCTTAGACAAGTCATAAAACAACACACCCATAAGACTAATCATTCTTTCAAAAGACCAACCAAACAGGCTCTTAAGATAAGACTTAACAGCACTGATCGGTGCTGAGTTAACAGACTTAACAGCTCACTTACCATTCTCCCTAAAGCCACTATCCCTTTGATTACTGCATCCATGTTTTGGTTCTCAAATAAGTCAACAGACTGAAACAGATCTGCCTTTTTCACTCCATATTTTTCACATCCTTGCAGGAATTTTCCAGTGTTTTCCATCTGTAAGACAACATCATTCATCAATAAATTAGTAGCGTTTGTGTAGCAATCTGTATATTAAACCGTCAGGAATTCCACAGAAATAAACGTAGTGGGGACTAGGGAGGGGTGCTTTTGGGAAAATGCCCCTAAAATCTTTTATAGAAATGTAAAAATATCTTACTAGAAACTGGTTCCCAAACATTTCTTTACATGAAATTACCCCCTCCAATGGTAATAAGGTTCTGGAAACATTTAAAGGCGCCCGTTAAGTAAAACTCCCAAAACCCCTTGCCCATGTCAAGAGTACACCATTTGGCGAACCTAGTTTACCCTTGAAATCAATATTTGTGATTGTTGATATGCCTCGTTGGAATCACCAATCAAACGTTGATCAGTATTTGAAAATGATATATTTTCTTATATTTAGGAGTTTGAACAATAACTGTATTGCAAATCTTACCAGAATCATTGGTTGGGTGCCAGTATTAATCTTTTTGACGCTTCCTGGTTGGAGTACGTTGATAAGTCTAGACACAAGAAGATTTTATTTTCGTTTGAAATAATATTATACTACTGTAAAGCTTATTCCAGGTATGGTGATATAATTAAATAAATCAAAGTGGATTGTCTAGATGACATTGAAAGTAGAGTTTAGCGTCTAATGATGTAGTATGATGTGCTATGGTCCACTTTCCGTTGTTTCAAAAGATTGCTTTTCCCTAATGTCTTTGAAATGCAAGAATACGAATCATGAACAAAATAAGTGGAAGCCTGGGTGGAGTTTCCTTTCATGTCAATAAAAAGCAGTTTTGTTAGGCTGGAGTGTATCGTCCCTCGAAGTAATTTTTTCCAAATCTTAATGCTTGAAGTTCCAAAACAATTATTTGGCGAAATTCGAAATTTGACAGGCGACATCTCATCTCAAAGTCTTTGTAATGTTTGCAGAGTTTTATTTGACATTTGGAGCCTCATGACAAGAGATCCTTTTTGTTCACTGAGCATATCTGTACTCCACATGGAAATAGACTTCCATTTAATACCTTTCTATGTGACCTGGAACACAGGATACAACACGCGAATATGGTATATGTGAGACCAAGATATTATTTCAAAGGTCCTTAAAAAAATATGCGCAGTTTTTCAATCGGTAGTGGGTGAAAGTTTTTGATTGTATGATACAATTTCGTGGCAGATTTAAAGCATAGTCAGGTCCCAGTAATGGCTTGAGTTGAACATTAGCTGAGGCCAGTTTACAATAGTGCAGATCCCTTTGCAAGACTTCCTATAACTTCTGTGATGGTTAGAAAATATTGGAGAATGATATCAACACCATCCAGTAGCTTTGCTCAGGCCTAAACATCCAGCCTATCAACTATACGGTATTTCTATGTATTTTTCACTCTATCTACTTCTGTTCAACAAATCAACCATTTACCATACACATCAAATATTTGCAAAACCTACTTGCATAAAATGCTGCCGTCTTTTAAAACTTTTTGCACTGCATCAGCACCTTTTGCCCCTTGCATTGTACCCTCGCCAAGGATCGCTTCAATCCATTGTATTGAATCCTCTTCTAATTTTGGATCGTACTTCCCTGCAATCTATGGAAAAAAAGTATACGCAAAGATTCAGAAAAAATTTTAAAATAGTTGTCAAAGGCGTTTCTCTATAATTTATTGCATTGATATCATCAGTGTCAACAAACAACTTTGGTGTATTTTCTAGGATCTTTTGAGACACTTCACAGAATCAAGCCTATGGGCTCCCTCAAGGATCTCTCCTAAGTCGTCTTATTTATAATCGACTTTTTCCAGGAACCGCCCAACAACTGAGTTTATCTAACGCGTGTTACATGTAGCGTCCGCTCCAGAAACGTGAATTGTCTGGAGTCATTCAGTACTATATTGACATTTGTCGTTTTTTAGCCTTTTATGTAGGTATTGAATCTCTTTCTGGTAAAAGCTGTAGTATCTACCAGAACTAACTGCTAATTTTCTCATAGGAATTAATGGAACTCTTACGTCTTAAGGAAAGCCATCAAAGGTGATATTTTTGCCCTCAAATTGTTTTTCTACATTGCTGCGGAATCAATTGCTACATTGCAAAGGTATACAAGTACCTCCCATTGGGGGGGGCGGGGGGTGGAAGGCATATTTAGGATAGAGTTGCTCGGGCTGGGGTACAATCCATCAACCCAAAAAAATAATTTCTAGCAATATAATTGGCCCAAAAAATCATTTTTATCGTCCTGCACAGGATAGTTTGCAGTTTTTCTCTATTTTTTAAACTTTTCTCATACTCGAGATCCAAAAAATTTGATGAACCCAAAAAAGTAATGATATAATTGACTGACCCCCTGGGAACAAAGTCAACTCATTAATTGCCTCAAACGGGTCTAGAGGCCTATAAAATTTGTAATAAGAAGTGGCTAACCGGGCATTCCATTCTACTGCGAGGTTTATTAGAAGCTTTCTGTGGCTTCATGGGGAATCTTATAGTTGTTTTAATAACAATTTAGACAAATTCATAATGATTCCAAATTTTGTTGACTTTTCCATATCAATATCAGCTGTAGCAGACTCCTGCCTCCAGCACACAAAGAATATCCCTGCGCTTCATTCACTTTGTTTATGTTGGTCAATGATTATGAGAAGGAAAGCATATGGCTAACTTTGTTCAACTAGTAGCTGTGCTTCACAAGGGAAGCTGCGGGATAGTTTTGATATTGTTCAATTGCCATCCAGGTTTTATCCGATCACTTGTTCGTTTAATTACCATCCAGGTTTTATTCGTGATAGTATAACAAAATTAATCGGTTAAACAGCTTGCATTGAGCGTCTTTATCCACGGGTCAGCTATTCTTGAGGGACTCATCTTTTATCCTTTAGTTCAATGAGCCATTCCACAGATATCTGAAGGCGTGGATCCCGTTTATCAATATAGACTCTATATAGTTGAAATAAAGTATTAATTTGTCAAGTGTATACAAGCAAAATTCCCCTTTTCTTTTGCTGTCACTTACAGAATGCTATATCGATGAAACTGCCTTGTTTTTAGCTAGTTGTGAGAAACAGTTTTTGCTAATAGAGAAACAGATGCAGGCAGACCTTTTGATGTATGACATCGAAAACAGGATTACTGATGGATGCATAGTGTCTGGATAGAGGATCGGGTTGTCTTGAATTCAAACCAACTGCGAGATTTGTTTGTTTATTCCTGTTATCTCAACTTCCCGTTGTTTTCCAGACTACGGTGCTCTTTGTGAACTTCATACTAGTTGCTACACCCATAGCAAAGGAAAGAGTTTTAAAATGTTTTCGTTCGGAAAAGGCATTATCCGAGCTGTATGCTCACTTTGCTAGAATAATATTTATGAAAATGCATGGTTTTCATAAGGACACGTTTTATAAGAGCACCGAAGCTGGATTTGCTAATCCATATCCTAAGAACGTGTCTAGCCTTCAATGAAAAATAAGAGGGGAAAAAGTGTTTTTAAAATTTTCCCTGATGTCAACAAAATAAGCTGATTTTGTCAGCAAATCAGCTGTGATTTAGAAAAGTCATGCAGAACTGTTATTAAATGGTCTTAGAAACAATTTTGATGTCATGAAGTTGAAGAAATATTCATGTTGAGCCAAGAAAGATTTTAAAAGCATTCCAGTCTCAAAATATGAAAAAATAAGAAGATCAAGCCTCGGCGAAAAAATTATTTGTTTCTTATAAAAAAAGTTAACCTAACAAATGATCTGCGATTTTGCAGGGTTGTAGACATAATTAACGAAAGTAGTTTAATGAAAGCAAAATTTTGATGCCCCCTTCAAGTTATTATTGACTGCTCTAAGCTTTTTTTATCTTTTTAACACTTCAGAATTCTGATATTGTGGACAGTTATCTAGTTTTATTTGATATAATTTACAAGTATTAATTTCAGAAAATTCAAAATAAACATTTTTTACAGCTTAAAACACTAATCATCGATATCGATCTTATTCTTATTTTACGTCATAGAATATTTCAACTAACCTTGTTTTTTATTGCTGCAGTCATCCCATAGCCCTTTGGTCTCAGTGGTTCCGCCATTTTGTTCTTTTAAAATCTTCTTTCGAGAACAAGAGACTTGCTAATAGGTTGCTATCTGCAGTATACTACGTGAGAAGTAACGGCAAACTTTCTCTGTTAAAGATATAATGGGAGAAGTGGGTGTACTCATCACGTGATCAGTTGAGACCGACTCTCTGGAAAATACGAGTCTTGGGCAACTTCCGCCAATCCATAACTCTCCATATAAGGAACGATATTAGCGGGTAGTACAGACTGATTTTTGATTGTCCTTTTCGGCTTGGTCGTTGTTAGCATATTTCTAGTGGGCTGTTCTTTATATCGTGTTATACCCTGTTCAACTGGTAATGTTTTTGTCCTCACAGCGCCGTCTTACTTGCTTTGAAAATAGGATCAGTATAGAATATTGTCTATTTGCAACTCAAGGCAAATGAGATGACAAACCACTTCTCACAACTGAATTAGCAAATACAAAAAGGTTAACCGTTATTCTCTTCCTTCTGTCGACTTTATAATAGCAAGATTTTCAAGTACAAGGCAGTCTTGGCTGCTGGCTTTGGGATTTTGCCATTCAAAAACGGGGCAAGGTTCTCAATAACTGATGTCTCGTCCACTTATTGACCGGGAGATTGTTAACTCATTATTTATTTTTATGTTTATCGTCATTGAATTAGCTAAAGAAAAACAGTTAAAGGTTGGGTGTAAGGAAGCGAAGGGTAAAGCACTGCTTAAAATCACGTACGCTCTCAAGAATAATCACATTTTAATCACAAATTATTCACATGAATAAAAAATCAAATTAACTGTTAAGTATAACATTAATCACAAAAGTTACTTAAAAACAAATATTAGAATCCTTGCTCACTTTTATCCCCTTTCACACTTTTCCAACCTTTTCATGAACTCGTTGGAAAATCTGCAAACACACGCTCGAGAACAACAAGCTTTTATAAGTACCCTGAAATGGAGCAATAATAAAGGCCTCGTTATGATGCCG